>NW_024881313.1:0-577500 GCF_018691265.1 Tyto alba
CAGTTAACCTCCTGTTAGGTAAATCTCTTCTTCATCTTAATACTGGTCCATATTCTTCTGTCTGTGGAGTATATCAGATATTATTATCAATGTGATTATTTTTCTAAAAATATTATTATTAATTATGATGCTGTGCTGGCTAGGAGAGGTAAGTATGAACCAACACTATGCTGGAGTAATGTACATAGAACAGTAGGTATGCCTTTTTACACATCAGATAAAGGCAAGAAAATTATAATAAAAACAGCCAGGTAGTAGAAAACAACTGCTGACGAATACAGGCCTTATAATACGTTTTCTAACTTTTTTAATGTACAATATTCAGTATTGCTGCTACTTATATAAAAAAAATTTCTTACTGATATTAATAGTGAGAAAATTGGACTTACAGTTCCCAATGCAATCAGCAGAAATAGGGCTGGCTCTAACATTCCACATCCAAGATCTTTACTTTGTTTAAACACATTTTTTTGAAGTACACCTAAAGGCCAAGTTTCAAGGAGGTTTGATGAAGCAGAGAGGCAGGTATGAGAGATGTCCTGGGTTGAGTGGATGGTGGAGTTTTTTGGTGGCAGGGGAGGGGGCTATCAGGGCGGCCCCCTGTGAGAGGCTTCTTGAAGCTCCCCCAGCTCCACATCAGCTCCACCTCTGTTTGGGAAATTGAGCCAATCAGCTGCGCCTCTGTGATAACGTATTTAAGAAGGGACGTGGTGACGGGCAGTCGGACTTGTGAGGAGGAGTTGCTGCAGCTGCATGAACACCATGGTCAGTGGAGGAACAGAGGAAGAAAGGAGGGGGGAGGTGTGCCGGAGCAGAGACCACCCTGTATCCTGTGGTGAGACAGCAGGGCGGCCTCCCCTGCCACCCATGGAGATCTACGGTGGAGCAGACATTGATTTGTGGCCTGTTGCTCCTGCTCGCCTGATCAAGGTGCTGTTCCCGAAGAAGGCCGGGGTCTCATGGGAAAAGGCAGCCCCGCTGCTGTAATTCAGTGCTGGGAGGATTGCAGCATGCGGGGGAGTCCCACGCCGGAGCAGCACGGGAAGGGCTGAAGCCATGGGAGAGAATCCAGTTGGAGAAAGTTAGTGACCCATGACGGAGCAGTGTGGGAAACGCTGCAGACCATGGGAGGAATTCAAGTTGGAGAAAGTTTGTGGAGGACTGTCTCCTGTGAGAGGGGGACCACGATGGAGCAGGAGGAACAAGTTTCAGACACTCCCCTCACCGAACATGAAGGAAGTGGCAGGGCTGACTGCACCCCCCATTCCCTGCCCCTGCACCACTGGGGGAAGAGGTGGACATATCGGGAGCAGAACTGAGCCCGGGAAGAAGGGAGGGGTGGGGGAAGGTGTTCTCAAGATGTGGCAATGCTTCTCACTGTCTTACTCTGTTATGTGATGTTAGCGTCTGTAATAAATGTATGTTCTTTTTTTTCTTCCCCTAACGAGTCTGCCTTTTGCTCGTGATCATAAAAGGGGGATTTTTCCCCATCCCAGTCCTATCTTGAACCCCAAGCCTGGCTCTCTGTCCCTTCTCATTGCCGGAGGGGAAGGGAGAGAGAGCTGCTGCATTGTGGTTGGCTGCCAATCAGGCCTAAACCATGACAAGAGACAAGAAAGAATGTTTCAGAAATGGATGTTTTTATTGTAGGAGCTAAATGAAAACTATTGGGAAGAATTCCCTTCAGGTCTTCTAGAATATTGTGCTTTGCTTTTGGGGGAAACAGGGAAGTTCAAACACCAAATTATTTGGTACTGATATTGTGAAACTGAACCTTATGATGGAAGTCAACGCTGTCCTAGTTGTGGAATAGATTCTATATATACAGAATAACCTTCATTTCAGCAAACTTTCATTTACTCCAGAAATGGGTAACAGAACCTTTTATGTCATTTTAAGAAGCTTCTGAGTAGCTTATTACAAAAAATAAAAACAAAAAAACAACAAAAAAAATCACAAAAAAATGAAACAACAACAACAAAAAACCAGACAAACAAGCAAAACAAAACAAACAAAAACCACTAAAAAACAAAGCCTATGGAGTGCAGAGTTTGAACCAATGCAGATGGGCTCCCCAGGTGTGCATCCAGAGCTAAGTCAGCATAGCTGAAGTCTGTTCTACTGGCTGGATGTGGGTACCAGAAAACCACATAATGACTGTCTGAATGTCAGTGAACCTGATAAAACTCCCACTGGAAAATCTCTGTGGAGACTCCCTTTATTTTCAGTGGTCTTTGGACTGGGCTTAGTATTAACTATTTATCACAGATGACAATAGGAACCTCCAGATGATTTGCTTCATTTGCTTAGCAAATGAAGACATTAATTTACTTAAATAAATGTAATGAAAACATACATTTAGAGGGAAGGAAATAAAGAAATTTTGTTTCCAAGCCTGCTAGTAGGAAAGAATTTAGCAATGGAAATCCCCACAAAAATAAACTAATTTCTTGCCTTCTAACATTATTAGTAAAGAGTACAGTTATAACTAAAGAGTACAGTTATAACTAAAGTAACAAGCTTCTGGTTGTTAGAAGCACCCTCCACTCCTCTCTGGTTGACAAAAGCACAAGTTCGTCCTTTCCTGGTTGGCAATATCTCTTTGTAGTACCAGAATTCATTCCTTTTATTCATTGATGTACAGAGGTTAAGGTGAGAAGGGATTGTTAGATCATCTGGTATAGCCTCCTGTGCATCACAGTCCATTAAATTCCTTGCAGTTATGTCTGTAATGAAGCCAATAATTTGAATTTGGATGAGGCATAACCTGATTTGAAGATGGGATGGAAAATGACTTGTACCTTTGGTCATGTGTTCCAGTGGTTGATCATCCTCACTACAAAAAAAAAAAAAAAAAAAAAAAAAAAAAAAATCCACTATTTTCTAATTTGAATTTACCTAGTCTTAGTTTCCAGCCATTAGTCCTTATTGCAGTTTTCTCTACTAGGCTGGGGAACACTTTATTTTCTGCCCACAACAAAGATACTTCTGTGCTATAATTCAGTCCCTTCAATATGCTTTTCAATAAGCTAAAGCACTAAGCTCTTGCATTGCTTGCTGGAAAGATTCTCTCTTTTTGGACGCTCTTTGCTGTTTCAAATATCCTTTAAACATGTGACGCTAAACCAGATGTGGTATTCCAATATAACTTGCCTCAGTGTTCTACCCAGTAAAATCACCTCCTTAGTCCTCTTCACTAATCACCAGGGTAAGACTGCTCATGTTTTATCACAGAATCGCATTTGGAGTTCATGTTGAATTGTTTTTCTGCTATAATGTTTTTCAGATCCACTCTACAACAGGATGAAGTCTGTAACTTTGGCTGCTAAATGAATTACTTTACACTTCACTGCATAAAACCATATTTTCTTAAAATGATTCAGGATTGCTAAGCTCCTGGTCAGTTTGTATGAGTGCTCTGTCTTCATTATTGTCTTTATGTCATCTGCAAATTTTATTAACAGTGATTTTATATTAATTTCCAGGGCATTCATTTGAGATGTTGAATGCCCTCGATCCCAATGTTGATGCTTACAGAAACCCGATAGATGCCCCCCAATAGCATGCCATACAGTCACTACTACTTTCTGAAAGCTTAGTAGTGTGTTTCCCAGTCCACTGTAGGCGTATTGTGTGGAAATTTTATAATGCTAAATTTAAGCAAAATGGCATGAAGTACTGTGTTAAACTTCATCAGCTGGTAAAAATAACTGCATAGATGTAATACAATAAGTTTGTTTGACCTGTTTTCCACAACATCTGTTGACTGAAAATAATAATATTTTAGTCCTCCAATTCATTATTAATTGAGACTTGTGTCGTCATTTTCTTTTTCTATTTTCTTTTTTTCCCTTGGGATTGAAATCATCCCAAGCAGTTGGTGCATCATGTGGTGACCCTGGAACCTTGGGAAGGCATCTGAAGATCACACACAGCTTACCATAAAATACCTGAAGACAAAAGGTATTGATACAAATGTTTAGGGAGTCAGCCAGGACTGTGTCTTACATGGCTTTAGGATACTCACAGTAGCTAGTGCAAGCCCACGTCACGACTGAGATAGACAGGCTCTCCTACATTACACTAAGACCCTCTCCAGCATACAAAGGGATGACCAAGGGAGCATTCCAGTAGCTCTCTCTTCCTATCGGCAAGAAATCTTGTGCAGCTCCTCTCAGTACACCTCAGGAGGGTTTTTCTGCCTCTGTACTGCTTGACACAGAGATGTATTAAGTACGTGTTTTCAAGGCTGTCAGTCTGGCACTTTTCACAAGGACTAATATGATGTTTGCTCTCTCTCCTTCATCCCAAAAACAAATGACACAAAAAGTTAGCATTAAAAATGTCAAGGTGCCCGAAGACATTAATGCCTTTATAAAACTTCATATATATCTGTTGTGGTTTGGGCCTGGTCTGCAACCAACCACCACAGCTGGTCACCCTCCCTTCCCCCTCCCCTCCTGGGAATGGGGGAGGGGATTAGAGGGGTGAAGGGAGACTCGCAGGCTGAGATAAGAACAGTTTAATAATGGCAACAAAACAAGAACAATAACAATGATAGGGGGAAAACAAAAAGCAATATATAAACAGGCAATGTACAGCGTAATTGCTCACCACCCGCTGACCAATATCCAGCCCGTTCCCGGCAGTGACCCCGAGATACCAAGATCCCACAGTTGCAATCCCGGAAGCGAGAGAACTCCTTCCCAACCACCCCCCCTCTCTATAGTGAGCATGACATTCCATGATATGGAATATTTCATTGGCCAATTAGGGTCAGGTGCTGTGGCCGTGCTCCCTCCCTGCTCCCTGTGCCCTTGCGCATAGGCAGAACATGAGGAGTCGGAGAGTCCTTGAAGTCTTGGTAGCAGCTGAAAACACCAGTGTGCTATCAGCATTCTTCTCATACCAAACCCAAAGCTAAATCCAAAACACAGCACTCATCTAGTCCCTGAAAATGAATATTAACTCTATTTCAGCACAAACCAAGACAGTATCCACCCCTTATTCCATATCATTTAAGTTATGCTCAAGTTCCATATTACCCAATATAGTCTAATTGATCGTTATCCTTTCTCCTGGGTTTTAGGCATGTGCACACAGACATCATTCCCTCAGTCACTGGGCCATCACTGCAGAATGTATCATATGTTCATTTGGTTCATAACTTTGCGTTCCATCTGTCATAATAGTCTTTTAAGGCAGGAAGGGTGATTCTTGGTCAGTAGCGAATAGGTGACCAGGTGACCTTGCAGGAAGGCATGCAGTCCCTGTTACAGTTGGAGCTGGTGGCTGATACATCTGACACCATCTGTATTCATGGTCTATGGGAGTCACTGGGCATCAGTTGCTGAAGCCAATCCTTATTTTGAGTTCATGTGTACCTTCATGAATGTGATGCCATTATATAATATGTGTCAATCATAGTGATGCATTAATAGGGCTGCTTGGTGACTGACCTAATACAGTTCAATTTATTGGCTATTTTCACCTAATGTTAAGTTCCCTTGAGGCACACATCTGACTTCCCCATTTTCCTGCATTACCCACCAAGTGCACCCAGGTCCTTGTGCAAAGGTAATTCCACATATGGGCTTACCTTTACCTGAAGTGGGAATAACCCAGACAGTCTTTCCTAGCATTTTGTTAAGGTGCACTACTGGGACAGTATCCCCATCTACAGTAAGCAGAAGGTTGAACTGAGCAGGGCCAGCCTGGTTGGAAGATACCCTAGTATTGACTAACCAGGTGACCTTTGCTAAATGTGTGTCCCAGTGTTTAAAATTCCCACCTCCCATTGCTCTCAGCATGGTCTTTAGTAGCCCATTGTACTGCTCAATTTTCCCAGAGGCTGGTGCGTGATAGGGAATGTGATATATCCACTCAATGCCATGTTCTTTTGCCCAGGTGTTTATGAGATTATTTTGAAAATGAGTGCCATTATCTGACTCAATTCTATCTGGGGTGCCATGCTGCCACAGGACTTGTTTCTCAAGTCCCAGAATAGTGTTCTGGGCAGTGGCATGGGGCACAGCATATGTTTAGCCATCCAGTAGTTGCTTCTACCATTGTGAGCACATAACGTTTGCCATGTCGAGTTTGTGGAAGTGTGATGTAATCAATCTGCCAGGCCTCTCTGTATCTATACTTTAACCATCGCCCTCAATACCAAAGAGGTTTCAACCTCTTAGCTCGCTTGATGGCAGCACAGGTCTCACATTCATGGATAACCTGTGATATAATGTCCATAGTTAAGTCCACCCCTTGGTCACGAGCACATCTATATGTTGCATCTCTTCCTTGATGGCCTGAGGCATCATGGGCCCATCGAGCCATAAACTTTTCGTCCTTATGTTGCCAGTCCAGATCCACTTGAGCTACCTTAATTTTAGCAGCTTGGTCCACTTGATGGTTGTTTTGATGTTCTTTGGTCACTCGATTTTTGGGTACATGAGCATCTACATGACGTACTCTCACAGACAAGTTCTCTACCCCAGCAGCAATATCTTGCCATAAATTGGCAGCCAGATGTGTTTGCCTCTATGCTGCCAGCCACTTTGTTTCCACTGCTGCAGCCACCCCTACAGGGCATTTGCCACCATCCATGAGTCAGTGTAGAGATAAAGGACTGGCCATTTTTCTCGCTCAGCGATATCTAGGGACACCTGGATGGCTTTCACTTCTGCAAATTGACTGGATTCGCCTTCTCCTTCAACAGCTTCTGCGACCCGTCATGTGGGGCTCCACACAGCAGCCTTCCACTTCCGATGTTTCCCTACAATGTGACAGGACCTGTTAGTAAACAGAGCATATCTCTTCTCATTATCTGGTAGTTCATTATATGGTGGTGCCTCCTCAGCACGGGTCACCTCTTCCTCTGGTGACATTTCAAAATCTTTGTTTTCTGGCCAATTTGTGATTACTTCTAATATTCCTGGGTGGCTGGTGTTTCCTATTCGAGCCTGCTGTGTGATGAGTGCGATCCACTTACTCCACGTAGCACCCATTGCATCATGTCTCAAGGGGACCCCTCCTTTGAACATCCAGCACAGTACTGGCAGTCGGGGTGCCAAGAGGAGCTGTGCTTCTGTACCAATCACTTCTGAAGCAGTTCGAACCCCTTAGTATGCTGCCAGTATCTCTTTTTCAATTGGAGTATAACGGGCTTCAGATCCTCTATATCCTCGACTCCAGAATCCCAGGGGTCGGCCCCGGGTATCGCCTGGTGCCCTCTACCAAAGACTCCAGGTAGGGACATTCTCCCTGTCTGCAGTGTAGAGCACGTTTTTAACATTTTGTCCTGCCCGAACCGCCCAAGGCTTACTGCATGAACTATTTCGTGTTTAATTTGTTCAAAGGCCTGCTTTTGCTCCAGGCCCCATAAAAAATCATTTTTTTCCGGGTCACTTGATAGAGAGGGTTTACAATCTGACTGTAATTTGAAATAGGCATTCTCCAGAAATCCACAACACCTAGAAAAGCTTGTGTTTCCTTTCTGCTAGTTGGTGGGGACATAGCGGTTATTTTATTAATCACATCCATCGGAATCTGACAATGTTCATCTTGCTATTTAATTCCTAAAAACTGAATCTCCTGTGCAGGGCCCTTGACTTTACCCCGTTTTATGGCAAAGCCAGCTTTCAAAAGAATTTGCACAATTTTTTCTTCCTTCTCAAAACTTCTTCTGCTGTATTCTCCCATACAATGATGTCATCAATGTATTGTAGGTGTTCCGGAGCTTCACCCTGTTCCAGTGCAGTGTGGAACAGTCCATGGCAAATAGTGGGACTGTGTTTCCACCCCTGAGGCAGCCGATTCCAGGTGTATTGGACAACCCTCCAGGTGAAAGCAAACTGTGGCCTGCACTGCTGCCAGAGGAATTGAGAAAAAGGCATTGGCAATATCAGTTGTGGCATACCATTTGGCTGCCTTTGACTCGAGTTCATACTGAAGCTGCAGCATGTCTGGCACAGCAGCACTCAGCGGTGGTGTGACTTCGTTCAGGCCCCGATAGTCCACTGTCAGTCTCCACTCTCCATTAGACTTCCACACTGGCCATATAGGGCTGTTAAAGGGTGAGTGAGTCTTGCTAATCACTCCTTGGCTCTTGAGTTGACGAATCAGTTGGTGGATGGGAACTACAGAGTCTCTGTTGGTGCGATATTGCCGTCAGTGCACAGTTGTGGTAGCAACTAGCACCTGTTGTTCTTCAACTCTCAGCAGCCCCACAGCGGAAGGATCCTCTGACAGACCGGGCAGAGTGGACAGTTGTTTGATTTCCTCTGTCTCCAAGGCAGCTATACCAAAAGCCCACCGGTACCCTTTTGGGTGCTTGAAATACCCTCTCCTGAGGTAATCTATGCCAAGAATACATGGGGCTTCTGGTCCAGTCACGATGGGATGTTTTTGCCACTTATTCCCAGTTAGGCTCACTTCAGCCTCGAACACAGTCAGATGCTGAGACCCCCCTGTCACTCCTGAAATACAAATAGGTTTTGTTCCTTTAAAATTTGATGGCATCAGGGTGCATTGGGCACCAGTGTCCACCAGAGCCTTGTACTCCTGGGGGTCAGATGTGCCAGGCCATCAAATCTACACAGTCCAGTAAACCCGGTTTTCCCTCTCCTCCACCTGGCTGGAGGCAGGGCCCCTCTAGTATCCATTATCAGTGAAGGGGTTAGTGTAGTCTGTGCGGGTCTCAGTCTCATCTCGGTTACTTACTTCTTGTAAGTACGAACCGGAAGTCCTCCTCATAGGATCGGAAGCCAAGTCAACTCTCCTGATCAGTCTGGGCGACTGATTACTGGAGACTGGAGCAGCGTTTCTCCTGAAAGAACCTTGATTTTTATCCATTCTTCCTTCCAACTCTTGAACTCGCTCTCTTAGAAGGTAGGTAGGTTTCCTATCCCATTTCCTCATGTCTTCTCCATGGTCGTGCAGGTAATACCATAGATCTCTCCATGGTGTATACTGTCTCTCTTGAGTAGGGGACCGTTTGCTCCTGATAGCTGAGACTTTAGTCCGTGCAGGTGGAGAGTAAGACATATCCTCTTTGAGTTGGCGGGATAGTTCCTTTAGTTCCTTCACAGCTGCAATGATGGAGGGAGAGAGACTTTCATCATAGTTCCGGAGTCGACACACCAGTTCATCCACAGTTGGTCCATCTTCGTCTCGCCAGTCCATTACTGCTAATACATTGTCATGTGATGATGGCGCGCTCCGTACCAACTTCCGCCACATGGGCCGGGTGCATTGGACTTCATCTGGGACTGTGGGTAGCCACGCATCATCTGGGTCAAAATAAACCATTTCCCGCATTGCTAATTCCCTTAAGTATTGGATGCCTCTCTCCATGGTTGTCCACTTGCTTGAATGACATACAAGATTTCATTGAAGGGATATCTGTCCCTTATGCCTGACAGAAGTCGCCTCCAAAGGCTGAGGGTCTGTGTCTTTCTTCCAATTGAATTGTCAATGCCCGCTTCCTTAACCAGGGATCCCAGATGCCTGGCCTCCTTCCCCTCTAATTCCACACTGTTGGCCCTGCTATCCCATCATTGGAGCAGCCAAGTAAGGAGATGCTCACCTGGATGGCAGCTGAAATCCTTCCGCATGTCTCGCAGCTCACTCAGGGATAGAGATCGGGTGATTACCACTGGCTCTGCCTCCTCCTTCTGTTCTTGTGACGGCCCTTGTTCACCATCATCTTTTACAAAGCGTGGGGATTTTTTAGTGTATTTCTTCTTCTGTATGGGAGCAACTGACACCATTGTGGATTGGTTCTCTGGTTCACCCGCAGTACCTGTTGTAGGGGTCGGATTAGCTGCAGTGTCTGTTTCCAGAGTTTGAGTGGCTGCAGTGCCTGGGGGGGTTGTAGGAGCAGCTGCAGTATCCGGTGGGGGTGTTGGAGCGGCTGCAGTGCTTGTTGTTTTGTTCTCTGATCCAGAGACCTCTTTTTTTAAGGGTACTGCATACTGGTGAGCTGAGCTCGGCAGGCATGGGCCAGTCCCCAGCATGTAGCCATGATCTGCGTCTCTCTTGAGTTACCAGGATGGCAGCATACCTTTTCTAAATATTTTACTAGCTTCTCAGGATCCTGCACTTGTTCAGGGGTGAAGTTCCAAAACATCAGAGGTGCCCACTGTCCTAAGTACTTGCCCATGCTATCCCACACCCCCAGCCACTCATAACCCTCCAACCTGGGTGTGGATCTCCGAGTGATGTTCAGAAATGGTTGCTTAACCCTAAACACAACCCGAACAGCCTTCAGGAACATGACAGCTCCCAGCAGTGAGACAACAACATTAGTGTGAATATCCCACGGATATTCAAATCTCCCAACATGCTCAAACACATTTGTAAATAGCCTGGAGAAGAAGGAAATGCAAGAAGATATCTCCCCTATGGTCTGGCTCTCCACGGAGAAAAGGGAGAGAGTGTAGTTGTTAACCCATTCCGCTAGATGACCTCCCACATGCACAGATGATGACCATGCTGAGTACAAATACCAGACTAATCTCAGGACTGACAACCTTATCGTGCCATAAATCAGTATTACATAGTACAGCAAAGCAACAACCTGTATCCAACTCCCACGGGTGATAAGCAGCAGCATGGGGAATTATATGGCAAGTAAGGTGACGTATAACACAACTGTAAAAAGGAAGACCACAATTCCAGGAACCATTCGATCAACCTTATAGCAGGATGAGCACTCGACATTTTAACAAATTCAGTAGAGCACACAAATCAACCTGTTGTTATCTCAATCCTGCGGGCCCCATGTTGGGCACCAAAAAGGCTGTCATGGTTTGGGCCTGGTCAGCAACCAACCACCGCAGCTGGTCACCCTCCCTTCCCCTTCCCCTCCTGGGAATGGGGGAGGGGATTAGAGGGGTGAAGGGAGACTCGCAGGCTGAGATAAGAACAGTTTAATAATGGCAACAAAACGAGAACAATGACAATGATAGGGGGAAAACAAAAAGCAATATATAAACAGGCAATGTACAGTGTAATTGCTCACCACCCGCTGACCAATATCCAGCCCGTTCCCAGCCAGCGACCCCGAGATACCAAGATCCCAGAATCGCAATCCCGGAAGCGAGAGAGCTCCTTCCCAACCACCCCCCCTCTATATAGTGAGCATGACGTGCCATGATATGGAATATTTCATTGGCCAATTAGGGTCAGGTGCTGTGGCCGTGCTCCCTCCCTGCTTCCTGTGCCCTTGCGCATGGGCAGAACATGAGGAGTCGGAGAGTCCTTGAAGTCTCGGTAGTAGCTGAAAACATCAGTGTGCTATCAGCATTCTTCTCATACCAAACCCAAAGCTAAATCCAAAACACAGCACTCATCTAGTCCCTGAAAATGAATATTAACTCTATTTCAGCCCAAACCAAGACAATATCATAAGACGTATGGACAGTTCTCATAAGCAACTGACAGTATCTTTGGCCCTGTCCTGTCTATAAATGATTGCAATTCCAAAAAAAAGAAAGTCTCAACTGCAAAAAAAGAAAGACTCAATTTCCCCACTTTCTACATTCCAAATAAACAGCCACTACCATTTGGATTATTTTTATTCTTTGCTTGAGAACAACAATGTAGTGATAAAAATAGAAAATCCACATTAGGACATAAACATTGATGTTATTTAGTAATAAAACCAGAACTCATTGGAACTCTATACAATATAGATAGCTGATGTCCCAAGAATACATTGTGAGACTCCTTGACCTCAGTCAGGGTTTTCCTGGTCTAGTTTGAAAGAGCAAACCTTCCTTTTTTCTTATTACTTATCTTTATTCCCATGAGCATCCAATTAAAATTGCTTGGATCAGGACTTTGGTTTGTTAGCAGTGCCACTGATGGAGAAACTTTAACTTGTAATTAGGCCTGAAACACAGTGGTAGGGAACCACAAAAAGGGTGGGCATTGTACACCTCCTGAGAGCCTGTTGGGACCAGGAGTGTTGCAAAGTACTGTACATAGGTCCACAGATGAAGCAAAAGAAAGCCCAGTGGTTCAGGCCGATGGATTAGAAAACTGTGTGGCTAATGATGAAAGGCCATTTTTTACAGTCAAATGACATAGACAGTATGTGCTCCAGACGATGATTAGCACAACAGGAAGATGAGAGGAGAGCTGTGGCTGAAAGGTGATACTCTAGTCACCAGCCTTGCTACGGGAGGTGCTGTGAGCTTGTTTCTCCATCACCAGTCTTATTTGACTTAGGCAACACAGCTTTTTGTACTTTTAAAGAAAATACAAGTAACAATATGGTATCACAACGTCAGCTGCAATCATATGTGTTATCGGTAGTTTTCTCGGAACCACATGAAACAACAATCTCTTTCCTCACAACAGCTCTGCACTGCTTTCTTGTGTAGCAACAGCTTGAAGATGAGGAGTTGAGAGTGGTTTTATTTTCCTTCCCCTCCACGCAATTCTTTCATGACTTGCACAGCCTTATGTCTTGAAAAGTAGCTGCAAAGTTGGTCCATTCCCATGAACACTTCTGAAGGTAATGAGAGTGGAGGTGCCGCTGTGGGAAGCCCAGCCATCCCTGTACCTTCTGCAGGATTTAAAGGAGGTGTTGGACCAGCGGTTACATAAGGGTCAGGGAGAGGAATGGTGATAGCCTTCCCCAGTTCTTTCATGACTTCTCCAAGACTTACAGGAACGAAGAGAGCAGGAGCACCTACCAAGCAAGATGTGGGCCAGATCTATCTAGTGTTGGTCCAAGGTTGTCTCCAAATAGCAGAAACACCTTCCTGCCTCAGTTTCTCTGCTTCAGCATGGAGACAACTCAATTTCTTGTGACAGATAAACAAATATGTAACTCAGGCCAGTTGCCCTCCTTCAGCAGACTGTACATGGAGCCTTGCAGGTGTGGCAGCTCCAGATTCTGTTGACCAATGGCTGTCCCCAGAGGTGGGGCAGGCGGTGGGCGTCAGTGCTGCCAGTGTTGGCAGCCCATGGTTTCTGTAGGTGTGCAGCTGGTGCCAAGACTGCTGCAACAAATTCTTTTAATGGGAGGGCAGGAAAGGACATTTATGTAGTACAGTGGAAAAGAAACCACTCACTGCCCTCAGGGTTTCATCTCCTCACAAATAAGATCTTTGTAGTGGCTTTGTAGTTCTGTGAGAACCCATAGAGTTCCATTTTCAGGAGAATATTAATGATTAACCATGAATAAGTAAAGGAGGCTAAGACCTCTGTGGTGTCTGTTGAGAGATAGCAGTATTTTGTCATATCTGACAAAAAACCCAAACCCACGGCCTGTGGATGCTTACTCCAAACTTCTGCTTACCCACAAACAAGGCATGTGCCACATAGGCCTGCAAACTTACCCAGAAAATTGACTCCCCTGCCCAGTACCTGATCCTGGGGATTCTTACCCCTAACCTCCCCTGTCACCCTGGCAGACCAAGGGGCAAGGACTCAGAAATTTGCCCAGTTTCCGTGAAACTGTGCAGTAAACTTTAGTAATCTTTCCAAGGTAGGAACTAGTATCCGTTCTTCCTCCTTCCTCCTCTGTCAGCACCAGCTACTTACAATGCGTATTGCCCTATAAAACACTTTCCATTTGAGACTGGTGCCCTCAGGTGCCCTTCTCCTTCCCCTCCTCCCAGATGAACACCTGTGAGAGGCAGATGGTACAGATAATCCAGAATATATTTCTTGAGTCCATGTAGAGAAGCTTCCAAGCTGCTGATTTTTTAGCACCATGCCTCGTGGCATCCATGGCTGGTGAGAGACGCAGATGCCGCCTGAAAATAGCTGACGAGGAAATTCTCCCAGTGTCTCCAGAGGTCTGGGGAAGGCAGCGGCTGGTGCTGTGGGGTTCACAGGTAGATGCCCCGCCAGCACCCCTGCTGGGAATGCCTTGTGAGCAGAGCTTCCTCGCTCACATCTTAATCAGTCCTTCCCCTGACTCCTCTTCTACGGGTTCCGTGGGCACTGCCTTGCCTTCTTGTAGTGGAAGGGGAGAGGCTGGTTTTGGCCAGACATGGCCCGGCAAAGGGAGGAAACATGTCTGCAAGGAGCTGGGAGCTGTCGTTTCTGCCTTCAGACTTCACCTCCGTGTACACGCAGAGGTTGCAGCCACAGATATCTCAGTTTATTTGTTTTTGTAAAAGATAAGCACCAGCACCCATTTGTGTCTGCCAGATGTATAATATGCACCCTCTTAACCGCTGAGCTTTGTCAGAGCGGTCACACGGGGAGGCCATGTAGGCATCCAGCCATGCAGGTGAGAGAGGGCTACCAGCACCACCCCACATCGCGCTGCGCCCTTCAACAGCCAGCACCAGCATCCCTCTGAGCTGTAGCGAAGGGATCCCAGGGACAAACCACCACCATCAGAGCCTCAGCATCTTCCTGACAAGAGAAGCTGTTTTCTAACAGGTGGTTGTGCCTGAGAAGTAGCCTTGTTAACCCATGAAGAAGTTAACTCTGGGGTAGGAGTCATGCCCAGTCACAGCCACAGCTGTCCCCCTGAAATTCAGATATTCATCAGGCCCTATCACAACTGAAGCTGGATTATTCCACAGCAGTTGTCAGGAAAACAAGTTGAGACCAGCTTCCCAGAACATAAGACCAACAATAATAAATACCAAAGAGTCAACACACTGTGCTCTTCCTATTGTGTGGGGCTTCAGGGCAGCATAAATCCTTGCACCGCCTGGCTGGTTTTGAAAGGCATGTTCTTATGGTCCAGGGTCTGCCAGACACTTTCTGGACATGAAGGAAAGCACAGTCCTTGCCTGAAGGGACTGATAGTCAGTGGCAGACTAGCAGTGAGGAAAGGAACAAATAAGACAGTAGCAAAAGGCATGTGAGTGTTGGAAAGTGTGTGCTTTGCCCCAATATATTTTGAGGATCTGGAACATTAATTTTCTTTCCTCTATTTATTCTTTATTAGTTCTATAACCTTCAGATCTGTAATTCAGGGTATAACATCATCCATTTCAACTATTCAGTACTTCTATGCACATTTTGGATAAAAGTGCCTCTTGCTCCTTATCTCCTCTTCATCTTCCCCCCAAACCAGGATACTACACCCATCTCCTTAAAAACATGGTGGTACCTAACCCCACTGGGATAAAATAGGCTTAACCAGATTTAGGTGCCTAAATACCTTTGAGAATCTGGGCTTTAATCAGCTCATTTAATGAGCTCCTATAGTCAAAATGCACAAACAAGGTCTCAAAGCCAGTGCCTCTGAGTTCCAGTGCAGAACAGGCCCTCCAAATGCAGACACCAAGGCAAAGGGTCAGGGAAAGTCCCAAAAATCAGGGCTGAGGTGGAGACAGGGATCACTCTCCCCAGGCAGAAATACTGCGTCTGCATCAGGTGATGTAGTATCAAAAAAGAACCATGTAGTATTTGCAGCAGACCTGCTTTCTACATTCCCTGTAAGACAGTCCCTCCTGCTCCCATTTTCTGAAGGAACCTGATTTCTTGCTGAAGGCCAGGTGATCCAGAAGCAAGCAGGCACCATGGAGAATTTCGGCTATGCTAACACAGTTTTGGCAAAAATACTTCATCCCATTAAAGGGCACAAGTAACAAATCAACTAACTTCAGTCACAAGAAACTTAGAATAGAGACACAAAGTAACTCTCAGCTGTGGCTGCTCTTGCTGCCTTGCCACAGAATGAAAAAGAAGCTCCCTCTAAAAACTAATAATGCTATTCTTATTATCAAAGATTTTGCATGCCAATCCCACATCACTACAGAATATAACTCTGTTAGGTAATGTATGAACAGAAAACAAAAATCAAAGAAGAAGAAAAAGGTGCCTTTTGGCTAGAGAAGTTTAAAAGAAGAATAGATGATGTCATAAGCAGCAAGGAGTATTGGTGTTGCAACAGCTCAACAATGAGTTTGGGCTGTGGTTTTGGGGAAAGTGACATAAGAAGAGATGTTTCAGGGAGAAATTTAGGAGAAAAACAATAAGATTGCTTTTTCAGTAATTTATGGGCAACCTGTGGATAAGAAAATTTAGATGATGAGGGCTAAACAGTGCTATGCTGTGAATTGTGGCAGTGCCAGCCCCAGGGCTCAGTGAGGACTCTGCTGCCCTGAGCAGATGGCAGCTATATACAAGGACACAGATACACATGGAAGCACCCAGCCTCTCTGGGAAGCCACTTGTCTGCTACCTTGTTCAAGAATTCTGACACAACCATACACACATGATTTGTGCTTGGGTTCTGTGTTGGAATGCAAACAGGTGTTATAAAAATATGAGATAGTCCTCTATGCGTTTCACAGAGGATGTGGGCTTTGATCATATAAGAAAGGAAAATTTTTTATTATCCACAATATTTCATTGCCTCTGGACTGGATGATAGATCTCAGAAACCTTTATTAACAGTAGTGTAGGACTGGGAAACTGTCAGTCCATGCCTTAAAAGTCCTGGACCATGATGACAATTTTCACTGTGAGGTTAGTTAGGAAAAGCCATTGCTTGGTATTATTACATAGAAGGGGCCACTGATACTAAATTATGTGTGTGAGTTTGGAAAACAAAGAGCCGGATTAACTATGTCTAGTGAAGGAGCTGATTTCCACAATAATCAATAAAGACAGTAAACATGGAGGACCTAGATGACGGTAATAGTTAGCAATGGTCAGTCAAACTCATGGATTAATTTTCCCAGCGCTATGTGCTGAAGATGTGAATGGAGGTAAAACGTCAGGTCCACAGACGGCAAGGTGGTTTGGTGCTTATCCATGCTCCTCAGACAGGTCTGGACTATAGAAACTGGATAAGGACTGCAGCATTATGTGATGTAAGAGAGAGTCCTTCTAACCACAGTATGACCCTTCAGCATTGCCTGCTGCATCTGAACACACACTCACTATGGAGCACATTTCACCTGTTTTGGTCATCTCATAGCAATGAGCCTTGATATTATAGCAGTATCTGCAGTATAGATTGGAAAGAGGCAGAGGGAATTGAAGAAAAACTGCTCTACTAATGGTAGCTCTCAGACAAGCTGCCATTTCTGTTTTATCCAAGTAGCAGTCCCTAGGCCTAGGGCTATACTGGGTTTTGGCAGCAGGCCTCTTTCAAGGCAGCTGTTTCAGAAATCCTTGCAGATTTCTTAGATTGCTCTCCATTCAAGTCAGCACAGCAGTACCCACTCCAGCTCTTCTCTTGTTCAAAATGATACAAAGATGCTCAGACCAGCAGAGATCAAAAAGGGTAACTGGCAGTGAGCACATTTTCCTGAGCTCTTGTGGAAGCACCACTACACCTGACAGTACTCCAAGCTACCACTCTCTGTCAAGGACCTGTTCATTTCCAGCCTTCTAGCTCAGTCCTCAACCCCCCTGATGCAGCAGCTTTGACAAGAGCCACTTATTCCTTAGGATTCAGCCAAATCCTGCTAGATGGCCCCATCCCCTGCTTGCCAGGGAGGCCCAATTTCTCAAGTTATAAAGGTACCTGAAGATCAGTTAGGCACTTCCACAAATTCTGCTAAGTTTTAGTGCAGGAGCAACACTGAACTCTTGATGAAATCAAGAAGAGCTAAGGACTTAACCTGAAGAGATATTTTTAGAGTAGAGATATCTTAAAAATATGTCTTGTCTGCATTTTCAGGAAACTAACTGCCTCTCAAGGTCTGCCTCCATGGTTTCTTTATCACTCCAGCAGTGCTCAGGATGTTAGGTAAGTGTTGCAGCATTTCCAGTGAAAAGAAAACATTTGTGCAAATCATAATCAGGCCTGAGGAATCAAATTCTCCCTCCAGGTACATCAGTGTGACCCTGGCTCCAGGGGGACACCGCTCCAAGCATAAAATGGGGAGTTCTCTGACTTGTCAGGGTCAGGTTGGATTAGAAATTCAACTCAAGCCCCACACAGCTGCATTGTGATCGACAGAGGAATCCCTGCATACGTGTTCAGCTTTTAGGTTAGCTTTTATTGTTACTAATTTCCTTTTATAATCTCCATTTTGTGTTTATCAACATAGCACCAGATTCTCAGCTGATGTAAATCAGCAGTGATCCATTGCTCTTATGTGAGAGGCATTATTTTACAGAAGTTAAGGGGATGGCCCCTAGATATGAATTTCACTTTGCTCCTCTCTCTTAACAGGAATAATCTCTTTTAGAATTTGAGACAAAATAAAATTCACTGCTTCAATATCTTAGTTCTGTAATTCCCTCCTGGCCTCCACTCTCCCTGCTGCCAATGGAAATGAAGATTAGAGAGCACCTGGCAGGATCAGGCCCTCTGGAGGCTCAGTGGCTGTGCCAGCCCTCTAATTCTGGAGTAATGATAATCAGGCTTGCACCAAGTGTTGACACAAATTTATTAATGCAAGGTGCGGCTGGCTCTGCACTCTGCTAAGACAAACACTTGCAGAACAATGTGCACAGAGGAGGTTGGAAACCACCCAGCCATGTGTCAGCAGCAGCTGAAAGGGGAGGAAATTGCTCACTGTCCTGCGTGAGGAGGCAGAGTGCTGAAAATTGGGCTGGAGAAGCAAGTATCTAATTTTCTTGGGTTCAGTTTTCCTTTTGGAAAACCTTTCCTGTTTCATCAGAAAGTCCCTGACCTCGCCACGGCCCCAGCAGCTCGTGACACAAGATCAAGATGACACAGTGGGAGCCAGGATTTGTGCCAGGGCTAGAAGTGATTTAATGATATTCCTAGAGAGCAGGGGGAGGCAGGCCCTGGTCCATGAGCTGGAGGTTATTTGTGCAGAGTCATATATTTAAAGCAGAAATCGTGTGAGTCCCAGAGTGGAAGGGAGGAAAGGGAAGGCTGCAGGAACCAGGTAGTTGGGCCTGCAGGGTGAACTGCTGGATGCTCTGGGGAGAAACCAGCAATGAGACTGGGACAAAGAAGAGCTTTAATTCTTACTTTGGATTAAAAAAAAAAAAATAAAAAAAAAAGGTAACAAGTGACTACACTGTATTTATTTGCTACTCTGTAAACAGCGTTCAGTGACTCACTCCCTTTAGTGCTTTCCTTTATCAGTGGTGAAACTACTCTCTCTTGTGAGCAGCTTCTTTCCCTCCTTTTCCTTCAGACTGAGGATTTATATATGGCCATACCAGACAAGAGAAGACAGTGCAGGACATCTCACTGAGTTCATACCTCAGCTCTGGTTGAGTTATGGTTGGCAAAACTGCAGCTAGCTTGAATGTGTCTGTAGACTCTTCACTGTGCCCTGCTTGCTTTCCTGCACAGCTGAGAGCACTTCGAAGCTGTGCTAACTCATGTCACTTGGAGTGATTTTCAAAGCCCACTTAACTTATCTGCCCTGTCATAGGTGTGACCAGCCTGGCACTAATCGTGATGTTCAAGAAATATCAGCCAGTTACACACAGTCCTCTAAATCAGTGAAGAGGAGAAACTTCTTTTCTCATTTTAAGTAGTTTCTATATGTCTAGAGATGTCTTACAGAAATGGAAATTATACCTGATAAAGTGCCAGCATTAATCCATTTGATGTATTTAAGTGCGCCTGTTTAACAGCAACATATCACGTTAATGTAATAATGATGGAATAAGAAATACCATCAGAGGGTTTCAGAAGATTTCTTATCACAAGGAAAAAAAAGGATTTTGACTTCTCATTTCATTTCTCTGTGAATGAAAACACCTTTGTGATTTACATTATTTACTGTTTACTGTAGTAGAGTCACTACTAAAAATCAAAGTGATTTGCAGAGCCCTGCCGGTTCTTTTTATATCTCCTTTGCTGACTCAATAAACATCTGACACTCCAGTACTGTAACTAAGTACTGTACTGATTCTGCCCTCATTGAAAACATCTTTCTCAGAGAAAGGAATTGTTCTGCTTCTGCTAAAAATGTGATTTGTCTGGCGAAGCATTTGTAAAAGCTTTTTACCCCCAATGTTACTGCAGCAATTGGAAGCAGTTAGGTATGTACATTAACTTGAGAAGCTATGTGAAATCTTCTGATATGCAAATATACTGCTGTATACATGGCAAAGAAGAGCTTTGAGCACGCTTACGTGAAACAGAGTTGTGTTAACAAACAATTCCCTTATATGCTATTTTGAAATAAAACTTTGTCCTGAAAAATGATGTGAAGTAAATATTTCAAAAAGCCTGTGCTGGTAGAGGACTGCTTCTGAATTCAGACCAGCTCTGCCCCAGGCTAGTGCTGTTTCTCCCAATACAGTCACCTTTAAATAAAATAGAGCAGGAATGAAGCCAAGGAGCCTGGGAAGGTGCAGCAAGGGAAAACACCCTGGTAGCAGCTGGCAAGGACAGGGCATATCACTTCTCAACCATCACCTAGCAGAATTGAACTGGATGGATACCCCTATGGAAAAAGGTGGCCTTCCAGTCTGAAGAGAACATGTTACATCTGGTCTGTATCTGCTCTTGGATACAAATTCAGGCAGGGAAGAGACAATGGGAAACCAGAAAGAACAGCCTAACGCAACTCCACTATAGTGTTCTTGGATGCCAGCCACAGGCAAGTCTTCCAGGTAAGCACAGAACACAAAGGAATTTATGAGCACATAAATCATAGGAGCTGAAGATGGGAAAGGCCACTGGAGGACAAGTCAATGCAAGCCTGTTTTCTACAGGAAATTTCTCAGTTGACAGTTTTAAGTATTTCAAACAATAAGGCTTTAACTTTCCTCTGGAAGCAATTCAAGGTGGTTAGGCACCTATCTGAACCTTTCAGCATCTTGATACATTTCACGGGATTGGCCCTGTGCAGATTCCTAGCAGCTCTTGCTGCAGGTCATTACATTCAGATTTCTTTTTGCTGTTTATTCCAGGCTTATTCTGCAATGAAGCAAATCCAGAAGTGTAGGTAGTCACTTCAGGCCTGTATACACTGTGGATTTTCCCAGATTTCCTCCCAGGAAAACCAAGTCAACAGGAACAGTGGCTGTGTAAAGTTCCATGGGTGGACAATCTGGGTTTGTGTTACAGTGAACTGGGAAAATGCATTAATATTATGGAACAAGGAAGCCTGCATGCGCATTGTTGTGAGATAGCTGCAGTATGTTGCAGTTACACTCTACCATACAGCAGAATGTTCTCTGCATGGTCAGGTCCCTAAGATTTAAACCACTTCCACAAATTGCTTCTAGAAACTAGGCTGTATTTCAACGATGCAGATTATGTCTTCAGATAGCTTTGCTGGTTTGCACTAGGGCAGCCTGTGCATCAGCAGCTACTCCGTAACAGATTCCCAAAGATGTAAGAAAGAAAGGACGCACAGAAAGATTGAGGAAACCGCCTCTGCCCCTAGCATCTGAAAGTAAGGCTGCCAGAGCAGGAACAGAGACCTGCTTGTGCTTACACTCCACTCTATATTCTCTGTAGAGATGAACAGTCTGTTGGCATTTTGCAATGATTGCGAGGAACTTTAGTGGTTAATTATATCCTCTTTCTTGCCTCGCTATCTCCATGCACATTCACAAGTCCTAAAAGTTTACTGTTCAAATGCCTAGGCTCTGGGCCAGGAGTAGTGCCTAGATAGAATACTGTGAAACATCTCCTCATGTGTCATGATAAAATGTTTGGGGACATAATATATATAAAACTATGAGTGTGTCCGCAAAGTCATGAAATATCATGTGATCAGTGCTGTGAGCACTGCAAGTTTGTGATGTCAGAGCAGTCTGACAGCCAAAGTAGGAGAGTAACAGATCTAAACAGCACCCAGCATTCAAGGACTGTGTCACCATTAGATGGTGGTACTTTTGAACCTGGTGTGTCAGGGGCTGCAAGGAGGTGGTTGGCCAAAATGTGCAGGTTTGTGCAGTGGGGGAAGTAGGAGAGTAACATAATGGTCACAAAAGAAGGAAAGGGTGAAAAGCAAGTGAGAGCAGAAGGCTCCCAATGCAGTGATGTGCTTAAAAATTTCCTCTTGCCCTGTGTTGGTCACTTGCTTTTGGTGTGTGAAAGGGGAAGCTGATGGTATGCCACTGTGGTGTGCCAGGTGAGTCAGGAAGAGGGGAGGACAGTGGTCTGGGGGTGGGTTATAGTTTAGCCACAGCTGGAGGAAGATGGTTTGTGTTGGCCTATGACTTATTTGAATTGATCACCACTTTTCACCATCCCTTTCACATCAGTCTCACCAACATTTAAATAAAAATGTTAATAAAATATAAAGAAGGACACTTTCTGCTGAGGTCCCTTGCCCTGGACTGACAGTCTGTGCATCCGTGCTCGTGCACAGCCTGTCCTCTCCATGTGTCTTTCCCTCCTGCGTTACAAAGGGATCCTTGCTTACAAGCAAAGATGCTCCTGGGGCCCAGCCACTGTGGCAACAACCTGGAACCCTGGCCAGGTGAGGGGAAAAGGGCAATATATTTAGCTAAGATAGAAAGCAGTAAACACATCCAATGTTGAAATGGAAGAAGAAAGGGGCTTACCTCCTAGCTTCCTCCTGGAATTCTCTGGTTAGGTCTTCCTCACCAGATAACCAACCAGTCCTAAAGTATTCTGCAGTCTTGACTAATCTAGGCAATCATAATAAAACATAGTTTAGTAGGAATGACCTATGACAAAACTCCCTCTCACCCATCAGAATTTGTCAGGTAGAACAAACCCTGCCACAGTCTGACTTCTTTCCTCACAAAGCACTTCAGCTCCAAGCTCTTGATTGAGAAGTACAAGGTGCCCTGACATGTTCCTTCTCTAACCATTCCTCAGCTGTGGATTTTTGCAATGATCGCCATATTGTAGTATTTCTTCAGGGCTTCCTGTCTCTCCCCAGGAATCAGGGACACGCAGGATCAGTGGTGGGGTGGTGCATCAGGTAGCACAGTCATGCCCACAGTGGAGACTTGCTGCCAGTTCCAGCAGTTCACAGTTGCAAACTAGCTGCACTTGAGTGCAAGCCTGCACTGAAACACAGACTTGGCCATCTGGCCAACATGATTGCAAATGGGTGGAGGACGCACAGGTACTGATCAGTTTTGGCATGACATGACACAGAGTGGGAGGGCAATTGGAGGCCACACACACCATCAGAGAAGCATTAATCTTTCTTGCTCACTGTGCACTATTAGTGAGCAGAGCACAGATTGCCTCCAATGTTAATACCCACTGGAAGTTGCGGTGTGTGGGTGCAAGGCATTTAGGTGAGAATATAGCTGGGCTGGCTGGGAGTCTTGTGTCAACAGGCTCTGGGAGTAATAGCAGGTGTGGGAGTTGGGAGGCATGGGTTTAATTTCTGTGAGGTTCCTGGGGCAAGGTCCTTTCTCTTGGCCTTTTACCCCGCTCCCTGGCACAAGGATGTCGCAAGTCCTTTGAAGCAGGGCCTGTCCCTTCAAATGGGTGTGGACACAGTAGGTTGAAGATCTGGTTTGGGTACCTTTATCTGCACACATGTAAAGTTGAACAATCATAGTGAGGTCCTCCCTTGCTTAATTGTCTACCTTTACTAAACCCTCTGCCTGTGTGTCTGTGTCACAGTGGTAAAGTGTGGCAGGAAAGGGTTAATTGGTTGGGGGGCAGGGGAGGTTTGCAGGCAGAAGGGAGGAGCAGGAGAGTATTTCTGTATTAACATGCAGCTGGTTAATGCAGCTGAATAGCCCTCACTCAGCTGTTACCTTTCTCAAAGCCAATGGCAAATGATGAAAAAACGTGGTAATATCTATTAAGTTTATGGAAGGGGCCTGCTCAGTGGGAGCTTTTCCATCTCACATACAAGTGGTGATTTAGAACAGAGAAAGATCCCCTCGAGGGGATTTTGTGAACCATGCAATGCTAATTAACTCCATTGTTGTATTTTATTTTGAACATAAGAGTCCCTCTGGGATTGCAGCACTCTTTCCTCCTGCAATAGATTCCCATTTTGCACCACTGTATAAAATCTCCTTCACAACCCATCAGAAAAAGGGATTAACAATAGGCAGAATCATATGTGTGTAGTTTTACAAGGTTCTAGGGAGGAATGTGTCTCCCTTCACCTCCCAGATGCTTTCTCAATGGGGGCCATTCTGTACAACCTTGCTTTCACTGTTTCTTTAACCTTGAATTAAAAACAAGTGTACATCAGACACTAGGAAGCATCGCCCTTTGATCTTCAGCATATTCAAACCACTTCCAAACATGCTGTTCAGTGGAGTTTGTTTTAATGGTTGGGTTGTTTGGGCACAAATGCCAAAAAAAAAAAAAAAAAAAAAAACAAAACAAAACAAAACAAACCAACCAACCAACCAAAAAAAAAAAAAAAAAAAAAAAACAAAAAAAAAAACTAACACCCCAAAAAATCTACAAAAGCCATCAACACCAGGAGTGGAAGCACTGGTGAAAGACTTATTTACTCATCTACAGTTCATCCCAAAAGGAAATCAAGGGAATGAAAGCTCCCATCTGTTTGAAGCCCTTACTGTCTTGAGCCAACAATGTTAGGAAGAAACTTGAGTCCCTCTGTGCTAGATCTGCTCTTCATTTTCTGGAGTTCTGGTGTCCCACTTCATCTTGCCCAGACACCCTCCTCTCTGCTCTGACTATTACAACATAGCATCAACTTCATCAAAGTCAGAACAAGGACAAGAGCGAGGAGAAGCAGGTCTTTCAGGTAAATCAAATGGCTTCTTCTTAATTCTCCAACTTCAGCCTCTGGCCTCCATCAACTCTGAGAAAGCCCAGATTTCCATGTGGTGTCTTGGATATAACGTTTTCTCCACTGCCTTAAGTTTCAGCTCTGCACAAGTGAATATTTACAGAGTGTTGATGTCTGTCTTCCTGCGTTAGGCAATTTGGCTGTTTCATGGTAAGAAATATTTAGCAAGCTGTCTCAAGGGAGTGGCTAGTGTACTGGCATCAGATTGATGACTTCTGGACAGAACTGGAAGTGCATTGGGAGCTACCTGCCACCAGCTGTAATGGGGATTTTACATGAACTTGACAAACAGGAATAGAGATTTGCAAATAAGACACTTTCTCATGTACCTTATAACACTGTAAATTCTTAAGTCTTGATTCTTAATTCGTGCTGGAATACATTTAATTAGAATCTAGGAAATATTTGAGTTCTCTGAATGAACAACAGGAAAGACATTTAACAACATCTTTAGGAATGTCAATAACACAAGTAATAGAGGAGCCCAAGCAATGCTGCCTTGGCACTCAGGCCCCTGGGGGCATGACTCTGGCACCTCCAGGCCCCCACAGAACTGCTGCCCATCAGAGACACTGCCATCCATCAGAGACTCTGCCTCTGCCCCCGTCTTCACTCAGCTAAGCAGAATACTGGTTATATTAAACAACTTTGTCAGGAATTCAACGGGGATGCTCGTTGAGGCAACAGCCTCTGTGGCATTGCTACTAGACTGATGAAGTAAAATTTATCACGTAAACCTTCCCATTCTCCCCAGAACATCGCTCACTTACTGCAAACTCCCCTTTTCCTTTCCAAAAGGAGGAGAATCAATTCCAAAATATTTATACTGCCTCTACCCCACACCTTCCTGCACCACCACGTGGACTTTCCCTTGGAGTAGTGCATTCAGTGATCTCAGCAGAAGGTGTTCCTAAGACCGCTCTTGTTCAAATACTATGACATTATCTTATGCTGTAGGGTCTTGAGGGCTGTTACTACAAGAGTTGTTGTTGTCTATTACAACAGAGGTTTACAGAGCATACTAGCATATATAAAGCAACAAACTGAAAGGACATTCAGAGTAATTCTTTCTGAAAATCCTGCTAAATCTTTTCTGCCTGAGTGTTACAGGTCCATGTAAATACATCTCTTTTTTCTTTTCTTTGCAGTCCCTTTATAGCAAATGACAGAATTAAAAAGGTAAAACTCAACGGGAGGGACTTACCATTCTAAACCTCAGTGACCTCAACATCTCACATCTGTAACTCCATAGGTTCCCCAACTCAACATGCAGAGAGGGAAGGGTAAGATCCAGCCCATTTTTGAGAGGCATTTCCAGTACAGTGTTCTCAGCAGGAGTGCATTTGCCAAATCCTGATGCTTTTTTCACCCTTTAATATATATAGCTACAAGCGAAGATTTCTGTGAACAGAACAAGCCCACAAGTCATTTTTTCCAGTAATCTCTAAGCTCATCTTCCTTTAGTGCTTGCCGACCACTGGCTTGTTACCATGCGGGCATAGAGAGTCAGCAAAGGTCCTAATCACACCAGCCAGGATCACCCTCTTCGCCCCCGTGGAGCTCATCGCGTTAGTCCTTGATTGCACTGCTGCAGATAGCCATTGCCCTGAGCAGCTTGGACTCGTTTCTGAAAGCTGATAAATATTTTCCTGATGAGTGTGTGATGGGGAACACCAAATGCCACATGAGAAAGCAAGCCCTTTTATGGCTGCTGAGATCAGAGAGCCAAAGTGTAGTGAAGGTTTTCGGCAGCTACCGAGAACAGATTTTACTTGAAGCAGCTCCTGCTCCTGGTACCATGGAGGCACTGCTCCCTTCACCCCCTCTCTCCCGGGCTAAGTATAGAAGACACTTGAACTCCCAAAAGTTTCATTCCCACTCCAAGTTTCACAGTGTGGCTCTCGCTGAGAAATCTCATCTGCGTGCTCTGCCCAGAGAGGTTCCCACAACTCCTCAGGGACTCTGCAAGGGGCTGCACATCCCAGTGTGCAACCTGAAGCCAGGCCTGCCCATTGCTGGTTTTCTTGCTTCAGCAGCAACGTGGAGATACTTTTGTAGTTTCCATGATATAGATGTTTCATGCCAACATCCGTTTGTCCTCTGTGACCTATGACTTTCCACACCCTGTGTCGCGGTTTAGGCCTGGTTGACAGCCAACCACAATGCAGCACCTCTCTCTCCCTTCCCCTCTGGCAATGAGAAGGGACAGAGAGCCAGGCTTGGGGTTCGAGATAAGACTGGGATGGGGGAAAATTCCCCTTTATGATCACGAGCAAAAGGCAGACTCGTTAGAGGAAGAAAAAAAGAACATACATTTATTACAGACACTAACAATACATAACAGAGTAGGACAGTGAGAAGAATTGCCACATCTTGAGAACACCTTCCCCCCACCCCTCCCTTCTTCCCGGGCTCAGTTCTGCTCCCGATATCTCTATCTCCTCCCCCAGTGGCACAGGGGCAGGGAATGGGGGGTGCAGTCAGTGCTGCCACTTCTCTTATCTTCCGTGAGGGGAGTGTCTGAAACTTGTTCCTCCTGCTCCATCATGGTCCCCCTCTCACAGGAGACAGTCCTCCACAAATTTTCTCCAATATGAGTTCCTCCCATGGGCCGCACCGTTCCCCACACAGCTCCGTCATGGGTCACTAACTTTCTCCAACTGGATTCTCTCCCATGGCTGCAGCCCTTCCCGAGCTGCTCCGGCGTGGGACACCCCCGCATGCTGCAATCCTCCCAGCGCTGAATTACAGCAGTGGGGCTACCTTTTCCCATGAGACCCTGGCCTTCTTCGGGCACAGCACTTTGATTATTCCAAGCAGGAGCCACGGGCCATAAATCAATGTCTGCTCCACCGTAGATCTTCATGGGTGGCAGGGGGGGCCGCCCTGCCGTCTCACCACAGGATACAGGGGGATCTCTGCTCTGGCACACCTCCCCCCTCCTTTCTTCCTCCGTTCCTCCACTGACCTTGGTGTTCACGCAGCCGCAGCAACTCCTCCTTACCAGTCCAACTGCACGTCACCACATCCCTTCTTAAATACGTTATCGCAGGGGCGCAGCTGATGGGCTCAATTTCCCAAACAGAAGTGGAGCTGATGTGGAGCTGGGGGAGCTTCGAGAAGCTTCTCATAGGGAGCTGCCCCGATAGCCCCCTCCCCTGCCACCAAAAAAACTCCACCACTCACTCAACCCAGGACACCCTGATAGAACAAGTGAGACGCAACTCTACTGCTACTTGAGTGGCTTTCATGTACTGTTAGGATGAGGCTGGAAGAGGGACAGAAGGAAGGGTGGGAGTTGCTTTCACAGCTGATGAGCTTTCTTCCAGCTGGTTTCTCAGCTTTGCATCACCACATGAACATTTTTCCTCATCGGACAGAAATGAATGGAAGGGTATCTAGCCCTGCTTATCACAGAGAGCACATGCTACTTGTAAATATTATTTTAGCGTGACCCTGCTCTTCCCTTTCTTGGCCTAATATTTGCAGTGGATAATTCCTAAAGCCTAAATAACATAAACTTGTGATTGAACATGCTTTTCCTAAGCTAAACTCCACCCTGTTCCAAAGTAATTGCTTCCTCTCAGTGCCCCTTGTTAAATCCTCAAGAAGGACAGTACAGAGGTTCAACCTCCAAGTTTTGCAGCCAAACCACAAAGCCCAGCGGTCACCCCCACATGTCTGGGGCCTCCTATATCACATGCCAATCCATCCCTCTTCCCTCCTCTGTCCCCCGCTCCACTCCACTGTCACAAGTCATGCCAGGACTTTTCCTGGAGAATAGGGGTCCCCTGCCTGGGGCTGGCAGCCACACAGAGCTCCTCCAGGTCAGGTCCCTTAACTGTCCAAAATCTGCCGCCCAGCTGCCATCCGCGTGACAGGAGGCAGAGGTGGGTATCATGCTGGGATGTATTTCAAAGACAAAGAACCCTTGTTTTAAGTCTGTGGCAATCTTTGTGCAATAACCTTTCTCCCAGAAGATTGGCAATAAAGTTTTTAAAATTAATTTGCATAATTAGATCTTTAATTCTTTTTAAATGGAAACCAAAATGGCACTGTTCTCAACAAAAAAAGACTTTCACAAAAGCCAAAGGATTGGTTGCAAGGTGGAGATGTGTCACTAAGCTGAAATTAAGCCCAGATAAAAGATAATTAGGCAGACTGAACCAAATTATGGTTGGGGATAGAGGGAAAAGTCTGAAGTAACAGCACAGACTTCAGTAAAGTTACTTTACGCTTGTGTCAGCATAACTGAGACTCAGTCTGCAGTAACTAACTTTTCATCTCTGTGATTAATTAGCAACCCTTTTAGTTTATGGCTCTTTTTTTATTAAAAAAAAAAATAGATTAATAAACACAGCAGATATTTTTATAACAGCGAGTCAAACATTCCATTTATGTAAAAGACCAAGATACCATTTGAGTCAATCTGACTGTGATCATTTAATTCAGCGGAAATTTTGGCCCACTGAGATACTATTAGGAGAGCTGTCCATAGAAAACCAGACAGAGTTCAGCTAGTGAAAAACTGTTCTCATGTTCTTGTAAATCAGAATCAACATTTCTAAAGCAGTGCCATGTATTTTACCTCCTGCCCATCCCCAAATTACATGTGCGGCTTTATATGGTGTTTTTACCTTAAAATGAAAAAAGCAGTTTTAGTGGGTACAATCCACCACACTTGTTTGTAAGGAACTGTTTTTGTTGTTAAAAATATCCAAATGGCAAGGTACAAATATGTTCTACAAGAGAGCTAGATTGTCTCCCCCTGCTTTCAACAATTCATTCTCTAATCAAAGAAACTCCATCGGTGTCATCTACTTGCCAGCGTTGTTAGTTATCCAAAGCAGCCTGAATACCAGCTAGAGGCATATGGCCATAACCTCGTTAGACTTTGGTTTAAACCAGTAGTGAAATAGAAACACCAGAGTTGGGGCGAGCTGGCAGAGTACAAATAGATTTCTGCACCTTGTCAGTCCTCTTGGGTGCTCCATCACTGCTTGTGCCATGGAAACGCAGCCCAGGCAGCGGAAGCATGCAGGAAGCCCACAGTTAAATTCTGCTCATGGGTACCCCGGTATAAATTCAGAACAACGCCACTGGGCTTAACTGGGATTTTCACCTGGGCAACCAAAATTCCTGAAGAAGTAAGGCATGGCTGGGCTGTTGCGGACGCTGCCAGGAATAAAGCTGAGTGTAAAGGTTAGTTGCAAGTACTGTTGCTCAGATCAATTTTATGTAGTTTATAGTTCTCACAGATATCAGTATTGCCCATATTTTTATAGTTGTTCGTTTGGTTTTGGTTTTGTTTTTTTTTTTTTTTGGTACTTTTTCAAGAATTCTTGTAAGAATAAAAACTGTATTGCTACAAAATAAAAAAAGCCCGTGAAATACGGTGAGAGCAACACATACCACATCATGGCACCAGGGATGTGATCTGTTTTAAGAAACACATGGCTTTATGTTTAATGAAGAGAGTCTGTTGAAGGATTGCAGACCAGGAGGGCACAGTAGATTTGTTGTTTTATTAGGTTCTGGGTTATGTACTTCTCCTTTTCCTTGGTATCTAGTAACATATGCCATTCCACTCATAACTGAATGAGCAGGTGGGAGGAGGCAGAAACAAAGCATTTATGAAGGACTGGAGCATTTTATTTTCTACCTTTTGAGAAAAGTGTTAAGGAAAAAAAAAAAAAAGTGTCATTTTGTGTAATCTAGAAACAGAAACAGACGGAAAGAGAAATGGAATTTAAGTAGATGGAGGAGAATAATCATTCTCCACAGCACACAGAAGGAATTGTTAGAAATACATAAAATACACTCACCAATATCCAGTTCATTGAAATCATGCACTTAAGATGCAACAAAACCCCTCCAATATATCAGGGCCAGATCTTGAAAATACTTCACTGCCTGCAAGATGAATTGAATGTACTTTCTATCACACATGGGATAATTTGCACTTTATGGGGTCAGGAACTACATGGATATGATCAAGCTGTACTTTCAGGTACAGCTTTCCATGCTCCATCTTTGGAATTGCCTGGACCTAGTGGTTAAAGAGCAGTGCTGAGGCTGGTGTTTGCTGTCTCCCCTCGTCCAGCATAACCGTAGGCCACTGCCAGAAGGGTCAATGCCAAATTCTTCTCTAATCCTGTCTGTGTGCAGCAAGGTGTCCCCACCACTTAATTTTGGATTTTGTGATCCTCCATCCAGAACTGCTCTATTTCAAGTCCACCCAGGTTAATTTCTCAGAAAAGTCATTTCCACACACACCTCAGAAGCCCCTTGACATCAGGTTAGCAAGCTTTTCCAGCCTGCCTATGGCTGTACAAGAGCAAAATTCGAGGCAAATAGATGAACTGTAATCCATGGTCACGGTAGAGAGAAGGGCTGTATCACCTTTTCCAGCAGCAGCCTACATAGGTGTTACATGAGGCCACATGTCTAAAATGTGATCCAAAACACCCCTCAAGAAATCCAGGTCATCTGACGGTACACCATGGAGATGCCAGAATGATCCCATAGAAAATACAAGCAACAGAGGTGGTCTCCAAAATTCTTCCCTGCTCCCAAGCTTCAGCAGTGGAAAGGGGCTGCAGGAAGGTTCACTTCTGCTTGTTTGAGTTTAACGGCCCCAGGCCAACTCCTGAAGAACACAGAAACCCCCCTTGCAACCTTTAATGCCTTCCACTGAAGACATTGATTCAAGACGTGGAGTGTTGGCTTCGACTGTGTTCTAACTCAGAAAGGAATTAGACCCGTGCCTCCTAGAAATTCAAGGAATAGGTGGGAGTGAGGACAGGGAATCCTCCTCTCAATAATCTAGTAGTGTGTTGTGATAGATGCAATATTCACAGGGTTGGAACTAAGCAGAAGGGAGCATTAATCCCCTGCTCCTCTCCTGGGTCGCTGGTTAGAGCAGTGAGTATAAGCCTGCTCTTCAGCTCTTCTCCACAAACAAGGGTCTGATAGCCTCTTCCGAGTACCACAGATTTCATGCATTTGGCACTCCAGTGATAGCAAAGCACTTAACAATGGCACAATTTCACCTAGTAATGGTTTCATTAGAGTACTTTAAGCCTGCTACACAATGAAATCATCATTACAATACTCTGGTTCCATGACACCATCCCCTCAGGTGGCAACTCTGCATACTTTCCACACTCTCCTCAAGCCCCTCAGAGACCACTTTTTGAAGAGTTTGGTATTTTTTCACAGGCTCCAGGATATTAGCAGCTGTATTTCTCAGTCTCACACAACATGATAATCCTTTTATTAGATACTAGAGCTACTGGATACGCTGGTGACAGTGTCTAACAAAGCTCTGCTGCTAGTTCAGTGAACAGACTCTGTATTTACAGTCTTCAGGCTCTAGGGATAGAAGATTTCCCCCTCCCTGTCACTGCCAAAGAAAAATCATTGAAGAATTTGGCCAGCTTGAAGTGCTGGATGTGACGGTCCCCTCTCCAGCACCCCGGGATCCGCTCTGGCACCTTTCTGCTCCAGAGGTCCATGCTGCAGCCCCACAGAGATGAGTGTCTGCCCCATGGGATCACCCCTGAGGGGAACACCCTTTGCTTTTAATGGTAGAAGAAGATTTAAATTTTAATTCCCAGGACACTTTTTACTCACGAGCTCAGAATAATGAGCTGTGACTCTTCAGTGAGAAAACCAACGCATTTTAACATTTCTCTGAAAACATTCGGAGAAAGTCCCAAACCCATGGGATTTTGTTTATAATTGCTGCCAAGCTGATAAATCCTGGAGACAGAGAAGTCTATAAAAAAAAAAAAAAAAGATTTCCAGTAGCACAGGAAAACTGTGCAATACCAAGCTATCATCACCTTCTGATAGACAAAACATTTATAGTTTATTGTCAGGAGGACTCTGGCTGAAAAGCATTTGCCTGAGCCAGAGCGGACTGACCTTTTGCAGTAGGCACAATAAGGCAGAAAACACCACTGAGCTGTCAGAATTTCTGCAATAAACCCAAATCCCTTTTGATAAGGGGAATCAAAAGCACACAGCTCCCTCACACCTTCTAATAATTCCCATGACCTCAACGGTTCCTTACAAATCTGCTACATAGTTTGAGAAGTAGATGCAACACCTGCTTCCTGGTAGCAGCCTTTTGTTTTCCTCTGGATAGGTGCTTAGCAATTTCAAATCAAATTACCCAAGCACTGGCTTCAGAGCTGTGAGTTTTCATTTCCGATCATGCTATCCTAACCTGACCTGTCCAAGAAATCTCATCAGTATTAGAACAGCAAATATCTTGACAACTTCCTCGCAAATAACATGCTCCCACTCTGCTTTGTGCTCTGTGTTTAGCACCATACTGGATATTTTAGAAATACCAGGAGTCTAGTTGAAAGCATGATGTAATAAGATTAATGTTTTGCCCATCGAGAGTCAAAGTGCACATTGCTTACTCCTAGCACCTTTTGAGTCACTGCTTAATAAAGAAAAAACTCAGACAAGTCTCCAAACAAACCTGAAATGGGTAGAATTGTTCTTCCCTTTGCAGTGTGTGTGTATATATATATATATATATATATATATATATATAAAATCCACTGAAATCCACTGTATCACATTATGGAGTTTAGTAACTGGTCCTTGCACATACCTAGCCTATCATCAAAAGCAGCAATCCATTCAAATCTCTTCCTTAATTTGCATTAAAAGGAAAAAAAAAAAAAAAAGATTAAATTTCATAAACATTCACTAAAAGAAGGAGGGGAAAAAAAAAAAAAGGATAAGGAAAAAATGAAACCAAGCCAAATAATGAATCATGGTGGGGAGTTACTAGCCTTGGGTGGTGAACTTGAAATGCAAGTCCACATTCAGAACCAGGGACTTGGTGCCTAAGCCACAGCACATGTGTTCAGCTGTCAGCTCTAGGGGAATTTAAAATCAAAAGGAGCTTTAAGCTTTTTGGCTTTAACTGTTATTTCAATTGGTTTAAACAGTTATTTAGGTATTAGAGTTCCACAGACCCCTAAAAGCCCCTCAATGCTCACTATGTCAGGCTGCTCAGCATCTTTCTTACACCCAAACCCCTTCTGTGCTTCAGTCATTGCTCCACCTATCTGGGGGTCCTTTGCAAGGTGTCACTCTGAGCCCAAATCATTTAGTTGAATAACTGGATATGACTGCTGTCCTTACAAACACTGGATCCAAAGAGGAGAAAGGTTCTTTCATGTGTCTTTGAATCAAGCAGCAAAATCCTAAGTAGAGGGCAGGCCTCTCAGTTTCGTATTTTTTGCTGGTAAAGTAGAAAATTCTCTACCCATCACGCAGATTTGCTGCAGTTGGCTTAGACACCAAGCCTCCATCTGCTCTGTCAGGATCATAAATCTCTTGCCTTGGGTCTGAGTTCTGCTAGTCCTTTGCCTCCCTTGCCTTCTTTCCTTATCAGAGGATAAGAGATGAAGTGAGAATAACAGCATTTTATTGGTGCACAGCAGGGCTGCAAAAGTAATTAAAGATTCTGAGGTTGGAGTAAAAAGAGATACGTTTGCTTCCTAGATAGATGTTTTTATTTTCATTTAAAAATGTAAACCCCAAAGTTGACTGTAACAGTATGTTTCCCCCCTCCACCCCAAACAACTGAATCCATTTACCTGGAGTTTGATCAAGTTACAGCACAGCAAATCCTGTTTAAAAACAGGACCCTCCTCTTTCCCTTTTTACTCTCATCTTAATGCTTTACAAAGCAAAACTCCAGACACTTTGTGAGTCACATATTACTACCAAATAAGTAGCAGTCATTGAATGGTGCCTCATAAAAGAGGCAGGAAACAAGAAAAGCTCAAAATAAAGCTGTTTGTAAATTAAAGAACTAAGGGGAAGAATGGATAGGAAATGAGCCCTTTATTTTTTCTTCAAAATTATTCTGATTAATGAGGAGAAAGATCAATAGCCTATCTGCAGCTGCCATGGGGAAGACAGAGTGAAGAGTGAATCCAGACCTAAGTATCCCCGTGGTGCCAACACATCACATTCAGCACAAGCTCAATATAATGAGCTGCAGGGTGAGATCTCACGTGACTGCACTACTTACCTGTCTGTCCATTCCATCCCTCATAGCTTGATGTGATAGGGTACCAAAAGGAGAAATGTATGGCACATATTTGTGAGTAGTTAGAAAAAGGATCATTTTCATTCCTGCAACACTGCTTTCCTCCTGCTGTAACAAGAGCCCCAAATACTCCAATTTCTCTGCACTGCTGCTGCATGAAGCTCTGAAGTCAGGTGCATTGTTTCCACAAGAAGTAGCAACACCTGGGCCCATGGCCTGATGCAGAGCATACTGAAGGCAGCAAAATATTCACACTGACATTTCTGGATTTTGTTTTTTAATCACTCAACCCAGGACAGCCCCTAAATGAAGTGCCTCTGATACTGCTGGGTCTTTTATTAATATTTCATTTGGGGACTTCATAATTATGTTTAGCAGCTTTTGTGGGTTAGAAGATTCCTAATCAAAATGACCTGGCAGGCTGCAGAGGCCATTTCCACTGTTTTTGGTGCACCATGTAAAGAAAGAATGACTGTTATTTGGATGGACACCCTGGACGAAACAAGACAAAGCATCATGCTCCCACCATCCTTGGATTGCCCCAGCAACAAGGAGAAAGTACCCAGCACTGTTTCATTAAGGTCTTGGCATGTTCCTTAATGGCACTTGTGGTGGTTACAGGCACAAAAGAAGCTCTTGTTTTCAGCTTTTTCCATCTGCAGCCATTCATTAGCAGATCTTCCCAGAGACCAATCCACACTGTCATGAGAGATAAGAAGGGACCCTGATGCTGGGCTTTGGAGATTACAGCAGCCAGGCACGCTCCAAGGGTTGATGCAGAGCTGCGGAAGGGTGCTGTAGTTCTGAGCATGCTGTGGTACACAAAGCCCAGAAACGCTATCACAGTTGCCCTGTTCCAGGCTCTGCAGACAGCTTATGGACACTCAGATGCAGTTAGGGAGCGATTCCTCCTTTCTACGGCAACTGGGAACATACAGAGCAACACACAGAGCAAGTCTAGTGCCAAAAAATATTACTGACACACTGGTATTACCCTGCTCCAAATTGGGAGGCAATTAAAGGGCTTTTAGCAGAAACCTCTTAGCAAGAGGCACTGCTCCCACAGCCACAGGAGTGACTATCAGATAATGGGATACAGTTCTTAAAGAGCTGCCTCTTTAGCTATAAGTACATACAACATTTACAAATGCTTCATGTGAGTATTTGTGAAATCAAGAAAAACATCTATACATTGCTCATATTTAGATTTACTGAGGAAAATGTTTTCATTTGGTAGAGTACTTAACTGTATCCTTACACTTGGGTTTAAGCCGCCCCTAAAATTGGCTCAGGCTGCCACAAAACAACAGCTTAAACCAATTTAATTGCTGTCTGTTGAAATCCCACCCACCTTCCCACCCCTGTCTCCTTCCTTACGCCAGCTCTTGTGCTCATCTAACCCTGCTCTAAGCCATTTGGGAATGCAAGCCAGAGACACACCCTCATCAGACCAAAACTCATCCTTTTTCTACCAATTTAGCTGGAGTGGCTCATCACCAGGTCAGATGAACGGGAGAGCCAGTGAAAAGGATTGCTCAGCTGAGGCAGGGTGGGACCATGAGGTTCAGACATGAGTTCAGGAATCTGGAAGCTCAGCACTGTGGTCCTGCTCCCTCTACCTCTGCCCATGCCATTTAATCCCATTCCTTGCTGAGTTATCTGAAGTTTCATCTCAGCAAGAGACCTTACCAGCATGGAAATGCATGACTGGATTTAGGAAGGGCTGCTCCCTTTCAACACCAGGGGGTCATTAGATCTGCTGATGTTAGGCTGTTGTTAGGCTGTACCCTCAGTCTTCTGCATGCATTTGAGTCCCTGTTACCCTAAGGACTGGGATACAGAATTGGAGACAAAGCTTTACACTGAAGAGTAAAAGGCACCCGCTGCAGCGAGGAGCTGAGCAATAACCGTGCTTCCCTGCCCAGGCTCCAGCAACCTTGGTTACTCCTCCTTGTAGCAGATGTCCTACCTGGTCATTTTAATAGCCCTGTTTTAAGTTAAAGATACCAAGGATTAAGTCAGATCTTTCAGGAAGAGATGTAGGTCAATTTAAAGGAAATTCAAAGTCACTGAAGTACTCAAAACCTAATAAAAATAAATAGAAATGGGAAAAAAAGAGAGAAAAAAAAAAGCCCTACAGCAGGAAGACAGCTGAGATTTCTGACAGGATACCTTTCACTTAGTGTCAATTTACCACTGTTTTGTGACATAGATAGACTCTTAAATATGAGGATAAGTTCTCATTTGTAAAGAAGTTTTCTGCATACGTTATGTAGCACTGTCTCTTCCATGCTTCGTATATAGCTGTCTGTACCTATAAATAACAATGATGCCTCATGTGCATTATCATATATTACAACCTCTGATGATGTGGTAAAGGAGAGAAAATGAGCAAAGGAAGTGGTGTGCTCTGCCAGAACATACAAACTTTGAAGGGCCTTGGTAAGTCAGCTTTGGGCAAACCAGTGCTGTGAAATAGTCCAGAAACATGTAGAAAAGCAAAATGATGATTGAAGACAGAGCAAACTGATGGGTTTGTTGCATGACACAGAACAAAAGACCAAGTAATCTTATGGTGAAGCTAAAAGACTGAAAAGAATCCTTGCATACTTCAAACTGAAGTATTGTACAAAGTGGCATGGCAAAACTAGGGAGAAGCAGAATAAACAGGCCAGTGCTGGGAGGAAGATGACAGGGGATTCCTGCAATGCTGAGGCCAAAGTCAGAGTTGAGGCCAGACTCTGTGAGAAATGGGACATCGGGGCTAGAACTGCTAATCTTTTTCCTTTTTCAGAGTGTATCACCTTTATATTGTTGGTTTGTTTTTTCTTTTTTTATTTTTTTTTCCTTCAAAGAAGAAGAGAATTCTTCTTCATTCTCACACATTTTAGGAACTGATGAAATATCTTCACAACTTTTTCTCATCAGCTTTTTCTTGTTTAGTATTTCAGCTTGACCACTGTGCCTATGAGGCTAATGAACTGTGACTGGCAATACAATTAAAGATAGATTTGATGGCATCCTAGCAGACAAAAGTGTTTTAATTAAACTGAAAGAAAATTGTTGTTTATCATCGTGTAAGCCAGGAGCCCATACTGAATAGACAAAAGTAAGCCTTTTGATAAGAAAAATCAGTGCCATGTCCAAGAGAAGGGGAAATTGAGATTTAATTCTTGGCTCTAGCAGTTTTCCAACAGATCCTATTACTTTGGGCCAAGAGCATGTTTAGACTTGCCTTTTGGAAGACGTGGACTGTTCGGTCTCAGCCTCCCGGTGATTTCCTGGCTGTTTGCACCAGGGAGGGCTGAGCAGAACCCGAAGGAGGCTCTGCGCTGCTTAGCATCAGGGCCACTTCCTAGTTCTCCCCACAACTTCATTTAATAGTAAAACTCAGAGGTCAGTCAAAAAGGCTAAGCTAGATCTAAGCTAGCCAGGGTTACAATGAAAACCACAAGGTTTATAAAAACCAGTTCTCTCTCTCACACCGTTAGGGCTCAAAAAATATCAAAACTTGCTTTGACTTTAACAAGAATAAAGTCAAAGACTCCAAGTTTGCTATGTTGATCAACTTCAGTTAATTCTCATCAGCTCTGAAGGTAGTACAGTTTTGAGCAATGTCTGATTCATTGTGGAAGCAGCATATAGAGAGAGAAAGAATAGTAATGAATCATTTCCTCCAAGATAGAAATATCACATACAGGTGTTTCAGGCTGGGTAGGCAGCATCCCTTATTGAAGTTGTGCAACACTTCATTTTAATACTATATCATCAGTTTCATCAGTTGCTTCACTTTGTTAGCTTTTACTGCTTGGTCTGAAAGCTCTCACTGGATACCACAAGTTCATTGTGAAGAAGCCTTTTCTGGTTTTATCCAAAGCATTTTATTTTTTTTTTTTTTAGACTTATCAGAAAAAAAAAAAAAAAAAAAAAAGGAAAAAAAATACCTTTAACATTAACAATGTATATACCTCCACAGCTAGCTGTGATGGTATACTTTATTTCTGAAGTCCAATAAAACAATTAAGTATGACCTATGTGAAAGAGATCAGAAAACTGAAGTTGTTACACAACTGACAGTGTAGTCCATCTGTTAATGAGTTCACCATAATTGAGTGGGAAGTGTCGGAGCAGAGGATCATTTGCACAAGAACTGGAATTGATTCAAGGCCACCATTATCTCTTGGTGATCATCTCTCTTTTGATTCAGATTTAAAAGCTTCGGTGCTTTACAGGTCTCTTACACTTCCTGGGGGTGTCCTTTAAGCTGCACGTAAATCCCTCCCATTTACCATCAGCTTTCACCCGAAACAGAAAATACATCCTACAGTTTTATCAACTGCCATCTAAGAGTTGAGGCACCTCCAGAGGCTTAGGTTTATGGAAGAAAACAGCTTTTTATTTTGCAAGAAGACTTATACACAGAGATACTCATAATTTTTTCTCTTTTTTCCCCTCCACCACATGAGAGGTCAGAAGCATTGGCACTCCCCGCAAGTCGCCTCCCAGCCAAGAGTAGGAGGAAGCCAAGAGTGGGTCAAACCTGGGTGCCCCTCCTGTGGCCACTTCTCCGCAGGAGGACATCCCCAGCTCTCGGGCACCTGCAGCATCTCCCCAGTGGCAGAAGGCACCCTCTGCCAGCACCATGCCCGCCGAGGAGGCCCAAGGCATGCAAGTGTCACAACCTCTGGTGACACTGTTGCCTAAATACACATCAAGAATACACGGGTTTAATTGGGGCCAACTTGGGAAGAACAAGCACACATTTAAACTCAAAGAGCCAGTCTAACAAGACTAAAATAATAAAGAAAATAAAAAGGAGCTTCTTACAGCCAAATTTCAATAAATAGAAAGGGAATAATTCCATCACACAGCTCTCCTTAACCTCAAGTAAAAGTCCTACTTACCCTGTCTCTAACTGTTGCTCCAGCACCCAACATTTTTGGTAGTCTCCTATGCCCTGGTCAGTACATGATGCCTTCACCCCCTACCTGATTCCTCTCTGGCTCCCACTGTGGAGGCTACCCGTGGTGGCCATCAGCCCTCGAGGACAGGCCACTGAAAATCTCTGAGCTCTCTCCTCCACTGCCAGGTTCCCTCCTCCTGGCAGAGTGGAGCTGCTCAGCACACCAGAGCCAAGCTGAACACAACACGCAGTAAATCAAAACCTCTCTTTGTTTATGCTACTAATGACATCTCAGATTACTAGCCCTTAATTGAGTTTACTTTTCAGTATGCTTTTTACGTTTTGTTTTTCTATCAGCTGAGACAATAAAAATCAATTCCTATAAGGCAATTTCATTTAGGTTTATACGGTGTTTTATATTCAGATTTTCAATGTTGCAATATTTGAGTGGTAAATCCATGGAGGACTATTTTTTAAGTACTTCTGTGAAATTAAAGCAGATCTATACTGAGGGTAGGCACTTTAACAAGAAAAATACTTTACAAACAAAGAAGTATGAAGGAAAAACAATATCCTGGAGAAAAGTTATTTGGCTAGCTGAAGCAGATTCATTAGAGAGATCTCATATATGTGCAAGAAATAGTTACATATACAAAAATTTGGAGGATGGGTGATACAGATAAATATCTGTTTCATATTCTTTTTTTCTGCTCAGTTGTACATTAGATTTGATAGAAAATATTGCCGAGCTCTTCCCCCCTGGCAAAACTACCTACCGTATAGAAGGTCTTAATTCTAAAAAAAAGTTTTCATGTGCTCTGCTTTGTGGATCAAGAGCAGTCGTGCAGAGCTACAAACTGTGTGTAACTCACAGTGCATGAATTTAACCATGGGACAGGTTGGTTGAGACTCTGCATGTGTCTTGTAGGCTGTTCCTCCTTCTCAGGTGGGGTGGAGCAGTATGACAGTCGCTGGAGGGAGTAAGGGAAGACATCTCAACCATGAGCTAGCACCTTCCCACTTCCCTGGACAATTATTGACTTTAAGATATTTTACTTTTCCCAAGGGATTTAATAAAGATCTGGAGGTAATGTTTTTTCCCCTTGCTGATGGGCTTTGCTGATTTCTGGGATCAGGGATGCTTATTTGGAAGAACAGGCCTTTCAAAGACAAATATTTGTTGTTAAGGAGTTCAGCATGGGGAGTGAGGAGCTTTAAATATTTCTAATAATTTTAATAATAATTCTAATTAGGCTGTGTAATAACATGTTGTCTATAGGCAACTAACATTTTAATATGTCTCCCCCCCCACACTGGAACAACGCAAGTCAGGGCTGTGTACTTTGTGCCTAGTGGAAGTGACTCGTTACTGTTTTGCCTAGGTGTAGTGAAACACTAGTCAGCAAAAAGCTTCTCTCTACTTTGGAATATTAATTTATGACTGGAAGGTGACATTTTTGATCTTTAATTCTGTCATTTGGACAAGTTTACTTGTAGGTTCTATACCTACAGAAGGCTTCCACTGACATTTCCCCCTTTTTTTTTTTTTTTTTTTTTAATCACTAGTTGCCTCACCATCAGTTCTTGCTAGTGTTATTTTCTTTATTTTACCTTCTGCAGTGCTGGAACCACCCTCACGGGCTGCACCATGGGCGGTTGTGCTTCCACCCACCAGCACATTGCTGGGGCACTTGGAGGTTGAACCAAACCCTCTTTGGTCCTGGAGGTGCCAGCATGTGTCCTAAGCAGGAATTTGTATATGTATATAAAACATGCATCAATATACATATATCACATATATACGTATGCTCTCAGGTGGGCTGGGAAAGCACTAGGCTGTCACCTGATTTTCATCTGGGTCTCACAGTTGTGAGTTTTGTCTCCTCGGCACCTCTGCCCCGGGTCTCTGTATTGCCTCTCCTCCGGCCCCGTGTCACTCTGGGTACCATGTCCTGGGGCCAGCGGTGGGATGGGGAAGGGCCTGGGCTGAGCATCACAGGCTGCGGCCAGCAGCTGTCCCCTCTCCTGCCACCCCGAGCCTGGCTTAAAATAGTACAGAAGGATTTATAAATAAGAGCACACACAGTGCTACCCTTCAATTCATCCATTGGCTTGATATAACTTAAGAAAATGCAGGGTACATCCTCCACAAATAAGGTCCAGCCATCAGGGTAAGTGCTGCATTACTCTTCACACATATGACAGTCTCCAGAGGGGAGAAACTTCCTGCTTCTCAATATATTTCTTGCTACTGATTAAATCTCTCCCCACTTCTCAAAAAAAATCACCTTCAGATACACACATAGGCTCCCAGGCTCAGCCTGCTGGGCTCCTGGGGGCATCGCAGCAGGGAGGTAGTGGGAAGAGGAGGGGAAAGGACACATGGAGACTGTGCACACCATGTTGGGTTTTTTTTTAAAGACAAGAAAACCCATTACACCAGTGCCGGGCTGGGTGAGCCGAGGACCCAGGCCAAGGAGGAAGAACGTAGCCGACTCAGTATGAGTGATAAAGTGTGCTTCCGTTTATTGATTTTCATTACAGCCTTTTATAATCTTTCTACTAATTATGCCTACTAGTTACTAGCTGATTGGCTTAAGCTCTAAGGGTCGTATTCGCACGGTCCACCTACTTGCAGATAGCTTACAGCACAAGCTTCTCATAACACTAAGTTTCTCACGCTACTATTTCTGATTCCTGTTGACTTGTTTTCGATACACGACAGTACCGTAACACAATGTTTCTCAGACCACCGTTATCATAACACTGGGTTTCTCAGACCACTATTCCTAATTCCCCTTAACCTGTTTTCGACACACCACGGTACACAGGGCTGAAGCGTCCTTGACATTCCTCAGGTATCAGCAGCTGCCAGCAGCTGCAGGCAAACCCTAGTGAGGCTCAGCATCAGCAGCTAGAGCAGGCTCTGATCATACAATTGCTCGGTGGGCTCAGGACCCTTGTCTCTGAGCCATTCTCCAACAATTCCCCCTTTTTCTTTTTGTATGAGCAGAGCCTGTGCCAACGTTCATTCAAAGATTTTCTTAATACATGACAAGGCACAATTTAGGCATGCAGGCTTACAATCTATTGGCTAAAGGCACAGGACCCTTGTCTCTGAGCCATTCTCCAACACACCAGAAAAACCCCACCAATTATTTCATAGCATTGAATCCCGTGATTGCTAAATCTGTGCCATGAATACTAAGTGGTGCTTCTGTGAGAGAGGGGTGATAGTCCTGGCCTTGCACGAAGATCCGTCATTTGGGAGAGCACTACCTGCTGGCAGTTTTGGCCCTGCACGAGGCTTCTGAATCCTGGAAAGATCCTTTTGGTTCTGACCTAGGTTGAATTTGAACATGCCAGAGGCATGGTGACACCTCCTGGGGCTTTGAGCGATGGCAGCTGGGCTGGATGCAAGTGGGGGAGGAGGGGAGGGAGGGCTGGTCCCCTCAGCCCATGAGAACAGGCGTTTCTGCAGGGGGAGAGGCTCTGCCCAGAGTGAGCTGCAGGGTGGATTTAGAGCAGGTGTGGGGTGCCTCAGCTGCAGAGGGAGAATGACTTCACCTGGTTCCGCACACCTCCACACCTGCCTCATTTTGCATCATTGCAGCATCAACAGAACTGCTGCTGAATTTCGACAGGCACGTGCAGGCCCGACAGCATCTGATGAGTGGCGTTATGGAGAGGGAAGCCAACTTGCTAAGGGGACCAGGAGCAAGGAAGAAGGCCAGGCTTCCTCAGCTGTGCCATTTAACACGCCGTCTGCCCGGGGTTACCTGTTCTCATTCGCAACCAAGAGCCTGGTACCCAGCGAGGACAGTGTGAAGCTGTCAGATCTGGATGAGGTGCAGCAGTATGTTTGCTCAAACAGTTCAGCATCCCGCAGCTAGCAGTTTGTTTTGGCCTAGGGGGGTTGCTGCAGCATGTATACATCGCTGGAGGAAACTTGTAGCACAGGAGTGCAGTGTTTATTTCTGTAGTTATTTTCATTTCTTCTTGGGGTTTGACTGCATCTCTTGTCCTGCCTCCATTTTCAGTGCCACTCTGAAAATTAGGCAGAGTTATTATGCCCAACAGCTCCAGTCGGCACATTAACAGGGCTCAAGTGACTGCTGTCATTTTTTGTTTGCAGACTTTGCTCAAACTTTTATACAAATTGAAAGAAAAAAGTTACAAATAGGATTACGCTTTTACAACAAGTCCACACAGTGCTACACTATACAAGTAATAGTCGTCTTCTTCCCCTAGAAAACTATTGATTAAAGATATTAAAATATATATTTATTTTAAATAGATAAAATGACAAATGTACACAGTAATGAAATAATATTTCATGATGTATACTGTGAAATAGAAGAGAATGAGATTATTTCCTTAAGCATATTAATTATTAAATTATCATGAAAGTATATGTATATAAATAATTCCATGAGCTTTTCTAATTAGATGACCTTGATATGACAGAGCACATTTTGATTATTCTTTGATGCTTTGCAATAAGGATTTAAATTCTGAGTAGATTTCAGGAAGATTTTCTTTTAAAACTGCAGCAAGAGGTAGTAGGTGGACAATACATAATGAAGCAGAACAGGAAACAAGAGAGACTTTTTAATTTACACAGTTATTTTCCTGTGTAAAAGATGATGAACTTCCAACTGGACACAGATTTCTTTGGAAAGTTTAATTCTATTTATTAGATATGTAACATTCAGGGCATTTAATACAAACCATTTTGCTACTACTTACAATACTGCTCCTAGAAGATCAGTGGAGAGTGCTGTTGTGAACTTTGAGGCCAGGAGATCTGCAGAGAGAATTTGTGCCTTAGTGTAAGTGCTGAGCACTGGGAGCATTACCTGCTCTTTCCCATAAAAAAGAAAAAAGCAAGTTTTCAACCCTCTTTTTGCAAAGATGGCAGCAATCTCAGGCACTGGGGTGGGCTTTCCCCTCCTCAGTGAGATGTCAGCACACTGTGGTGAGACAGCAATGCAGAGGAGCAGAGCAGAGGTGGCTTTGGTATTTGTGGTCTTAGCAAGGGGTTTGGTTCTCTGAAGCCTGAGTGAAGAAACAGATTTAGGAACTGGGGAAAGCAGAGAAGGAGCAGGGATGAAGGTTGCATGTGGTCCAGAGGAAGAAGGAAGCAGGATTTTTGCAGGTCCTTGCTGTTGAGGATTACTAGAGAAAGGGTCTTATAATTGAGAAGTGTCTGAGAAATGTAATTGAGAAGAGTTTGAAGATGGGCAAGAGCACAGTTAAGCTTTGCTATGAGCAAGGTGTTTGCAAAGCCCAATGGGCAGAAGCACTTTATTTGCTGTGTTTATGACAAGTGGAGAAAGGAGCAGGGCTGTATTGGAATCTGTGTGGTAGGAGCTCCATTCATGTGAAGAGACTCCATTCAGCGCCTTACAAAGGGTATGAGTCAACTGCAAAGAAAGGAGGCATTTCACAGAAACTGAAGTGTGACCCTTTGTTTTTCATAACCCCAAGGTCCTCAGTGACACAAAAGGGGACACCAGCACTGGTTCTGCAGCAACAAATGCCTGTTGTGAGTGAGTGTATTTGAGGAACAGTGACAATAAGAAATGACCAGAGGTGCTTGTTTCCAGCACTTGTTTCCCAAGGGACTGCCAAGGGGGGAGTCCTTTGGGCAGCCCCCACAGAGGTGGAGAAGATGAAGGTGCCGGCAAGCTCTTCCTGGTAGAAGCATTTCCCTAGAAAACCTCTCCTGAAATTAATGATCTGACCATCCACATGTACTATTGGGACTCCTGCATAGTGGGTTTTTTTGGACTCAGTTCTGCAGAATCTATAGAAGTAAATACAGCCTTTATTTAGCTGTTACATGAAGTGCGATTTCTCTAATTTTGGACTGGCAAGGGATTAGGATGGTTTAGTAGCCTTGTCTTTATTTCAATCTTCCATTAGCCTGTGACTACTTTCTTTCACAATCGAAGTAGACATGAAGGGGATGTTTTGCTTTGCCCTTTTCATTATCCCTACATGCTGCAGGTCCCTATTAAAGTTCGTGATGGAATTAGAGTGCAGAATGATGGATTTAAAGGTATCATAAAACCCTTCCTGGTAAATAATAGTCCCCAAATATATTTCAGTTGTGACCTGAGAGGCTGCTGGAGGCATCCCAAGCAGCCATGTATTGGCTCTGCAGACCGGTTGAGCTGAGGAAATTAATTTGCATATGGTTGTCATGCTAAGGAGGCAGGCCAGCCCGGATTTCATTACTGCTAATGACGTGTGAGAGAAGTGATTTAGTTTATAGCCAGTGCCAGGCGTGGCATAATGAGGAAGTACTTAATTTGTACAAAGCTGTTTCTTGCTTCTAAGACCTGAAAATCAAGGGATTTCAAGCAGCTCCAGGAGGCCCAGTGTTACGTGTCATGGTCTTGTTAGCACCGGGGGAAGAACAGAGTCGTAACTGAGATGAGGAAAGGGGGGAGAAGGAAGCTTCAAGATTTAGTGTTGATGTTGTGCAGGAAAGGATAGGAGGAGAAATGAAAAGGAATGAAAACGAGAACAGAAGAAAGAGCAACTGAGAATGGAAAACCAGCAGGCAGAGCTGGCTCTGCGGGAATCGTGGCTGCCAAGGCTGGACAGCTGGACTGTGGAGGTGCCAGAACTTTTACTCTGAGTTGAGTCATTGCTTTACTCTGCCCAACTCAAAATGCAGGTAAGTGCATTAGGCCTGGGGCATGATATACAGCTTCAGAGACAAGAAAAGTTTCTGAGAACTGGAAAGGAGAAAAGGCACCCCAGGATAATGATGGGGTTGGAATAACTGAGAGTTGCTCCGCTGTCTGAATCATCACATGGCATCTTCGTACTCCAGTGGAGCTGCCTTTACTTTTCCTGCTGCAGTAGGCACTGCCTCAGGCAAGGGGGAGCAGAGAGGGGCCTGGGGGCACATTCTGGGCATGTACTTTGGGGGACAAAGAGTTTACTATGCCCAGGCAACTTCAGGAAGAGCTATTTGAACTGAGATCAGTGTCTTGGGTAGCCTCTCAGATGCCAGTAAGGGATCAGTCAAGCAGAAGAAAGCAGCCAGACAGAAGGAAAGGGTCAATGAGAAGGAGGAGGAAATCCAGGGGATTAATGCCGGAGATAAGACAGCCAGCAAGGGGGAGCATGCTGTAACAGCATGCTGAAAGAGCAGATCAGAGCATGAACCTTACCCAGAACGTGCGTTGGGCCAGAATTTAAAAGGTTGAGAGGTCCTTGATGAGGGGCCAAATTTTGGGGTTTATGGGGCCCGACCACCTCTGGTGTTTTTTATATGTACGCAGTATAATTGAACAGGGTAGCAGGGAAGAAGGGCTGTGAGCTGCTGCCTGGGTTTTGGGCATGGGATATTACTGTGTATCCATCTGCAGCTCACAATATGAAAACCTGAAGAAAGATCTTTCAAGAGGAATTATTCCTGACTTATTCATGGTGCAGCAGCTGGTTTTAATAGATTTTAACTGTTTGGCTGCAATCATCCACAATGCATATAATCAAAGGGATATGAGCTGCTAAAACTCACTCATGGAGCAGTCTGTAAATGCTGTCTCTGGAAATACAGGATGGTTTTGGGTACCTGAAATTAAGCTACGTTTTTCTGCAATTTTCTGGAGAGGGGAATCTGCTGGTCAGTGGGACAGAGGGATGTGAAGGCCACTTCAATAATTCATGAATGTGTAAATACAGTTTGTAGACTTCCCTGATTTCTGTTCCGAGTTGACCTCAAAGGGTATGGGGCAGTGACATGTAGCTGGGGTTACTGGAAATTAAATATTGTTCATTTGATATTGTAATTGAATTCAGAAAAGCTGTAAGATGTCTTTAAAGCACAAAACCCAGTTTTAGCATTTGTGTGTCCTTGAGAAATTACTAGATTTGCTGAAGTGATGGCCTTTATATGCTGTTTTAGGATAACTGTCTGGTACTGAATGTTTTGATGTGTGCAAGCCATTTGAATGATCTTCATATTCAGTTGTAGGAAGGCAGCATGTGGACTTCACCATCTACAGGTTGTTAGGAAGACGATTTGTCATAAAAGAAGAAGCAGAAATCAGTCAAATCTGCAGATCTGAAGAGCAAAGGTGAGATAGAATAATGTGCAATATTTTCTAGATGTAAGAAAAAGAAAAGGAGAAAAAGAAACTATGTCAATATATTATTGTTCAGTGGGGCTCTGCTGGCAGACTGAATTCTGTTGGGGATGGCTCATTTCTCCTCAGTGACAACAGCAGGTTTCAAATAACGCATCTTATTTCCCAGGTTTAGCAGATGAAGAAAAAGAATTACTTGGGAGGCAAATAAAGCAGATTTGCAAATAGAGAAGAATGTTTTATGGCCAGACTTGCAAACATTTGGCTCCTGCAGATGCCAGAAGACTCTGCATCTGCTTTAATCAATGTGGGTTGATCCCTTCTTTCTTTGAGATTCCTGTGGTTCTTAAGGTGGTAGTTTTATATTATCTAGGACAAAGCGACTGTTCAGCTTCACAGAGAGGGCAACTTACCTGCAAATTCAAACTGCACAGCTTTTGATGGGTAAGAAAGGCAAGTGAGAGCTGATGAAGTGAGAATAGACATTTATTAATAATTCTGTGATTCCCCCTCCAAGGTATCTCAGCTGTCTTTCAGTTATGTCTTCATTAGAGATACCATAGACTCTTCTGTTTATAATGTCTTCTTTATCTTTTGGAAAAAAAAAATAATAGAAGGAATTAAAGACTTCTTTTTCAAGTGGGTTTAAAATGTACCTGGGAAATTACTGAATTATGCTCAGCTGAGTGTAAATAAAGGCTGCAGTGTGGCAGACACTTAAGGTAATTCGTAAGAAATGTGAAATTGCCCATTAATTGCTGTCTCAGGGGATACAGGTCTTCTGCGACAGGAATGTCTTCAGCAGATGGGCTAAGAGGAGAAGCTATGTAGTTACTGTACTGGGCAGGATGCATTCATACATTTTAATCCTTTTACCTCTTTGTTGTATTTTTACAGCAGGAAAGTTCCCTTCAGACGTGGAGGTACTTCATGGCAAGTTGTATGGTGGAAGCAACTTCCAAGGGAAGCACATGTAACAGTTGTCCTGAGAAGGTATTCTGGCTCAGAGAAGTCTGGGTTTTAGGTTCTTCTTTATTTCTTAACTGTTACTGCTCTTTCACGTCTGTATTTAGGATCTGTTGGCCTCAAAATGTTGTATGGCCAGGCTTGTAAACAGTTGGCTTCTGCAGACACCAGAAGACTCTCTGTTTGCTTTGATAAAAAGAGACTGATTATTTCTTTGAGAACCCTGTGGTTCTTGGGGCGGTAGTTATATCCAACCTACAACAAAGTCAACGTTCAGCTTCTCTTCATGCAGAGGACATCTCACCAGCAGATTCAAGCTGTATATCTGTTCAGGTATTAGCAAATGGCTGAGAGAAAAGCAAAACAGCCTGGAAATACTGAGCAGCACAGTGGTTGGCATAGAGGCCCTACGGTTTCACCTTGACTGCTTTAGTTTTCAGGATGGTTGGATTGGGTTGGAGGGTAATGGGATTGGATCTCCCTGTATGTTTATACTCTCCCTGTTGTAATGTATCTACTTTAAGATAAGATCTTCTTTAAACAGAAGAGGCAAGGAGAGAGGGGAGAGGGCAGGCAAGTACTGTATACGGCATCTGTAATGTTCAATTATATAAGACGGATTTTCCAATGTGCTTTGTAAGACAAAGAACATTTAGATATCAGCATCACAGTATATATTTTCTAAATCACAACACCCACACATTTCCTTAGCCAAGTAGAAGTTTTCCTTCTATGGCTGCATATCTAAAATTAGCCTGAAGGTCAAATCTGAATAGAAATACCCTTGCCATTGAACGTGCTGGGAATGATTGGTGCAATGGGCTCAATTTTCCTATCAAAAACCTTCATTTATTTTTTTAAATAACAGTTGCTTTTACAATTAAAGAGCTTGGAGAAAGGCAAAATGAGGCCTGCTGTATAAAATCATCAATATTCTGCTTTCACTTCAAGGCCGTTTTTATAGCCAACTATTTGAAATGTAACAAGATGGATATAGTGAAGCCATAGTATAAAAGATGCAGCAAGAGGCTTCCGAATAGCTGAGATGAGCACTGGCATATGAAAGAAAGGCCTTAAAATTTGGAATATGTTTGTATATGAAAGATATATACAACGAAGAATTCTAAGTTAAGAAATGCATTGTTAAGAAGAAATGAATAGTTTAGGTTTAAAAATAGTTGCTTAACCTGCAGTTGTATTATGTGAGGACTATGCAGCTTATACTGCACAAATGCAAAAGCACTGTCTTGCAAGAAGTGCATTTATCAGCCACAGTGTTTTATTGAGTGCTTTAATAATACAAGTGTACATCAACTGATCCACAGTCAAAAGTGGCAGGTCCCTAAGAAATTTACAAGCACTTTTTTTTTTCTTTTAAGTAAATCAAAATACATATTCATTTGTTCAATGCAATAGCCTTTCGTGTGGGAAACAGAAGGCTAGTGATAAACACAGTCTTAGTAATGCACAGTGATTCTTGATTTTAAGCTTTTATACAAAACTTGTTCCCAGTAGCATGCACCCACCATTAAAGACTTCAGTACAAAAAAATAACCCTAAACACTACATTTAAGTAGAAATAAGATATAATTCTGAATTTGTTTGTTTTCCCAAAAACCACATGAAAGAAAAAAAAAAAAAACAAACACACATTTAATACAAAGCTTTGTGACAAAGCTCTATACTATTACAGATCCAACATTCTTTGCACTGATAACCAAAATTCCCTGTCTACATCTGACGGAAACAACTTTCAAGTTAACAGAACAAAAAACCCCCAAACAAATAAAAATAAAACCAAAAAGAAAGTAAGGACAATGTTTTGTCACAAAATGGTTCAAAATTTAATAAAAAATAAGAATGAAGGGAAGGGATATTGATGCACTTAGTGAATGTGCTTGCACAGGTCCAGAAAATCCTAGAGTAGGTTCCTATGTGGCATATCGCTTGGTCCACTGTCTGGCCATTCTGTCGTGCTCTGCTCTGTTAGTCATATACTGGGTGGCAATACTTCCAACCAGGGGGTCAGCTGAAAAGGAAACACAAACCATGAAATACTCGTCAGTCTTGGAAGGATGAAAAATCTGTTCTCAGATCCACATTCATTCACTTCTCTTAGGTTGAACTACAAGAACAAGGTGCCTACATATACTAGTCCCATTTTGAAAGCATGCTTGCATACAGAAAGAAAGGAAGATGGGGAACAGTTGGCTGGCAATTAGCTATACATTTCTGGTAAACATATAACTAAAACCATTTTCTACAATTCTGTCTCATGAGCAGATGTTCCAATAATTTTCTTTTGAGCTAAAAGTCACTTTCAGGTGATAAGAATAAACATACTGTGTCATTTATTTATGGTATTAGACTCCCACAAGTATCTATACTATCACCTAAGAAGAGGATGGGCTCTAATTCTATTATCAGGTTCAATGTTGTTTTCTTTTAAAAATATTTTCACTTTTAAAGCATAAAGGAAGATAAGGAATTAGGGAAGTAAGTACTATTTTTTAAGTATCAAATGTTAATTACGAACTTTGGGAACTGGTGTTTAATTTATGGGATCTTTCTGAGCATTCATATGGCCAGAATGCTGCATGATTTGGTCTGCATCTACAAATTACTTCACAAATAATTAATCAAAAACAGTCAACCCTTTAACAAAAACAAACTAAGGCAAGACTTTCCCAGAAGTGACTGTACATAATCAACATTTTTATCTTTCAGACAACATTTTTCTCTTCTCAATTTAAAGCAGACAAAATATATATAGATGTTCCCTTTTTTAGAGGAACCCATACTCTTGATATTTCTTCTGCAACAGTAAATTTCCTGAGATTGTACCATGCAAGTTCAGAAGCACTGATACCATGTTTTTTCCTGATTTAGGACAGATGAACATGACTTCTTCTGAAAGCCAGTTAATAATCAGCTTTGTAGTTGACTGAAGATGGTGCCATTGAACAATATGAATCTCAGCTTCCCCAGTGCAGTTGTAATATGAGTGTGGTGTTTGCATTATTAACTACTGAAATTCCTGGGATAGATGTCAGGCCTTCTGCAAAGCAGAGTAAATCTGGGCTTTTTTGTTTGTTTGTTGACAATAAGAATTTATGATAGGAGAAATACATTGGTTTAGCCAAAAATCAATTAATTGGCTTACTGCCAACGTTACTGAATATTAGTGAATAACAGCTAATGAGAAAATCATTTGCTTTGAATGTACATCTTGCACTTTCAGGAAGGGCCAGTGATTTGAATCTCAAGTTTGCACCTTTTAAATTAGTAAGGCAAGTTATCACTGTGACTGCAGTGTAATAAGTCCCTATAGTCCCAGTCCTGCAAACTCTTATTGTATATGATTACGTTTAATATCTTAATATATCCAGAGGAGGTCACCAAGGCCTGGACTTTGCTATTTTTACATGCATGAGTGTCAAAGAAACATATCTGATCTAAGATCCATTTTTAAAGTTTCATACTACAAAGTATATCACCTTTAACTCTTCAGCCAAGAAGAACTATATAGGGGATTACCAGAAGGATTTTGTTCTGTGCGAATAGGAGGCTAACAGTCTGCAGGTATTTAAGGAGTGCAAAGTTGTTCATAGCTGGAATGAAGTTTGAGAGAAGCACTGGAGGGTAAGTGGGAAACTTGAACAACTGGAAAGGGCAAAATTTCTCTCGGCAAAAAATTTAAGGAGTAGCTGCTACTAAACCTTGTCATGGTGTAATGTAGCTTGGGGATAAGCCTGACAGCACTGCTGCTAATTCCCACACCCGCCTTGGATGTGACACCACTGTGTGAAGAAACACTTTCACAGCCCCGTGACGGAATGGAGGCTAAGAGTTGAACTTGGAAGGAATTCTTGGAGCAAAATTAGATGAATGTGCTGGTTTTCATGCTGTAGAGGAAGGTGGGGTTTAGCCTCTGAGGCATCTGGGTGTGAGGGGCTGCAAGAATGTTATGGAATTATCATCTGGAACACAGCAAGCGCTTAATGAGGTTCAGTGCGTATTTAAAGTGCTGCCACTAAGACCTTTATAAACCCTTATGTGAGTCAGTGAAAAGTGATGTGCTATAGTAAAGGTTTACCCAGTTCAAATCTGAAAGTCTTTCATGTGTGGGATGAATGTTTCTGTGAAAGCATGTCTTTCACATTGAGAGCTGTAAATCAATTTCCTTGATATACTGAAACGGTACTCAGGATCTTATCATCATCTCCAGTCCTGGATGATAGATTATGATGTTTGGTTTCCTAGTGTGGGCTTCCATCTATATCTCCTTTTGGGAGCAAGGAAGTATTTCAACAACATATCTTTGGAAGGACTTGGAAGGTACAGGCTCTTCCTCTCACCTTCTCCCAGCATGGGAGGGAGTCCACTTTCTTTTGGGGTGGGAGAATCAATGACGGGAGTTCTTGATAAGAATGTGTAAAGATCTGTTGAAGCCCAATAACATAGAGAACTGGTCTGTTTATTTATCCATATATTCAAGCCTTTGTCTTTGCAGTATTTTATTTGGCAGTTGGGGAAAGAGTGGAGGTGACAGCCTGCAAGATGCCTGAGGTCTACATAGTTTTTGTTGTAGATGTGGAAATTCCCACTGAGAGTGACCTGTGGATCAATTGTCAGCTCAGGGTGCTTCCCTCAAGTCAGTGCCTCCCTCCATCAGTGTCTGCCTGTGTGAAGCAGGACTACTGATGCAAAGAGAGGTCCTTGCCTGCTCTAGCATGAGCAGGACCAGCTATACCCACAGCCAGCTTCTGAGGAAATGCTACTTAAAAGGTGCTTTTGGTAATAACAGTAGTAACATTATTCTTTGCAAATTTTATTGGTTATCACAAAACTGAAGAAAAGAACAAACCCACAATTTGGCAAAGCCACTTCATCATATGAGACTCCAGACTGAAGAAACAGAAACACAGTTATTGCCAGAGAGGCCCAGATATTTCACATCCCTGTCAGAGGCTCTGGAGATGTGTTGTCTTTATACATTGTTATTTATGAGGACAATAGTAAGGACTTTTCAACAAGTATTTGAAGAGCTGGCTTATTTTAGCAGTTCCTGTGAAACCGTAAAACCATAAGAAGGTACAAATGCTTTGTTTGTGAAGTCGGGACAGTTGGTGAGGAGGGAAATTGTAACTTCAGATCAGAGCCATCCAACCAGTGGCACACTGGCCTATTTGATGCAGCACACTGCACCTGTGCAGGAGGACATAAGGATGGTGTGTCAACTCCAGCGATGAAAACGGTTTCTTTCTGCATTTGCATGGGCAGCTTCAAGCCCAAGCCGTGCTGTCCCTGGGGGAGGAGGGAGCCAGCTGGAGGGCCAAAGGAGACAGATCTCCCAACACTTAATGAGTCATGAGTCACCATCACTATGCGGTTCACAGGGGACAGGGCCATGAAATGGAGATTACAAGATAAATTGAAGCACCTTAATTAAAACAAATAAAAGATTTAATTCCCAACATGCATGAGCCTTGGTTATAGTGTCCAAGTCCTACAAAATACCAAATATGAGGAAGAAACAATAGTTCCCTTTTCCCCCCTCAACTAAGTAGCACATGGCTGAGCACCACCTGGTTCTCAGCCGGGCTGCACTATTTAAGGAGTATTGTGACATCTCCATTAGTAGGGACAAGTATACATTTGTAAAGCAACCGCTGTGTAAACTGTCTAATTAAGAGATAAAAAGGAATACTGCATCTCAAAATTCATAATGGTACTTTTCCCATGTTTCCATTTCTCATTACCATAACACTGTTTCTTATTTTCCATTTGTATGTATCTGTGGTTTTATTCTTGATGTTAGAAATTTATTTGCATAACTAGTAAATTGCTCTAGCTTTTTCTTTTCTTTTTGTTTTAGAAGTAGCGTGATTCATCAGTAAATCAGGGTTCATTTCAGAAATTCACTCCAAATGGGACTGTGTCCAAACAACAACGAAAACCAGGGGATCAGAATATAAGGCCATGACAGAAATGTGTTATCAGAACAACCTGGTGAAAGAAATGAAAATAAAACCGCAATAAATGGATAACAATAACAGCAAAATTCTGCAGCTTCTGGCCTGCCAGGAGGTGTATGCCCTGGGACCTCTCAGATTGCCAGATGCACAGTGCCTGTCTCGAGAGCCACAGGTACCCTGTCCCCATCCCCTGGGCGCTGGCAGCTGGGAATCCGGGGTGAGGCAGCGTGACAGCGTGTGGCGCCCGGCATCACCGGCACCCCGGAGCAGTGGTGTGGGTGGTGCTGGCGATGACCACCATGTGTGGGGAGCCGTAGGGAGCTCTGTGGCCCTGGAAATTTTTAAGGGCTCGTAATTTACTGTTCCTTCTAGTCCCTAATTCAATTCTCATTTCTAGAAATCTGCCCTAGGGCTCCTCTATAACCTGTAGCTTGTTTAAGGAAAAATTTTTATCCAGTACTCTGATTAGTTCCATGTAAAGTTGGAACATACCAGGAGTTACAGCATCTAATTTCATGTTAAAGGACAGTGCAGGAGTTATGAAAATATATAAAAAGAGCACCAAATTAAAGAAGCATGGACAGAAGCTAGGGTTCAGTGATGTAGCTTACATGAAAAATGCCAATCAAGAACATTAAAGTATGAAGAAAAGCTTCTGGATGATTTATAGGAAGACTGCAGCTGCTAAATCCCCCCTCACCTCACCATATGTAATCCTCATGTTATATCAGACTTCATGAAATTACCCTGTATTTAAATGTAGATTTTAAAGCTGGGCAAGCTGGAGCTTGTTCCTAGCTTAAAAAGGTCGGATGTGCTGCTCTACAATACCTTGTCATCTTCTTTTGCAGCCACTTAATATGACTGTATAAGGAAGAACATTGCGTCTCATGTCTGTTGTAGGGCTAATCAAATTTACAGCCTAATTCTAGGGAGTTAATGCTATTGGGGATTTGGATGAGCTGAGATTTGGTCATTACAAAATTTCAGCTGTGTTTAATGCTAGTTATACTGCTTTATCATTCAGAAGACAGACTATAATTCTTCTTTAAAACTACTTTTCCCCCAAATAAATGAAAATATATTGCTATACTGTATTTTTCTCCGCTTGGATTTTTACAGATATCTAAATGTCAGCAAATAGCAATTTCAGAGCAGAATTAATCTCCTGGGCTTTTCAATTCTCTTTTAAAAATACAGCAAACATACTCTAGTGAAATAAAAATGGAGATAGTGTGTTTAACAGCTTGATTTCAATGCGCCTTCTCCATCAGCCACATGATATGCAATGAAATTCCAATTGGTAGTGCCAATGTGGTTAGAGAGACACACATTTAGACTTAAAATGTACATTATGGGTGTTTGTATGCTATATGCATTTTTATGAGCATTTATTAAGTAGAATTATATTTCTATTGCAGTATTTTACAGTTTTAATGGTGAACAGGTGATGGAGCAAGTTATTACACCATCACAAGTGGGTTCTCAGAAAGATTTCTGGAGCACCTTACAAACTAAAAAAACCCACAGCCCTATAAAAATCTCACAGTTTCTTCAGCCAAATATTTACAATGTACTTTTTTTTTGGTCCAGGTTTAGATTCAGCTCTGTATTAGGGGGATTTGGAAGAGCTGGCCTCCAACTCAAGAAGCACAATTAAACTGGAAGAATTTTAAAAGGTTAGATGTAACTTGAAAGATCTTATCCCATCTCCTGAGCTATAAACAACTCCTTTCTCATAACTGTGAGAGTCATCCTATTGAAAGGCTCTGTGCTCATCCTATTGAAAGACCTGTACTGAAACCTCAGACACCAAAAATTAAATCTGCTCCCTTTTCTTTGGACAGGCTGTGTGAAATGTAGAAGAAAACAAACAAGTAATTTTTTAGTTATTTGGACTCCAGTTACATATTTAGAAGAGTTTTTGGTTAATGGAATACTAACTGTTTTCTTCAGGGCTGCTTCTCTTTCCAAATATTCTGCTGTATTTCCTTTTCAATTAAAAAATGGGGAGTGCTTGAGTTTTTGAGTTTTTTTTTTTTTTTTTAAGGAAAAATCCAGGTGCTCTCTATGTCATCTACAGGACAGCTGCCTTGAATTCATCTCCATACAGCAGCACAGGTGGGATTGGTTACCCCTAAATTAAACCTCCCCCAAATAAAAGTTCATACACATTTTGTTCAGTGATTTCCATGCAAATAGCAGTACAGGACAGAATATATTCCCATATTGGCTTGCAGTGAAAGCTAAGTTTTCTAAATCCAATTTTTGTGGTTTCTAATATTGTACCAACCTTTAAGAAACAGGTCCCAAAAGGCAAACTAAAAAAAAAATTAAGATCAGGGAAAAAGCAGAAGCTAATAAGTCACTGAAGCAATGGTTTTCTTAACAGCAAATGCTGACAGCTTGATACACATCAAAAACATCCTTAAACTTAATTTTAAAAATTATTTAATATCTAATTATATTTTCTTATGTTGTCTTCAGTGGCATCCAGGCTAGTGTTATAAGAAAACCAATCTGAAAACTGCAGACAAAGGCAGTGTAAGACATGCTATACAAAACATGTCATAGAACAATTTAATACTGTGAGAGGAAGGGATTAAGAGAAGATGAATTGTTTGTGAATAATTTTATTTATAGTGTCACTTTGCCTCAGGAAGTTTCCATAGTTAGCCACGTTACCTGTTTTAAACTGAATGAACTCCTAGAAGACCATGTCAAGCATACTGTGAGTCTTGATGTGGAAAATGAGGTATGTGAAATGTGTCATAGTATCCTTCAGTGATCTTAGAGAAGCAGTGTTGCTCTCTTTTCCTATCATTAATAATAATGCACAGACTAAGTAATTCTTTGGAGGCAGATACAGGTGAAGTGGCACACTGAATTATTCCACTAACCTTTCAGCTTTGAAAAGAGTCTTCAAAATCAGGGCACAAGTGAAAACAAGTACAGCACAGCACTAATCCCTGTTTGTGTGGCAATAAAACTAGCCTCACGGTTGGAAGTCTGATCAACACACACGTATGAACTGGGACAACAGACTGATTCAAGTTAGAACAAAGGGCAGCAGCAGGGATCTGAATTGCTTTACACACCCTACAAGCTGAACTACAATTTATTTGTGACTTTCATAAAATAGCAGTTCCAAGTATCCATATAGAATGTATTTAACCATCTACAAGGCTGTTTCTACAGAAGAATGATAAAGGAATCAATAAACATAATGTAAAAAAAAAAAAAAAAAAAGAGAACAAATAAAATGAATTGTTTCAGTAGAGAAAAAAGGTAATCCTTAGAGGAGAAAGAAACAAATTCTAGAAAGGTTTAATGTCTGCTAGGAAAAAAGTCATTGAAGCTAATATCAATTTTAGCAATCATATCTTGCATCAGAAATCATATGATACGAAGTATAATGAAGCCTGCATCTTATTTCAGGAACTGGTTTTGCAGATTTGGTTGGTCACACCTTAACATTCAATAGAAAAATTCTAATATATATAGGCTATGCCAGTGTGCTAAAACCTCAAAATATGCCTGCTGGAATTGCCTTAGAGGTCATGGACCTCATTAGGCTGGCTACTATGTTTGACATGGTTTGGACAACTATATGACCTTCAGGGGTTGTTTCCACTAAAGGAAAATAAGAAGTGATGCAGTAAGATATTTGGTTGACATTGCATTCTTACAAACAAGGTGATCCGATGTGTTGGAGGTAGAAGAAACAAAGGTTGACTTTGTTATGACACTTCCCAGTTTCAGATAAAACCCAGGATTGTCTTTCCAGGTATAATATGGGAGATAAGTAAATACAGGGCAGATGCATAAGAACATGAGACACAATCTTTGGAAACCGATCAAAATGTTTACAATAACCACCTCTGCATCTAGAGAACTAACCTAAAACTGTGCTATACACTGTAGCTTAGGGACTGTGTAACTTTGAAGCCTAAGTTTGCCAAAAGTTTTTGTCCCTATGTAGGAAAGCTGACCTAGTGGTCACTGTGCTAACACAGGGCTAAAGGAGTCTTACAGTTTTGCACCAGGCTTCCTATGAAGTTGTGTCCACCAGTACATCCCAGTCCTGGTTGCTCAGTCATCCACTCCTTGGCTACCTCCCTAGCTATACACCTAAGGTCTTTTTCCTGGGAGGAATCAAAGCAGGTGCAGGAGAAAGGGAGGGTGAGATGGAAGCATGGAAGACCCTGAGTTTTCATTCTGTTGTACAGCCAAGGTGTAGCCAGGGTGCATGTCTGGGCCGGGAAGCAGGGAAGCAGTCATGTCATACTGCTCATGAGAGATGAAACTCCAGAGTGCTTCTTGGTCTTCACCGTTTGCAAGTAGTCGTGATGATTCCAATAAAATTAAGTGGTCTTACAGTGGTGCCTTAGTTTCTCATCTGTAAAACTGGACTAATGCCAAGGATATTCTGAGAATAAATATGCTAAAATTTGTGAGCTATCTGGATACTGTGGTAAATGTGGCTGTATAGATGTGTATCGTAATGAGACTGATATCCATGACTTGACTCTAAATTTTGAGCTCCATAGAATCATCAGAGACATATTTGACTTCTGTTAGTTCATAAAATGATTGAAGTTACACAAATATTAAGGCATGTGTGACTTGATTCCAGTGTCCAAACTGTCATCTGGAGAAAAATGTTACCTATCTTCAAAAATAAAAGAGCTCTGCAAATCCAGTTTAGAAAACATCCATTTACGAAAATACCCATTTTGGATACATGGAAGAAGAAATTAATTCCCCTCTCTAGACTTGTATTTGATTGCTGTCAGGCTACCTACCACAGATTTGTGTGAAATATGAGGCTGCCTAAGAAAAAGATGTTTCAGAAATAAGTATTATCTGGCCCAATTTTACTAACATGGCTCTTAAAGGAAAGTGTTGGCAGTGATTCATCTCTGTATCTTGCCAAGGGAAATCATTCTTGTTTAAAGAGTAAGGGTTTTTTACAGTCTTCAGTTTCTAGCAGGATTTCTATAAACTTCACTGGCTGACAAGAGTTAGCTGAGGCAATCATGGATCAATGAGGCAGAGTGTACTGATTTTGAAGACTTGTCTTTAATTAAGGAAGAACATGCACCTATTAGAAGTGCCAGCATGCTGTAACAATTAAAGTTCTGAAATAACACACTTAACTTTGATGCTTGGATGCATCTCAAAATTAAAAGCACAGATACATTAGCAATATATTGGTTCATAACAGTGAATTTAATTGAGAAACAGTCATTACTATTAGAAGAAAATAATAAAAACATGCTAGTAAATAAGAACTTGATATGAAAGACATTACATGGCACATGGCTCGATAAAATTTGCAGAAAATGTTACAGCAATATGCATCTACCTTGTGGAAGATGACTGTGAGTGGATAATAAGGAAGTTACAGCACTCAGATCTCAAAATGCTGTCAAGCAACCAGAATGCTAAGATCCATAATGTAACTGGAATATATCCATAGGGTCATAAATATATTTTCAGAAAAACACTGTGGACGGTAAATTTGTCTGAAGATTTACTAAGGGAGGGATAGCTATTATATAGGAATTCCATTGTGTTTAGCATTTCTTTCATTTAAAGAAAAAAGAACCATTTTCTTCTGTATTTTTCTCTTCTCACTTCCCACTAATCACCATCTCCAGACAAAGGAGTGACTTTGTGGGTCTTACAAATCTCAAACAAACAGTTCAATCCCAAAGCAATAGGGGGTAAAGGCATTCCCCCTGACTGTGCTTTGTGCAGTGTTAGACATCCTATAATCACATGTACCAAAGGTAGATTACTCTGCAAGAAAACCATAAGGTCCAACAGGATCCACTTACCATGTGGATTCCCAGGGGACAGGGCGGGGAGGAAGTGTCGCTGCACGGTCTGGTCTTTGGTGGCATTTAGACACTGAGAGGAAAACAAGTCCTAAAGGCATCTTCACTTTTAGCAGAAGGGTTTGAATGTGACCAACACCAAAATCTTCAACTTAAACATGTCAGGATCATTTTAGGTCAGATGCAGGAGTAACACGGATCCTGCTCTTGAATCTATTCCTCTGTTCCTTTATTGCAATTAATCCTAAGAGTAACTAGAAAACCCTACATATGTTATGAATGCTGCCTATTTTGGTTTAATCTGATTTTTCCTTCTCATCCTACTAAGTCTCATTATTAATATGATGTATTTAAATACAAAACTGTTATTAGGAATCCCATACAATTCCCAAACTGTGCAAAGAATACAAGAGTTTTATTTACAGAAGGGTGGTCTGGTGAAGAATTTTATCCCTCCTAAAGGCTAGTAAGACTCTTTCTCATCGGCCAGGGCCTGAAACCCCTTAGCAAGTTCAACATCCCTTGGAACACCAATAGGAACTTAGGTGTGCCTTGCATTAACACACCTCTTACTGTTACCCAATAATAACTCAAAAAATAGTCAAGACTCTCCATTCCTTCTCTATATTTCCCTTTCTCCCAGGCAACATGTAGAAGGAAGTCTCAGGCTGTATCGGGCTCAGACATGTTTAAGTTTATATCTGCATCAAGAGGCAGTGGAAGGAAAATTCCTGGAAACTGATTTGTTCACTGTTTTTGTCCGTATGGCCCAGATGCTCTCGCTGATGGGGCTGGCTTCTTGGGGATTTTCTGGACTGCAGTCACGGGTTGTTTGAGACAGGTTGTGTGATGGCATGTTGGGACTGTTCCTCACGTTGCCATCTGCATCTATGGTCCATACTATTTAGGAGGAGGCATCCCAAAATATTACTGTGCTGTAAATGTAGGAAATAGGAGCCATCTCAGAAGAGTATGGGACAGGGACCTCTGGAGTCAGTCTCACTGCTAATGTGCACACTTGGCAGGTTTCTGACAGTCCAGAGTGGTCAACTCCGATCTGCTGAGTGCTGCAGAATTTGCAGCAATACTGCCCTACCAAAAGGGGCATCCAAGGAAGCTGCTTGTACCAACAAACAATGGCTCAAAAAAGTATGAAAACTAGAGTTCCATCCTGCCCTGAAGATTGGTGCAGGCCACTTACAGCAATATAACTGGAGGCTGATCACTGAGGTGACATGGGATATCATAGGAAGGGAGCAGGGTGGTGCGAGCTCTGGCAATGACTGAGGAATCAGCAGGTGAGTGAGCAAATAACCTCATTTTAGTAACCGAATGGACTATCCACTTCTAAAATAACTTCATAACATGAATATAATTAGGATTAATTATGAACAGGTTCTAATAGGACTAGAAGGAAAAACAGGTTAAACAAAATAATTAGCATTCATCATGTAGGCAGGTTTAGCTCCTGGATTAGTTGCAATGAAGTTACATGGCAATGCTGAATAAAGATTGTATTTATGATATTTACAGCAATAATTTCATATTTAATAACAGGTAAAATAACTTTATTTGGAAATCCTATCTTTCTGGTGTGAGCAGTCACATTCAACTCCACCGTCATGCCTGACTAAATGATAATCACTTTGCCAAATGATTTAAGGCATTGGCATAAAAAGTCCTAAGACTGAGCTGTAGCAAAAAGCTATACAAGGTAGAGATGGAAAATACATGGAAGGTTACGAAGGCATTCCTCCTGCTAGTATAATATTGTGTCTTACAGTAACTTCACTTTCATGCCACTTTATCTAATTGATATTATAAAGACCCAAGCAATGAGGATTCCAGTCCTTGAGAATTTTCCAAAATCTAATTAATCCTAAAGTTGTAAATGCTCCACTCCATAGAAAGGCCTTGTTCTAAGCCTTGTACAGATGGAAAATTCTACAAACCATTCACTAATCAGAGCTCTATTTCTGTATCCCGTATGAATGTGAAATCTTACAGTACAGCCCATCCTTAAATTTGGGACAATTACACCGTACATTTTGCTGTTTAAGTAACTGTCTGCTACTCCAGTTAATGCACCTGAATTTAATTTGCTGTGAAAATAGGGATTCTGAAACACATACTGCATATAATGTTTTATTTGTTGCCTTTGATAGATCTGCAAAACTGTAAAAAACAAACAACCGTTTCTTCCTCCCCTGCTGAATAATGTAGAAAATTAGCCATGCAAAATAAGGGAGACGTCTTGCAGTAGTGTAAATCATCTCTGAAGGTAGAATCTGAACAACTCAGGAATACTAATTGCTGAAATCTTAAGAAAGTGAGACTAAATGATTTAATAGCTAACATACTTACATTAAGATTATAAATTTTGCTTTTCAGGACTGACTCCTCATTCTTCCTGTGGATCTGTTAGAGAGTCAAATGTAGCAGCTTCTTTTCAAGAGCTTAAAAAATGTGGAGCAGTGTGATTTCCATGGTGAAACAAGAATAATTGTATTTTAAGAACTGGAAGAAGCAGCCTTAAAAATAGTTGTGCTAATCAGTGTCCTGAAGGTGGTTCATAGGCAGTTAGAAACATATGTCAAGAAATTTGGAAATATATCCTTGCCTTCATGTTAAAAAAGGTATACAGGAAAAAACAAACAAACAAACAAACAAACAACCCCCAAAACCCTACTTAGTAAAATGGAGCAAAGTCTAATTGAAAAATCTGGGGTACAAAAATTCAGCTGGACTGATGACAGTCTATTCCAGCTGAGAACTGAGCTATTTGTACTAACTGGGAATAAGGAATATTAGATTAAATTATTATGAGATTAGAGAATTAAATGTAGGCATACAGGTAAAATGTAATGTCTAAATGTATTGATTTTCTAGCTTTAATTATTTTTCCCTTAATTATATAAAGTTCTATTAGTGACAAAATATATCCAGTAGAATTGGCTAAGCCCAGAAATATTCTAGCTACTTTGTTCAAAAGATTTCAGTGAAATTAAGGACATGTCTGTACTGGCTAGACAAAACCGGCATGAAACAAAGAAAATACATGTAATGACTGTAAATGATTGCAGTGTGTTTTGAAATTAAAAGGCTATTTACTTTGTATCTTGGAATTCATTCTAATTAAGCTACTATTCTATGTTTTATATATGAGAAATAATTAATAGCTTTATCTAAATACTTCACATTGTTAAACATTTAACATTGATGACTTATTTTGGTCTCAGTTCACACAAAGATTTATTATGTGTATGCACTAAATTACCTGTCTTCTCTCTGAGGTAATGGGCATAGGAAACCTCCATTGGTACTATTTTAAATTACACGTTTATTGGAAGGAGAATGAATTGTAACTTTTTGTATTTGTAGCATCCATCACTCATGCATTTTCTCAAATACTTTTAATTTAACGATGCTTAAGGTAAGGCTCATAGAAACCCTGTAATTCTTGAGCAGAAATGCACAAACCTTAAAAAAACCCTGTACGTATATTTATCATACAGCTTTTATAAGCTTCACATAAAAAAAGAAAAAGGCAGGTGTATTTTCTTCCAGCTTTGCTTCCACTTTGTAATAAGACTGAATTTTCTATGTTCTAGAAGCCCTATTTGAGGAATAATAAAAATTAGGAACAGTTAAGGGTACTGACCAGACTATTTTCTCTCATGAGTGCCAATTATATCCCTTTACATTTATTTCTTGATACAGATGCACAAAGCCTCTTTATTGATTTGGATTTTAGTCAATCTCTGATTTAATCAGATGCCACTTAATAAACAGATGGTTGGGTATTATTATGTCTGAAGTTCAATTTTTCTCACCTCGTCTTAAATAAAACCAAAATAGGAATAGAAAACTTATTGAAAAGGACAAGACATCATTAGCATCATGGTCAAACCTTTCCCATTTAAGAAATAGTTGAAACCTAAGGTTATTTATTCTAGAGAAAAAAAAAAAAAAAGACAAAATAAGATGTGATGGGTAAATCTGTAAAGAAGATTATAAAAAAAAAAAAAAAAAGAGTGGTCTTGCTTATCTTTTCTGTAGTAACAAAAGAACAGAAACAAAAAATCAACACATTTAACAAAAGTTAAAGGGAAGTAGATGCTTCATACACCCAATAGTTAAACAATAACTATAATAGCTTAACAATAACTAGTTAAAGAATATAGTGTAGGAATATTAGAAGGTAATTTAGGAAAATTAAAAAAGGTACCACAAGTCATGGTACCACCTAAGTTACCATTGCAGAGGCTATTACTTCTCATGCTTCAACACATAATCCGATTAGCCGTGGTTAGGAGGAAATTTTCTCTCCAGTATATTACTGTATAAGTAAAGTCCTTTGAGAGAATTTTACACTTTTCACTGAACCACTGAGCAATGAGCAGTTATAGGCAATGTACCTGGCTGAACTGAGTAGTACTGGTTTTCTGCTAGAGAATGACTATACTCCTTCCAGTGCTAATTCTTTGTAGAGTTACAGATACATCAGATTAAAAAAGAATAGGGTGTGTGTGTGACTGGTATCTGGAGCTATAGCTAGTGACTGCTTTATGCCTTGGATACTACAAAATCCAGATTGTGCATTTTATTTTTAAAAAGCGACCTGTACAATTCACTTTCTAAATTACAAAAGTTCATCAATATTCTTATGTAAATAACTCCAGACACTCTTCAGAGAAAAAAAAATATTCAAATAGAATGTGTATTTCTGAAACTATAATGGGGGGGGTTAAAACTAAGTATTTCTAAACAACTTTACTTCTATAGTTGTGTTAATCTCTTAAATTATGTTTTATGAGCTTTGAATAGCCTAAATCTAAACACATGAAATGCCTCCATGCTCATGAACAACCCTCTTCTACGCATAAGGTGTTATCAAACTACAACTGAAAAGAGCAAAGATTTAGGCCAACATAAATAGTTATCTTGATCCAAGCCTCCTCCCCCTGCACACATAATTAGGAGATATTCCAAGACATATTTTCCTGAGAACTACTAAAGGGATGACAGTTTACAAATGTTTTTCCTGCTGTTATCATATTCCCCACAGTCATGGGGTCTTGTTGAGGGGACTTAGTCAACTGATAACAAAATCTTGTAGTATTTTCATCAGCTCTTCATGGCAAAGCAAATTAATTCTCTTTCAGTGCTTATCTATGTATAAATTTCAGAATGTCCTGCTGCACTGATTACATTTACATATGTTTAATTTCATGTTTATAGATCATGTCCACAGAGTTTAACACATATAAGTGTATGTGTCTGCTAATATTTAAAGACCAGATGTATAGAAAGTCTCTTCCTGGCAGTGCAAAGGGGGGACTTTGGAAGCCTAAATCCCACAGGAAATACTGAAAACCCAGCTGGCTGGCTGCAGGTGTCTTTCGGTGCCTAAATGCCTTTAACATTGGTACTATGTGTCCAGCTCAGAATATGAGAAACTGTAAGTGATTCAAACTATAGAATAGCAATTAGTACTGTATAGATAGTATTGTATAGTATCTTTTAAAAGGAATAGAAAGAGAAACCACTGATAGACTCAAGAATCTGTAAACCTCAGCTCTAGAATGTGTGTGATACGATCAGCCCAAATACGTACATATTACTTCAATAAATATATAGCAGGTTCTGCAGAATAGGCAGGGGAACATTTAAAGATAAATAGGATGTACTTTCTGGCAAAAAGAACTTTGTTGCAATTGATGGGATTGTTTTGATTATGTGAATGAAGTTGATGATGACAGGTTCTTCCTAAGGCAATCCCACCTTTGACATCATTCTGCACTCACTGAGAGCAGAACAAACCCCATCAGTTTTATGCTGCATTTTCCTTTTCTGCTCCTTTAGGACAACTTCCTACAACAACCTTTATGTAAAACACCCATCCACTCTGCTCTCAGTCCAGCAGCACCAAGATAGCAGAGCAACCACACACTGTATTTTGTATTTGCTAAGCAAAAGCCTCCAGAGTGAGCTCATTTCATTTGGAGACAACCCAAGGCGGAGATTTAAAAGGGAACAGGAAGGTTATGTTGCAACTTTGAACAAATCAAAAAACATTACTACATGAATTGATCTCTTGCTGCTCTAACTTTTGTTTACCCTCTCTTACTTGTTGTCATGCTTGAGTGACATGGCATAGAGTATTTTCCTGCTCCAGATACAAAGAGAGCATTTGCCATTGTGCTGAAACAGCCCAGAAACCTGCCCCGTTTCCTGACAGAGCACAGTATACAAACTCTGAAGAAAAGGGAAAACCAGCTCCAAGGTAAAGAATATAAATAATCTCAGACACCAGAGCAATGTCATTGTTTACACGACTCTCTGCTGCTTACAAAAAAGATATATGGCAAAATGAGATTATTTTGTTGTATGTCTGATATGTGACTTTGCATCTGGTAGCCTGTGGGTGCCAGGGAAGAATCAAAGTAGGAAGGGTTAGCCAGCCTCATAAAATTGGACAAATTAAATATTGTTTTGCCAGCTTCTAAGTATTTCAGTCATTTTCCATAACATTCATCACATTTGACAAATCTATTCAAATATGTTCTGAATTACAGAAGGAGAATTTATGATTTTCCTGTCTTCTGTATGTCTCGACAAAAATGTCCTACAAGGAAACTGGTTTCATTACAAACCAGTACAGAACATATTTGGGCACAGGAAAGACTAGGAGTCCCTTTTGATAAGCTGAACGAAGCTGTTAAGCTACTAAACGGGAAGGAAAAAAATCAGATTGGATTCAGAAGCAAAGTTTCTGATACTAGCAAAATATTCAGATTATGGCTTTAACGAAAAAAATTACAAGAATGAGGAAAATGAGAAATGGCTCATCCACTTGTTGTCATCCCGAGTTTCTAGATTCACTTCTCAACTGGAGATGGGAAAAGAAGGAATGATTATTGCAAAGTCTAAAAAATTGCAGAAGGAACATCTGAGGTGAACTGGCACTGACAAAAAGCAGTCTCTGCTATGGAGAAGCACCAGATGAGAAGAAACATCATAGATGCTTCCTGTTAGATTGAGATATATAGAAGAACAGAGAGAAAAAAGATACACCCAGTCTGCTGAGTGGTGAGGGACATGGACCTGTTTTTCATTACCCCGGGCTTGGTAGCTATTTTAGAGTTTGAACATGGAAGCCAAACAGCAGAGCTGGGACCACAAGTCAGCCAAATCCTCACTTGAAGCCAAATGCTCCAGCATGGAACAGATTTTATTTTTACAGCTATGTTACATTTTCCTTTATTAAGCTGTCTTAGATTTATTTTTAAACTTTTTTTTTTTTTTTCGGACAGGCTAGCGCTTTCAAATCTTTCAGTAATTCTGAAAATAGGTATTTTTTATTGATATAGTAGACATCTATCAGTGTATTAAAATGCATGCCGGTATGGCTGGAGCTTATTGGCTGAAAAAGTAGAGCTATGCCTGTGAAACTTATGTGTCAACAACACATGCTTGCTTTGTAAGTGGCCATGGCAATTTTGGATGTTAATGCCCCTGTACCAGAGATGATTAGCCCAAAGCAGGGTCAGGAGAATGGAGCGTGTCAGCGGGTGTCTCGTTGAAGGCTGGCAGTCTCTCTCCAGCTCCCAGTGGGACATGGGTTTTCCTGAGAGGATTCAACTGAAACTACTTCCCTTTTCCTGGGATGTGCAGAAGATAATTCCATGGGTGGTGCAGGGGGCAGGAGCTCCTGGCAGTGCAGCAAGGGACTTCCTTAACTAGCCTATCTAGATTTACCCGTCAATACCTCATGTAAATTTGTAGAGATTGAGGAATTGATACGAACAAGTATTCAGATGAGGCTTAAATTTCCCAAATGCTAACACAAATTGAAAATGTGGAGGCATTCCACATTGCACCTGCACCTGTAGCTTGGGGCCTCCTGCTAAGCATGCAGGTATGCACCCTGGCCGGAGCCATTCCACCAGTGAAGATTGCAGCAGGACACCAACTTTCCTCCAAAAATGTATACTGTTGGCTGAAAGGGAAACGGGCTGAGAAACTGAGACAGCGTGCTAATTCAGTTCTTCCCCTTGCATGTTGTCTGACTTAAATCTCACCCACTACTGTTTTGCAAAGGTCCTGGAAACAGACAGCAGCAATTCTAACAGCTTTGTAGCAGGGCAAATACCGTTCAGGCTTTTAGAGCTTTTATGCTTATGTTGAAAAGTTACGCTCCAAAGTGCTGTTTCAGATCCCACTGAGGATCAAAGATATGCATTAAATTACACTATTGAATCCTTTTCTGAAAAGGATGACAGAACTGGGATCTTTATACTCTCAGCAGTTAGAGTTCAGAACCTTGCAAACCTTCAGGAAAATAGCAAGGAAAAAAAAAAAAAAAAGAAAAAATAAAAAGAATATCATAGCAACTATATCCGATCTCTGAAGTTTCCTAAATACCAGCACCCTCATGCAGGTGCAGGTAAGGGTGTTAATATTTTTTTGGCAGAAAATTTAGGCAAACCTAAATCATGCAAAATCACATGAATAACTTGTAATTGCAATAGAAAAAAGAAAAGATAAAATTGCCAGTTATACTTATTCTGTGATAGAAACAAAGAAGTTTCTGGGGAAGATAAAAGCAAGATGACTCATATAAAGAAAGCTTGAAAGCATGTCTCCTGTTCCTTAGTGAGACAAGTAAAGATCCCATAATCTTAGGATCATGTTTGACTTTGTTTATCTATGCTTAGATAAATGTAAGTCATTAAAATGCACAGCCATGTTACTTATTGTGGGTTAACAAAGTATGAAAACATCTAGTAAATTCATGATTCATGGCAGTACTTGTAAAAAACAGCATATATACTTCTAACTGAAGTACACTGTATTTGAAAACCACAACATGCATTGCAAAGTTTTTTAACATAAGCAGTTTACTTTTCAGACTTACTGAGCAACTGCAACTCCTATAAAAATTGATGGGGCTTACATCAAAGTAATGTAGCAGTATCTGTCCAACTTATTTACTCTTATAAGTACACTTACTGTGAGGACACATATGCTTCAATTTCAAACTACATTCACAGCAAACTTTACATGTAACACTGAGTGAACTCTTTCTGGTGAGTCTCACACTTTCTGGTGGGTTTAAAGGACGATAAGAGACAAGCAGCTTTACACAGCTAATATAATATGCCACTGAGGTATCTGAGAGCGGAGTCAGACAAACTAACCTGGCTAATGCTGACCCAGGTGAGGTGGGTACTGCTGGCAGTTGTTTGTGTATTTCCTTTGCCAGAGGCTAATGTCCTTTCCCTTTCCCTCCTTTTCCTTTTCCTTTCCCCCTTTCCTTTTCCTTTTGTCCTCTCCCCTTTTCCTTTTCATTTTCACTTTCTCCATCATTTCACTAAATTGAGTTACAAAGCAGACAAACAGTGAAAATGACAGGGCTAAGAAAGAAATAATGTTTAGTGGGGCTGTCAGTGAGACAGGTACATCCAACAGGGAGCAGTAAATATTTCCATCTGGATGACGGTGATGATGAGGGGGTTAGTCTCTAGCTGTGCCTCATGCCCCGATGAACTCCACATGAGTCAGACACGTTCAGTGACTATGACTGCAGCGCAATGCAGGGGCACGAGAGGGCTGTGAGGAAGAGCAGGGGAATGGAAAGCCTCTCTTACAGAAGGAGGCTAACAGACACAGGTCTGGTTAGTGTGCAGCAGACAAAGACCAGGAGGAAAGAGGATGGTTCTTATCTAATACATTGGAAATGAAACCCAGGAAAATGGTCACTTAAGCTACAGGATAAGAGTTGCTTAAAAACAAGTGGGTATAAAATTCCCATGAGTCAGTTCATGCTAGAAATCAGGCAGAGGCTTCTAAAGAGCAAAGCAAGCGAAGCTCTGTAGAGCCCCTCTGCTATTAGTTTGGTTACTGCTGCCAGACAAGTGTTCAGCCTAACGGGGCACACTAGTGGGAAAGAAATGCCGTGTCTGCTCCATGTCTCAGGCTGCCCCTCTAATCCTCTGCCTGCACCACTGTGCACATCCCCATCGCAGGGGCTTGCAGCCAGGCACAGCCTGCTGCACGGGGGAGAGGGCCAGGAGCAGCGCCGAAGTGTTCCATTCAGGAACATCAATTGAGAGGTAAAATCCCCACTGACTGTGGAACTTGTGTGTGTGAAAAGTGGCAAGGAGCTAGAGGCAGAGGATGACACCAAAAGGGAAAAGGCTGGTGTGAGGGAGGGTGTGAGGGAGATGTAGCAGGCTTTGGTCTGATGTCCTAATTGAGGCTTAGCCACGTGTTATTAAACAGACATGATTCGATGTTAGGCCGTTCAGACACGAGGGATAATCAGGCCAGCCAAGTTCAGACTTTGAATGTGTGAAGAAGGAAGCCTCACAAAACAAAAAGCTGCAGTGCCATCTCGTCAGTGTTTCAATTTATTTTTTCTGAAGCATTTGCAAATGAGAATTTTCCTGGGGCTTGAGAAACTTTGGCAGGGCTGGGCTGGCAATGACCAGCTGAGAACAGTAAGCATTTTAACCCAGATCAGCATCACCATCTCCCTAAATAGAAAAATAATTAATTTGGTTTTGTACTTCAAGCTCAGTAAAAATACAAAACCTCAGGGGCCATCCACTCATCAAAGCTCCTTTGGATTAAGGCAGTGTGGGAATTTATACTCCCCAGGCTCCACTTGAATACTTACAGTTGACTTTTACTCCAAGACAGTTTTTCGTGACTTGACTTCATACATTTTCAAAGAGGGGAGTGTCCACACATGGAATTACTCTGGAATAACTAACTACCCACATCAGCAAACCCTAGCAGCTAGCACTGGAAGTAAATATTTTCAGTGCTCAAGCACAGAGCCTACAAGCACTTACTCACATACTTGGTTTCATGAAGATGACTGTATCTACCAGGTTTTGTAGGGTTGCTCACGCACAAGCCAAAACTTTTACAGGATTGAGGCCCTGTTTTGTAGAAGGAGATGTATGCTGTGGCCCAGAGTACCACCTTAAAATAAAATACGAATCCCTGGACTGAATGCTAGTGTATCCATTCATCTCTCCCATCTCTCTGATACCATTCCAATTGGCTCTCTTGCACTTCAAGCTAATTCACAGACGTTCAATCACACACAAATTCTACGGCACCCCTTCCCCCATGAAAAAAAGTCATCCAGCTGTTACAAAATTCAGACATTTCATTAACACAGTTTACTGGCTGATACTGCCAAGCAAAATACAGACAATTAATAATAATCAGGACTGAAAGGTCTGATGCAGCTTATGAGTAAAGGATTGTATTAGTTGTTTAAAATGGACAAACTTGCTCCTGCCTGGAATGATAGGGAACAAAGGGCAGTGATGTATAACCGAGAGGGAAAAAGACTCTCTCCGTGGCTTTTGTAGATTACTGTGTGAATGTCAGGAGCGGCAGGAGCAAATACCTCTTTTCATTTGCTCAGCCTGCTGGAGAAGAATAGCAGCGCTTGCCAATGAAGCTGCAGCTGTGTTCCAGCTCCATTTAATCACTGTGTATGACTGAGGGTTAATTAGCTGCCATTTTTACTGCTATTTGTTGTTCTAATGAAGATTTGCATAAATGTAAGACTAGGGGGTAACCGATACTTGATTTTTCCCTTCAGAGAGTCTGGGGGTGGAAAACTCGCCCATTCCAAATGTTTGTTTGTGGGAGATTCGGTGTTGCCTTTCCATTTGACCTGATCTGCTTCTGGCTGATGAATGATGAACAAAGAGTTCAAAGTTGCTTATCAAATCGAGACCCCTGCTGTGTTTCTGCCTTTAGAAAGGGGCAGGCTAGTTAGATGAAGAGAGGATCAAGGGATTAGAAAATTACTCCCAGCTGACAGAAAGAAAAATACATGTATGTATGCTTCTCTCTATATATATGTACATATATATGTGATTTAGCTCAGTGGTATGTATCTCAGTGATATATACATCAGTGATATCTCTATCTGTCTGTCTATCTGTCTATCTATCCATCTATCTATCTATCTATCTATCTATCTATCTATCTATCTATCTATCTATCTATCTATCTATCTATCTATCTATCTATCTATCTATCTATCTATCTATCTATCCATCTATCTATCATCTTCAATCTGGATGGCATGGAACCGATAATTTCTTAATGATAAAATGTCATTTAAAAACTAATGGGACAGGTAGTAGAACCAGAAAAAGCTGTAGTGTATTAGGCAACGCGCTGAAAAGTAAGAACTTGTAAATTTTTGCAAGCCTTCTGTTGTACATCACTAACATTCAAAGTTCACTTTTTAGTATAAAAAGTATCTAACATGAAACAGGCAATCTCAAAGGAAGGCAAAAATGACTCAGCAGTTCACAGCTATCTGCCATCAGCTCCTCATAAGAGGGGAATTCACAATACAAATTAAGAAATAGCATCAATTCCTTCAAAAATTTTAGAAAAAAATTTAACATGAAGCAGTAACAAAATCCAAAACTACTTTGTAATTAAAGAGAACAATGGACAATGAAACATAATAAAATTGTTTTATTTACTATGGTCATGACAATGCTTACAGCTACTAACTGAAAGAAGCTGAAGAGAACAATAACCTCCCATTTTTAGTGTAACTTGTTGCATATTATAATATATTTTGGGGAACTGTTTTCAGTGTTCCTCTTACACACTTGGTCAGCTAAAACTGCTGCTTATCAGTATCTGCAAAATACTCTAAGGGAAAGACAAAGAAGGCAGAGGTAGTGAATTTCTAAACGTCAAATCACTATTGGAAAGTGGCCAGTTTTCAAGTTGACTGTGTCCCTCCAAAGAGACGTGACAAGTGAGCACATATTTATTGTCAGTTTCTTAATCCCAGCACAGCTTTGCAGTGTCTCTGGCTTTTTACCTGGTCTCTAAGACACGTGAACAAATATCTATTTGCTTTTCATTACACTTCTGCCACCAATCCACCTGACTTCCTACAGGCACCGCTGCATATTTTGGGGTAGACACTAGCAGAAATCAATCTTTCAGAGACATAAGCAGAGAGCATCCAGCGCACCTGAAATAAATGTGCCTGAAATGGAACACCCGGCTCCTCTGCTGCTCCAGCTCTTAAGTGGAACAATGCCACAGAATTTAATGCTATGTACAGTAAGAAGCCCACATGAAAAGAAAAGCAGTCAATTGCACTTTTGCTCACTTTCACCTTATTTTGAGCTTTGAAATAATTCAGTCTTCTGTTACAGCTTTTGACTCAGCCTCTGATTACACATGAATCTCATATTTTGCCCTTTGCAAATGCCTTTTTTAGACCTTTGGTTGGAGAGAAAAGTTTTAAAACAAGAAACCTAGAAGTTTAAAAACTAGATGGAAAATTAAAAAAAAAAATAAGTAGACAATAAAAGATAAACCAGCAACAACCCTCATGATGTGTAAAATAGATCACTTAATTTTTCTTTAATGATTCTTTAGTAATTTCTATATACTACAATTTTCCGAGGCTACAGTCAGAATCATTCATTGGTAAATACGGTAAGAGAAAGTGGAAATTACAGATCTAGTGGTCAGTGGCAGAAAACAAATCTATAAGAATTGAGGGAAAAGGTTAAGTGCTATGCTAGTTAATAAGAATGACAGCTTGCTTTGAATACTCATACTGGCTGTCCAGGATATTGAATAAACCTCATTTCATTATTTGTAGAGTGTGTGTTAGACATTTCTCACTGTCAGTACTATTAATATGATTTTTGGAGACCATATTATCAGCATATTTAAATGAAAGCTTTCCTTTTCAATATTTATTAACTCATTAATATTTCTTGGTTAGTAGTATCCTGGTTGTAATACCCAAATTAGTGCCTACTAAAAAGTATTTTCTACTGGTTGCACTTTTTGAATTAAATAATTTTTATTCTCAAGTACTAAAAATGCTCTTGAACTCCTGAAACTGTGCCTTCTTTCTATACTATGTCCTAATTTAAATGGATGGCATTTAAAATTTACATTTTTGTCTTTTTTTACTAGGTAGCAATAAAACAGAGCACTGACCATGTCCTAGTAGCTGACTGAATATGAACTGTGAATGAGCACAAACATGAAAGTTAATTCATCTTACCTGGGTTGCAGTCTGTGAGGAGGGAGCAGATGGAGAGGAGAACTTTAGAAATGGTTAATGCTGGACTCCAGTTGTCTTTTAAAATGTCCAGGCAGATGACGCCTTGGCTGTTAATATTGCAGTGGTAGATTCTTGTCCGAAATGTTACCTAGAAAAGACAGCATGTCTAAGTACAATGGTACTCAAGACAATAATTATACGATTATTAAGCAAATAAAAAAATCATATGAACTCTGCTACTGTCTAGGCAAGATAGGGGTATTCATAAGAAAATAAAGTCTGCCTCTTCCACCTGTGACCAGCAGTGGAACTGGTTTGTAGAAGGTGAGAATGGGACACACTTCCCGAGCTTCCTCTTGCCTTGGTCTCATCAATCTCATTATGTTTGTATGGGGCCAAAAAAACCTATCCCAGCCCTTAACCTGGACAGTGTTCATAACTCAGGCCCACAGCTACTTCATGCTTTGAAGGGAGGCAGAAGACAGATTCTTCCAGTGTTTTCATCTGTTCATTTTTTGACCCAACAGATTAAGCTGGAACAAAAATGTGGAGCCATCACATCAGTGACTCCTGGAAAAGTAAAGTAAAATACCTTTGAGAAAGGCTGCTCAAATAAAAATCTTTTATTTACAAATTTTAAGTTGCAGTTGAATCAGCAGAGTTGCTTACAAACACCTTTTGGGTTTTTTAACAATAGAGTTTGAGGATTTCTGTATCTATTTTATATTGTCTCCCAGGTGATCCTGTATGTAATGAACCAAGGAGGAGATCACTTCTTTAGCCTAGAAAGATATGCTTCTGCTTCAAGTTGAAGACATAGGCCATTTATTTTAAAAGAAGTTCAGTTATGAAAGTCCACTTTGTAGTTCAGAATGAGTACTAGGGCTACTGGATAGGAAGGGACAATATAAACACCTCTGGGGGTCATCAAGGACACATTTCTCCATCAGTTCTACCAAAATGACAAGTCAAACCAGATGGTTTTAATGACATGTTCATAACAACCAAAATTAAGATATACAATTTCAGTGGTCTACCTCATCAGCCATAACCCTTCCAACAGAGGGGGGGACTGGACAAGAGGCAACAGCAGGCAAAGCACACCCTCATTTTGGAAAGCTGTGCTCTTCACTAGAGTTGGACAGTGCCAATAACTGGGAGTGCTTACACACCTATCCCTGTTCTACCACACAGATAAACCTGCTTCTGCGGAGTAATGGAAACGGATGACAGGCAAACTCCTGATTTTATTCAGTATCAGAAATCTCAGTGATGTCAGTGGGATTGAGATCAGACCACTTATCAGCAAGCATAAGAGAGGATACAAGTGAAATAACATGGTGTCTGGTTTACTTCTATTAAAAAAAAAATTCTCTAACACACTGAAAAATTCTGTCCCTTTGGATTAAATCAAGAAGCTTTGACAAAATAACGGAAAGAAAAAGTAGTAGATTTCTGGTATTAAAACACTACATTCAATAAGAAATACTTTTTCTCGTAAGTACTTTTCCACATAAATCTGGGAAAGCACTTTTGGAACCCACTGTCATGCACCAGTGAGTTCTGTAACAAAGATCTCTGCAAAGCAAGTTCATCAGTTATAAACGCATCTGTGTCTAAAGGTATTGCCAATTAATAAGATAATTTAATAGTTGGCCACTCCACACCCCACATATTTATAGGTACTTTCCTTTTTTCCCCCCTACATTTCATTTGTGGTTTCACTTACTGTTTTCCAGCCTAAGTGCCTTACTTCTGGGACTTTTATGAGAATTTAAAATAGTTCTGGCACAATGAGCTCAATTCATCCAAACATTATAGCCAGATGATCTATTTTTTTCCCCTCATTAGGAGTCCAAGCATTTGGAGTGAAGAAAGTCTTCTCCAAGATCAAGAAAATTGTATTGAGTGACAAAATCAAATGTTCATCTACAAAGGGAAGCTATTTTGAAGAAGGAAGGTTACAAATACACAAAAGTGGTAAACTACCTTACACAAACTGCATGTGAAAAGTGTCCACAAAGGGAGCTGGTGTGGAGGAGCATCCTGTGGATTGTAGGTCAGTGGTCATTAAGTCCCCAGATAGATTAACCCCAGCCGCTCTTATACTTGAGATATAAGCAAATCAGGGAATGTTTCCTGGCAGGATGTCCCATGACTCAGGCAAACACTTTAGCACTTACTTAATTTGAAGTATTGTATGCTTACTACTCAGTACATTGTTGGAATAGTTTTTGCTTAATTATTTTTCCTGAATGAAGGTGCTTTCCTATGCTTCCATGATGAAATATTTGAGGACTTTATTCAGTGGTATCTGAATACACTGAGTAATAAGATATATGTGGTCTCACTGAATGTGGGGGAAACACACTGAATCTATTGCACAGATTAAATTATACCCTCTAAATTATTTATAGACATGTCAGTCTGAGCATGTAACCTGTTTAAGAGAAGGCCATCAATTTAAGCCTGTATTTTAACATGTAACTGTTTTGCCGTCAGCTGAGAGGACAGACACATTGCCACACGGTTCCCCTGCCTCAGTTGCTTTTGAAGCATTGAAGCAAGGACACTGGGAATCTGGCAGGATTCAGAGAGCCACTGGAATGAATGTAGGTTGTTCATGTCTTTCATAAACTGTTCAACACCTGGTTGCCATCTTAGGCTATCTGGTGGATAAATGTAGGTGGGACTACACTCGTCTGCAGTTGGAAGGCTATTTTTAGCAAATACTTACTGGGACTTACTGACTACACTGGGAATTGTGGACTGATGGTGGTACGTAATGGTATTCTTATCCCAAATCAGCATAGAGTACAACTGGGATGACATATTGCTTTCCTCATCCAGGAAAAATGGCAGTCTCAAATCGAAGCTAATGTGGGAAATGCTGACATGTAACTTTCTGGATGTTGTGTTTACCATATCCACACTTTAAAGTTATGCAGGGTCATTCCTACTGTATGTATAGAGAGAAACCAAGTGATAATACCATCCCAGGGGAACTACATTTTCTTTATTATGGTCATATTTTTACCTTCGATGACACTTTAACGGTTCCTATAAACAGCGCACTCTAATTCTATTTATCCCCTAATGAAAACACCTGAACAATCCCATGCAGGGGCTCAAGGGAGTGTATGGGTGCATAGGAGAAATTATCCTCAAACAGCTGAATGGTAGAGAAGTAATTTATCTCTTTTTTTTTTTTGAACAGTAAGTGTTCTCTATGGATTTACTCTCTTTGATTCCACAGTTTTAAGAGGGTATCTAATTTTTGTTGAATAAAAGTGCAGGTCAGAAAAATGCAAACTGCAGAAAATAGGGAAAAGTGAGACTATATTCTGAAAACTAAGAGCACTACAAACAAGCTTTTGAAAGATAACAGTAAGGATTTTATATTCAATCAGTTTTGGATGTAAACAATAGTGAACTCATCTGTTTATCTACTGCTGAATGCCAAATCCTTCTGAATAGTGTAAAACAGAATTAAACAAATAAAAAAATCCCTTATATAGCCTCTAAGAAAAAAATTAGGCTATCTATTCAAAAAGGGGAGAAAAAATGATTAGAGAGAAAAGAAGTACATGTGAAGATATGGCTGGCTGTTGTTCACTGAATAAGTTTTAGGACTGAAAAAAACCTGTTTATAAAACCTGGGGAGAGTGAATAAAGATGGATTTCAGTTGGGTGGTTGAAGGCTATTAGTTGTAGGCAAGGTAAATCACTCCTTCATCTCAGAGTGATTTTGAACACCAGTTTTCCAGCATGATGTAGTCCTAAAATCACTCACTATCCCTCTTTTGCACTAAATGTTCCTATGTTAGCTCTAAACCCAAGCAGCCACTGTGGCATTGGCATCCACATGTGTGACTTGCTTAATGTTCACTGTGAGGTTCAGAGACAGGCACATAAAGGCACCACAGCTATGAAAGGGCTGGTCACACAAACACATCTCATGCACTTTCAGACTCTCCTGAATTCAGTCATAATTCTACTCAAAAATGTATCAGGAGGAAGAAATTATTCTCCATTTTTGCATATTATCATGCAAGGGGTTACAGCATGCACTCAGGAATTGCTTTCTTCAGCCTGTTTGGGTTCGAACTGTCACCTCCTGTTCCTCATTCCTCCCTCTGAAGCCCAGTGACTGTGCAGGGAGAGATGAAAGATTCCCAGATTCAACAGGAGAATAGACAAAAACAACCCTTTTTGCTCGGCCAACACTGGAAGCAGGGCTTAGATCCCAGGACTCTCATTCCTGCAGTTTTAGAAAGTTCTTTTCAAGCTCTTTCACTTCTTACAACAGTGCAATCCTGCATGCCTGCCTGAGATGAAACTTCTGTCTTCCTCAAATATTCCCCAGGAGTTCTGTTTTAATAAAACTGCAGTGGAACTACTTGAAGTGGAAATAGTTGTACTGCATACAGAAAAGGTTATATATATATTAAAAAATATGAGGCCATTTATGATGATGTTCATGGAGCTCAGGAGGGAGTAGACAGTTCCCCTGTCAGTTTGTCAGACTTTATGAGCAATAGATTTGTCTGCTCGAGTAGAGAGAATAATAAAAACAAGATCAGGTCTACACTCTTTAGTCATATTAGAGAAGTACTCTAAAACAACTTAAATGAAAAATATCTACAGCCCTAGGTGACACAACGTTCATGCAATTAACTTTACATTAACTAGCAACCTTAAATTTCTTACACAGTTCAGTTAATTCTATCTATACCCATCACTGAGGTTGCCTTTCTAAGACAGGGTCATCCATCTCTGCTTTGTAACTACAGATTTGTAGCATGCACATGAACAATTGTTGAGATACTTAATGGATTATCACATAAAGAGCATAATAAATGACTGATCACGTGATGCTCACTATTAGAAAGCATGATTTAGAAATTAACTTCAGCAGTTCTTAAAAAACTTGCTTACACATAATTTTAGTTGGTAAGGAATAGCTATAGTTTATTTTACTGAAGGAAAATATAAGTCATCTGCATTAGCAGGAAATAATAAATTATAATTACTTTTGCTTGACCTACAGAGAATTTTGATATGCAAACTACTCTGGGCTTCTGTGGCAAAATGCACCATGTGAGACATAGCTAGCCAAAAGTGATAACAATTTAGAAGGCATATAATTTTACTTTAATATTTTAATATTGATATTACTAAATATTTAATATTTATTAATATTACTGAAAATGAAACAGTATGCAATATGAGTAATTATTCATTATATTCATGGTAATTATGAAGCTGAGTAAGTACTCACACTGTCTCATTGAACAGACTGTTGCAGGGAAAAAAAAATGAGTGAGGACAGCAATACTAAACGTCTGTGTTACACAGGCACACCCATTTTGCACATGGATTTAATAGCAGAAAAAGTAAAAAAGAGACCTTAATAATCTTTGATGTACCTGAGAGGGCAAATAAAAATTATCTTAAACTGTACAAAGTTTTCTGAAAATAAAGGAAGAGCAAGAAAGAATGTGGAAAATGGATTACTATTTGGGTTTTAGGGATGTTCAGAATAGAAACAACATTGTAAGATGCAAAGCATCAAAAGCTTTTTCTGATAGAGTCAGTATGAGTTTTTCTAAAATGATTTTCATTTAATCAGCATAATCTTTCTTAGAATTAGTAACTCCATCTAGAAAGTCAGCAATAAAGTCCTTCTATAAAGAGTAAATTTTTTTAAGATTTACTGGACATTTAACTGTTATAAAATAAATCCTCCTTTTCATAGCTCAAAGAACGCAGGCTGTATCATCCTACATTCACGCTCCTCTGAGTTTGCCAAAGCACTCCTTCACGCTTGCTTTAACACAATCCAACTGCTCACCTAAATGTGAGTAAGCCTAGCAGATATCAACGTTTTCATTTTACATGACAAAATCCGGTATCACCACGTGACAGACAGTAACCGGTGTCTGACTGTTCTCCCTAATTCTGCTGCGCTTCTGTGAGCAGGGAGCCCGTGGGCGCGCGGGGAACGGAGGCAGAGGCAGGCAGGGGGCTGTGGGCACAGGGCTGCCAGCCGGCGGGCCGTGCGGGCAGGCAGCGCCAGGCACTTCAAGTCCTCAATTCGCTTCCAAGAAACCCGGGCTTTTTCTTTTCTTGCCCAATTTTAATAGCTTTTGGGTATTTAAGTGTTCCCTACATGAGAAGTTCTAGGCAGATTGACCTCAAAACCATAGTTTTCTGTCCTGATCATTTCACCTGCTCTTACTCTATAGTAATAATGTGCATAAAATTCTCTCTCTCACATCTCTGTATATACCTCTATGTGTGTAATAGACGACAAGAAAGAACATTGATATATGGTGTATTTTTAGATCATGTGTGGATTTTATGCTATAGTAAAACGTGTGATATGGCAGAATTATGTAGTTTCTGAAACATCCAATAGACATCACACATCCTCTTTTGAAACTATATTTGACTGGCAGTATGCAAACCACAGCTGTGAGGCAGAAGATATTCCCTGTAAGATGCTTCTACAAGCCCTTTTGAGGAGCTTTGTGTACTGGGTACTTATAGGAGATAGAAAGAAATTATGGACTACCTGAGTTTTGGAGAAGAAAAACAGGAAGATTTTAGTTGGATACGGACATTTTCATCAAAACTAAATAAATCAATACAAGCTACTGGTATAAATTAGTATTTGAAAAACAGTGAAAAAGGTGGCTATTAATTAGAAGAAACGGCAATTACTACAAGAATTATCAGATAACTAAATTAAAAGGAAATCTTGGAGGTTTACATGGTATTGTTGCTATCAAAATTGACTTTTGCATTTATTCACAATAAAATGTAGTTTAGTTATTGATCCTTTCTTCAGCTTGACATACATCAGCTTGCATCTCTGCCCTCCACATCTCTGTGATTCTGTCAGTTTGAGAGACATTAAAGTTTCTTGAGGAGCTGCCTGGGTTTGACCCATCCCGAGCCTTGTATTGCTGCACGCTGCCCTATAGGTTCAGCGTTACCTGAGGATATGGGACCTATGGAACAAATGGAGTCTCAGTGCAGGTGGTGCAAGTGTGGGAACCGCATGCTGCAGTTCGCCTGACTGGGAAGAGCCGCTCCAAGGAGAGCAGGACTCAGGCTGGTACCGCTAGCTCTGATGATGGTCTGCTGGTGGTAGGTTGTCCATTTCTCCCTCTCCAAGACTCCCGTATATCTGATCTCTGCCAGCAGCCACCCAAAGTCTTTGCTTGCTTGGGAAAGCCTGCCAACTGCATTTATTGTCATGGATGAAGGATCCATGAGCTGCGCTCAGCAAGAAGATGCAAATATCAAGGCTGGGCGAGGAACAAGGGAGCGTGGAGGCACTGCAAAGGTGCCAGGGGAGGCAGCGGTGTGGGAACGCACCAGGCAAGGGACCACCAGGCAACCAGGAGAAGGAGGATGGGGAGGGCAGGAGGCAGCTGAGAAAAGCTGTGATCAGCACAGCATGGCACTGAGAGCTAATGTGATGTGACAGAGGTTATGAGAGAAGTATGATGAGACAAATGAACATAAGGGATAACAGTGACAGGAAACCATTGCATTTGAAGGCTGGTCATATGATGGCAGTATTGGGGGGCGGGGGAGGCAAGAGAAGGTAGATTGAAGCTCTGCCTACACCAGGGTTGCAGGGATGATAAATGGCGATGATGAAATAGGCTGCACTTAAGGTTATTCCATGTTTGAGAGCTTCAACTGTAAATTGTGTTAATAGTGATAACTGCAAGTTAAAGTGTGGGTCTGCCTTGTACCGTTCATTTTAACAATTTAGGTTAGAAATAGCAAGGAATGCTTATTTTTTCTCACCTACTCTTGTAAGAACTGTTTTTCTATTACACTGCAGATAAAAGTGTCCTTAACAGCCCATCACATACAAAATAAGTATGAAAAAGTAAAGTTGAAGCCAAGAATAAAAAGAACCGCCCCTCACACATGAGGCTGAATTTATGAAATAGCTAGAAAGTTTGTACCACATGAGAAGGATTCACATAATCATATTTAGTGCATAGAGATTAGTGTTATATGACAATTACATATAGAAAAATTGAAGAGATGCTTAATATTGCCCTTAAGACCAGCTTCTACAGACACTGTACATTATATTTACAAAGGAAAAAAGTCCCTCCTTGCGGTAGAGCAGTTGATTTTAAGCAGCTAAGCTTTCAAATGCTGACAATTTTTCAGTCAGTCGATAGACATGAGATTTACAAGGAGGAAATGGAGTTTTCTGTTATTTTAATTTTGATTTAGAGGTGATTTAGCATATTGCAGCTTTCAAGTCCTGTGAACCATTTTTCAGTCATCTGAAATTAAAGTCCCTAGCAAGATTAATTGTAGAGTTGGGATTAAGAGATTTTATAAATCACTCAAACTCAAAAATAAAGCTAGCGGAGTACTAGGATAATGACAGATATATCCATATTGTATCAGCTACAGCTAAATTGAATTGACACTGTAATAGACTGAATGCAGTCAAATATGAGAGAAGAGTTTATTAATAAAGATTATTCTTGATGAAAATTCAGACACCACTGCAGTGACAAGTCCTGGGGGGGAGAGCTCTCTTGAAGAGCATTAATTTTTTTACAAACACCTGTATGAAAGACCCTAGTATGGCTTCCTGATTTGTCAAGGCTTCCTGATTTGTCAAGGCTTCCTGATTTGTCAAGGCTTCCTGATTTGTCAAGGCTTCCTGCTCTGGAGGGACAGCATACAAGATAATAAAATTACTGCCCTTCCTTCAATAACTATAGTGTATATAAAGATGCAGTGTTAATTTGTCATGATAGCTAAACTTTAAAGGATCTCAGATCAAAAGAGTTTGCATACATGGGGAATTCACTGATTTCTTATGTGGACCAAGGACAGAAACTGGGCTGAAATTCTTTCTCTCAGATTAGGCTGACTGAAAGATGTGATACCTCCTATTCATATACACACACATACATGCACAGATACACACACACCCCCACACAAGAAACACCTATCTACGTGTAGCTATCTATCCCATTCAATACCCCAAAGAAAGAGACAGAGCAAGAGAGAGCTTTCCCTTGTTAAAGCCAAGGGGCGAACTGTCTGAATTCATTAAGGATGAAAGGAAGATAGTTAGCAGGAGAAAGAAATCTCAAAGGTATTTCTAAAAAGGTTGAGGGGTCATTAAGGCACCAGAGAAATGTAACATTATTTCCTTGGCAGGCCATCTAAATATTTTTATTCATTTCTTTAAGTGGCTGCTCTGAACAGGGCACAGCTTTCTCTATTCATCAGCCCACTGCACTACAAGGGAGATGCTGTATTTTAGGACTGAAGTGAAACCTCACCTTGTGACCAAGACTGAAGCCTCATTAGTATGTGGCCTTTAGAAGAAGGTGAGATTATGTCCACATCTACGCCTCGCTTTGTCTGTTCCATACCTTCCTCCTGCCTGGCATCTCATAAAACCACCATGATACTTAGGATGCAGCTGAAAAGAGAACGGTGATTCTGCAGGCTGCCCGCTTTCTTGCTGACTCAGCCAACTGGGTGCTCAGCTAATTTCCACAATTCTACAGAAGCTTCCTCACAATGGATGTGAGGAAATATTTTTAATTGATTAGAGCCTCCCAGAAAGCCAAAGCTAATTTGTCAGTTCTCAGATGAGCTGTTCTAAAAATCATGTTCTCTAGTTGTAGAGATAAATCAGAGTTAGGCAGGGATGGCCCTCCATCACTCCTATTCAGGCTGCATCAGTCACACACAGATAAACTTTTCTGGGGAAGAACAACTCCCTCCTCTGCATGAGTATGCTGCAGTTGTGAGTGAAGCTAAATGCCATTGATTTAAAAGGAAAGCAGAGCTGAAGGGGTCAGTGACCTCTGGATCGGAAAATGTGGAGTCCAGTTTCAAGGCATGAGACAAAGTTGAAAGACTGAAATAGACTGACTTCAAAGGGGAAAAAAATTAATATCGTGAAAGCAAATTATACTCTGACTTACCACATGGTATATTCTATTTTGGTGAAGAATAACTTAATTTGATATTATGTTTGTGGCTTAACTTCAGAGAGACACTGACAGGTAAGGACAGACAAAAAAGAAAATGCTGGACCTGTAGGGGAAAGACTGGTTGGCACAGACAGAAAGGAAACCTGATGACAGTGATGCTTGGCTATACAAAACTAGGAATGTGAACTGGACCACACAGTACAATTAGAGGATGTGAAGAACAGAGATAAAACTTTAAAAGCATAAAAGAAGATGTGATGTTGAAGGCTACAAAGGTGTAAAAACTGAAGAAATACATAAAAATGAAAGTTTTTGATAGGTACTTTTTTAAACAAAACCTGAATGAATGATTCTGTTTCTTTTACGTGACAAAGACAAGGCGAGGAAGCAGGTTAACTGTCTAGAAGAACAAATGAAAATTACTTTACACATTTGTTAAAAAACCACCAAAACATAAGTCAAACATCTTTTCTTTATGTGCAAATGTGCTCTCAGACATTTAATTTTATTTTAATTAACGTTTTCCAATAAGCAGCAGGGTGCCCAACTATCTAGGCATCAACAGTGTTTATAGAAGGAATCTGTATCCTTTAGAAAATAATGAGAGCTTCGTATAATACAAACCAAACAACAGCTACACCACAAATGTATTTTAATTGTAATAATAAAAATAAAATACATTTGTCCAGAGTCCACTTTCAATACAATTTTCTTATTTTAAAAATTATTTTACCTCTCCTAACACCCATGTGCAACATACACACACACAATAACAGAATGTACAACATCTGAGAACTGATAAGGAAAAGTGATTGTGGAAATCTTTCTGCAGATTTTAATACACTTTGGATTAGGCTCTTTAGCAGTAACTATGTTACGTGACATGGGCATTTGCCTTTGGAACCTCAGTCTGGGTCAAATAATTGCATCTGGGAAATACTGTTTCTGTTTCTTCCCAGGTCTTTTGTGGTCACATTTTTGAAAGATCAATTTTGACAGTACTCATTTAAATGTTTCCCTACTTCATAGTAAAAGAGGGATGAAAATGGCCCACAGAAATCTCAGGAGTAATGTATGAATTCAATCATAGTGAGAAATGTGAATTAGACCCTTTCTGCTATGTACTTAGAGGGAGGTAATCTTGCCAACACTCAGCAATACGTTTTATGTCTTTCTCAGTACATTCCACAGTACTCTATCTTTAATTTTTTTAAGATGATAGAGCCATAAGGAGTGGGACTAAAAAAAAATAATCTATGATGACCTATTCCCATAACCCTAGGGCCCATAATTTTGAGAACAGCACCAAATATCATAAACCTTGCGGTGAAGTAGAAGAGATGTCAACACCCAGTGACACAGACAGCACCATACTGTGAGGCCATATGTTACATTCCACTACCTTTCTTTTGCTAGAAATAAGCATATTTAACCACCATTTCCCAACAATACTGACTGGCAGCAGCTACCTTATGACAAGCAGTTATCTTCCCAAACTATTTTACCCATGGATCAGTTTCATAGGGTCTGGAAAATAGGTGCAATGAAATAGCAAGAGTTTGGGAGATCTTACAGCAGGACTGAAAATAAAGGTAATTTTCAACAGTGGCTGAAGTAAACAGAGTAAGAATCCATATGTATAAAATATGCTAGCGACATAGTCAGTTATATCTGACTGTGCACAGGTACTCATTACCTTCTTACAGATAACAATTTCCCTCATCATAATTACTGTTTTTTCAGTAATACAATATGGCATCATCAGCTCTCTCATCCTTTATTGAGCAGAACATTTTCATATGATCTATATGCACACATTTCTTACAATGACAACTGGCATCAAGATAAAGGCAGACAAAAAAATCTATTAAAAAGCAGGACAAGAACCACCTCTTTGCTTGATATTTCATTAATAAGCAATGCAGAGCTGCTTACTCACGTCTCAAAATAGTACAATCGCCAAATACAACTGAGTGTGGATTGAAAAAGTCTTTACCTTCTGGTGAAACAGCAAACTGGACCTTCACCTTTAAAAGGGTATCTATTGCATGTATTATCTCCCGACTCAATGGATTCAACAGAGAGAATGACAAGAGATATCCCTTCTTTCAGATCTAGTTCTTTACATATTAGATTTGAAGAGAGAACTTCCACTAAATAAGGTAATTTTTATTTGCTGGGGGACTGAATATAACCCTTGCATGACAGCTACTACAAACAGACTAAGCCCAGCAAAGAAGCAAACAAAAGGGATCTGTTAAGACAGACTTTGTGTAGCAGCAGAGTAAGAAGTCTGGACTGGCCTGGGCTGGGAGGGAGGCAGGAGGAACAGAGCATCCCCTGAGCTCAGGTTGCCTAGAGCTGCAACTAACTGAAGAAGTTACAAAGTTTCAAATTAATTCTTCACCGTGTAATCACAGTTACCTAAATCAGAAAATGTTCAGTCAGCGAGGTGTACAACCCCTGTAAGACTTATCAGTGACCTCAAAGCTTCCCTGAGCTGGAACAATAAAGTAGGAAGCAAAGTTAGACCATCTCTAATACTGCCGTACTGACCCACCTTGAGATCACTGGCTGGGAAAGTCCAGTTTACAGAATGGCAAGTACTTTGAATTCACATCTCTCATTCTTTTTTAAAACTTCTCCTGATAATATCAGTGTTAACTACTATAATCACTACTACTGTGGCATTAAAATTCTGTTTATAAACACTTATCTTGCAGTAGTATACTCCTGATAATCAAATAGGAATCAGCTACTCTCTCTTTTAACATAATGCCCTTCTACTACAGACCAATGTGGTATAGCAACCCTCTCACAAATGTGTCAAAAAGAAGGTAAATATTTTTGCTCCCATAGCTCCTCCCAGGGAGGTGTTCTGGACAGTCACTCTCCACACTGGCAAGGTGAACAATTAACTTATTTTCATTTTGTTTCATAAAAGACAGGCCCATCAATTTATTTGATTCTCCTAACAGCCCCCAGGGGGTAAATTCCCAGTTTCTGGTCTTGTTAGTGAACACATGTTAAGAATTGTACTCAGTCTTACAGATAAGGTCTTGTAAGTGTCTTGCATGTGACATTATGTAATCCCTTATCTCTACAGGCAACACTACAGAATGCATTTTAGGGGTGTATTTGCCTATTTTATAGATGCATTAGGCAGGTGGTTTGTAATAATTCTGTGATCATCCAATCAAGCATAATTTTGACACCCTCCCTCAGCAAATTATTATGACTCGTTATCGATGACATTCTACACTACCTGACTTCATCATACTTCTGTTTTACCTGTCTTCATAGTCGCTAGATTTTTCCTTGTTGATATTCCAAGCCTACTTGATCATGATAATGACCGACAACCATCATGTTATCGGCAAAGTTCCACATTTGTGCTTAGTGTCATTATTGACAACATTAAAACATAAATTTGTAAGGTATTCTGTAAATTTGTCTTTCAGTCCAGGTTCTTGCCTTTGCTGCAGTATTTCCACATTCTTCCAGAAAACTGATGTAAAGCAACTACTTATAACTTAATGAACAATAGTGTATTTTGCACCTGCAAAAGTAATTTATATGGGGCACTGAAAAAGGTGTGTATTTTTGTCAGTCTGCCACAGACCCCTGGTGAATGCTATGGGTCCACAGGAAAGATTAAGTATCTTCAGCTGCTTATAAAGGGTGCAACTCCAATATAAATGCTTTCATATTAGAAACAAATCCGAATCAAACAAATAACTCCTGGAAATTATGCAACCATTTTCTAAATAAATCCATATCCACCTAGCTATACCAGCAACATGCAGGCAAAGTTTAGGCAGTTATTTAAATTCTTTCCATCAAAATACTCAGTTTAAATATTCATTGTTGTCTTGAAAGTTTTATGTTTCACCCTACAATGACATTCCAACATACACATTAAAAAATATCACAAGGAGAGGACTCCTATCAGACTTTGAATATGCTCCTACTAACCTTAGGTGGTTTAAAAGGATAGTCCGGTGAAAAAGTAATGTCAAGGAAGAAAACTCCACCTTCATATACAGACCCTGGAGGCCCCAGTATAGTTGACCTCCATTCATAAATGTTGTCTCCTTTGGGTCCAGCACTAAAATAGAAAACAAAAATATAACATAATAACCACATACAATCAAGAATGTACTGCATCAGTTATACTCTACTGGTAGTATCGCTGGTTTTGCAGTAACACTGCAAGTTAAAATTGTGTATCACATTCGTTAAATTAGTCTTGGATAAAACATGTAACTGTTGTCCTAAGATGTGTCAGTGAACTGATATATTCAGCCAAGAAGAAGTATTAAAATCACATTATAAATTATTCAATTAGGCACAGAAAAATTCCCAACTGTCTTATCTCAAATATTTTAGTGGGCAGATGTGAAGTATTTACAATGCAAAGATACAGAGTCTTTGCTGAGATGTCTTGTCACTGTCTTGCCTCACAAGCCATCCTATTTTCACCTACCTCCTCATCCACGTACCTCATCAGTCAGTAGCAGTGTATTTACACACATTATTATACAGCACACACTGTACTGAAGAGTGAGGAGGGTACAAATGACTTTGCAACTCTACTTTCTAAGTTACTAACCTAAGGACTCCAGTCACTAGTATGGAAGGCTGCTTTACTCTGCAATCATTACCCTATCTTAAAAATACAATAAACAGGAAGTGGATTAAACTGTTGGATTATGTTAATTCAAAGTCCTTATTTAAAAACACAGTACTGAAACAATATTTAAGATGTACAAAACATAATCTGGTATGCGAATCAAGAAAAATCTGTCACCAACACAGTCAATTCTTGACAAAATCAAATTAAAACCTAGTAAAAGTTCTTGGACATGACTCTTCCAAAAGCCAACACCTCCTCCTCTCATACAACATAATGCTTATCCATAGAAATACATATTTCACTCAGGGTAGCCTCTTAAGGAATATGAAGACTTCTTTTCTGTTCACAGCCCGCTGATATCAGTCACTGATACAGGACCTGAATTTTAATTAGGACCAACTGGGATGGTGACTTCTAGATATCTGATTAATATTTTTCAGAGGAAGGCAGTGCTGGTAGATATTTCAAGTAAGTGATGTGGTGTTGTCTTAAGGTATTTCTTGTGAAACAATTCTTGTTATGTTTGCAATAAAGATTTCCACAGCATGCAGGAGTTTTTGAAATAACCCTGTGTGTAGAACAGATGAAAGCTCTTGGCTATGCTCCATGCCTCACAATGTACTCAAGGCATACAATTATTATACATCATGTCATGTTCACTGCTCAACTATTCATTTTGTTCACTGAAAGTTAATAAAACCCTCTTTCACCTGAAATTCCTTGGGCTCCCTTCATTAAAACTTCTGACTGCATGATTCCCTGCATACAACTGTGTGACTTAGTACTGCACAGTGTACTTCATTAGTCATGGTACCTACATCAATTTTCTATAATAGCTGTTAATGCTTCTTGGCTTTCTAAACTACATGCTTTCTTAACAAAAATGGGTTGTAGAGACTGTAACATTATGGAACATTCATTTTCTATCAGCCAGTAACAAAACTAGCAATTGTTTTAAAGATAAAATCTGGCTTTTTAAGTGTCACAATAGCAGCAGTGTTGCCATCCATATTTCACAGTGTCTATAATACATCAGGTTGCTAGCTGCCAAAACAAATTTAATTTACCCAGTTCTCAGTTTGCATTAACCTTTGAATAATAAAGCACAGCTGAGACTGCTGTAAGAAACAAACCAGAGAATGAATAATTAAAAACATCTCCACTGCCTTTAGAAAGACCAATCCCGAGTCAACAGGGAAGGTTTAATTGTGACTGAACTAGGCATTAAGGGGCTAATTGAACTCTTTATAAGCCCAAACGAATGTGGCCCTACAGCAGTGCTATGGTATACAAGGTTCACAGAAAGGAAAACCCTTAAAAAAAATAACCAGACAATTATTTCAAATAGAAAAGGCAAGAAGTGGGGCAGTCTAAACCTTACATAAAAAAAAGCTCATATTATGTGAAGGAAATCCTTTCCCATTTTCTGCAGAAAAATGTTCTAAAACTTGGAGAAGCAATGACTCAGTTGATGCCAGCAGGTTAAAATGGAAGTGATATAAATGTTGATCTCAGAGAAATGGTTGGAAACAGCAAGTAACAAAAGCAAGCACTGTCTTTTTTAGACCTTATTTAGCCAAGAGGGGATGTTTGGGCCCTTTTTGGGTTTAAGCAAGGCTCATTTTTTTGATCAGAACTCTGATAGTGGCATTTTCATAACTTATATTATTTTTATTTGTTTTGCCTATTTATTTAATTGCATTAACAATCGAAATGAGCAGTCATTAATTAGAATAGTTGGAAAATGCTCCATCTGCCAGTTGAACTGTTTCAGCACATCCAGCTACAAGATGATCACATTCTGAGGATGCTGATTAACATTAATTGAAGGTTTTCTTTGCAAATGAGAGATGAAGCTCTATTAAGTATTATTATTAATTTGAAGAATGGCTTGAATTGTATGGAGTGTGGGAAGACTGCTGTTATTGACATTGCCTGTTGGAGTGCTTGCTGGCAGCAAGGCTGTTGAGCAGATCCACGTGCGCAGGCAACAGCTGGTATTAAGGGCAACAGCGTGCAGAAGCATAACGTTTTTTCACTTGCACATTAATAATATAAAAAGTTTGATAGGTGTATTATGTTTGGTTTTCTTCTTTACTAATTGTTAAGCCTTTTATTTATCCACATTATTGGCAACCAGAATGACGACTCATCAGGCTTCACCAGAGAAAATTCCCATATGTGCAAGACCTCGGCCAGAGCCTTATTCTATAAGGTTTATAATGCAAGAGGATTTAATTGCTCTTCTCTCTACATGGATATCTGCCCGGCACACTGAAGCCCAAGTGTTTTACATTCAGTATGATTTATATTCCAGCCCTATTAATGTACTGGCAACAAAACCACAGATCTCAAAGAAAGCAAACCGAACATCTCCGTGCCTGAAGTTGTTGTCTTTGGAAGGACAGATTCAGATGTGCACTGGCTCAGAAAAGGGCAGGCTAAATCTATCTTGAACTCAGCTGACCCAGGGCCAGTGCCTACGCACGCTGCCTTCTACTAACCCACTGCTAAATCAGTCCGCTTCAGGGGAGAAATCACAGTGGCTGTGGCAGATCCAGATGGAAGTGGCTGAGCTGTAACGATAAGGTGGTTAGGAGAAGGACAGGCTTTGCTGTCAGACCAGCAGCTCAGCCTCCCCACTTGAGCCCTGATGCCGAAACCCTAGCAACTCTGCAGAATGAGGCAATCAAGGAGCCCAGCAAGAAGCACATGGTTTGACTCTGGAGCTGGCGCTCCCCACGTTGCCAGTGTTATCTCCCAGGTGCAATTTGTAGCACAGGAGAGAGGAGGTGCAGCTGAGCATAAAGGCCCTGGAGACCTGAAGTTATCAATGACTTGTCAAGATCTAGCACTCTGATGTCATTGTTCCCCTTTAGCTTATGAGGCACTGCACAGAATACTGCCTGGTTTACCACTGGGAAGGTTTTGCTCACTGGAAGAGCTAGGGTGGGGGGACGTGGAGTCAGCCTTCTTCCTCTTCCAGAATTACATCAATATGGGTGTATGAAATTCAGGACAAAGAAGTCAAAACATATAACACAGTCTCCTTTGTATTTCACTCTCCTCTGCCTCTCCTTACATATTTTAGTTCTGCCCACTGCTTTCTACATACATACTTGCAGGTGAAATGTATGAACATCAGTTACAGTTAGCAGCAAAATACTTTAAATGCTACTATAATTCATTTTGTTTTAAATAAGCTTAACGCACTGAGTATTTTCTATTCCCTCAACATGTTCTAGGCAGGCAGACACTTGAAAGTAGTTGCTAAAAACTGCCTGTCCAGTGCAATCCATTATAAACACCAAGCGTTCACAGCATTTAGAATATCCTGAAATATTAAATTTAAAATGATGTATTAGGAGAGTTGTATGAAAACAACAGCAACTATGAGACATACTAGATGAAAACCTTTGTGTAGGAGTTATGAAAGTACAGATAATTTTTATCAGAGTCATGATTTGTATACAAATAATTTCCAGAGAATAATCCAAAAAAGTAAAAATACAGAAATTCAAAGAAACAACAGCATCCCATGTTTATCAAGTAGTCATATGGAATAAATTAGTCAAAATAATATTATTATTTTCTAACCTAATTTATGTTTTTTGATAAGGGATCCCCTGCTTCTCCAGCGCCTATAACTGGAGGCAGAATAACCTTACACTGTAGTAAATGCAGACTAGTTCAATGTCTTTCTTTCCATTCTTGGTCTCTGAGTCTTGCTGGTATCCACATTTAAAGCGTAACTGTACTCTTTAACACAAGGGAAAGAAAAGCCCATAGCACAAAACAAAGAAGTAAAAAAAGGAATTGCAAATTAAATTGCCTTCTAGTTCTGACATGCTAATGGTGTGTGGGGGGAAGTGATCAGGCCAAATAAAACAGGAAAGTGAGATGGCTAGGAGGCCTTCCCACTCCACAGGATTCAGAAAGAAATTGAAAGATTCTTCTGGACTGGGTGAGTTTAAGTTCATTTTTATCCTTATCCTTTATAGCAGGTCAGAATAAAGCAGGACAAGGATATTATACTAACTTTGTCCATGAACTCACTTTCCATGGTGCTGTCTATGGCAAGTCATTCTGATTACTGCATCATCTGATCTGAATTGCCTTAGCACACAGAAACACACATCAGAACTGGGGTACTCCCACACTAGGTGCAGCCCATGGGGGATGCAGCCCCTCTCAACTATCTTTGGTAACATGACAGCAGAAAGAAGAGGGATACACTCAAGTTTCTTCCTATTCCTTTCCTTTTATTACACAGATCCTTGACTTTATTATTTAAGAGATTTCCCTCTAAGGAGAGAAGCTCACCACAGATTTATCTCCATTTATAAGATATACAACACTTCTTTTTGCAGTCCTGCTTCTTGCATATTTAACAGTTATGCTGGCGCAGATACTGCCTCTAGCTGCCCTCTATGAATGCTTCTGGGAAGCCAGTCACCCAGATGGCAAAGTGGATACAAAAGTATTGGAAATTGGCAAAATAATTTAAGAACATGGTTGGTGAGGGACTAGGATGGATGTGACAAAACAGAAGACTGCAGATTGAGTTTTCAGTGAGATACATCTCTTGAGAAGCTCATATGAAGCCTCATTAAAATAAACTCAGTACATACCTCTGTTCTCTGTTTGGAACAAGGTGCCAATACTGAAACTACTCCTAAGCGAAAGAGTTGTTTTGGCCTGTACCACAGATCAAGGCTGTCCCTGTGCTGGGGGACAGCCATGAGAACAGCAGTGGGGCTGTGCTGGCAAAGTGGTTGCTGGATAATCTCAGTCTGTGAAGAAGTCAGCCAGCAGGAGCTAGGCTGATGTTAACATTACTAGGTGACTCAGTCCCACCTGCGCACCCAGCCCAGCCCTGTTCAACAAAATTAGTGCCATTGAGGAGCATTAGCATCACAGTCCCTCGAGTAACTATAGTTCTCAGCCCTGCTTTCCCACTGGTGCATGGCTGTGGCTCTGGAATGGATACAGACAGCGCCAGCAGCACTGGGCATCTGCTGAATTTCTGTTCTCCCAGTTCTCTCTCCTCTCCATTCTGGAAGCTCACCTGATCCGTCACTTTGAGCCTTCACCCTTTCTCTTCTCTTGTTAACCGACAGTAATTCTTTGCAGAATCTTTTTTTTTTTTTTTTTTTTCCCCTCTATTTTCTGCTTGAGGGTGGTTTCTTTCCCACCCCCTCTCTGTATGGTGGTAATTCATTGCTCCTTTTTCTTTCCATGGTGGATCCTTCCTCCCTTCAGGTATGTGCAGATCCCCCTTCCCCTAACATCCCCTTTCTTTCTCTCTCATCAACAGCCATCACCACATGCTGCTTTTCTTCATCTTTCTCAGAAAGGAGGAGGGGTTGGAAAACGGTGCAGGGGGATTTTATTACAGTACAGTGGTTACTCATTTGGTTTCTTTCCTTCCATGTTGCCCTTCTGAGACACAGAAAATGAAGAGCAAGCAGAGTGGGTGCTGCAGCACCGATGGCATGGGGAAGGGAAAGGGAGTCACAGCTGCCTACCCAGATGCTACAGTGATATCAATAGGTACTTTTATAAATGTATGTAATAGTTGCCACAGCAGCCAGAGGAATACGTATCTCCAAAACAAAAACAAAGAGATAGCAGCAAGCACTGAGACTGCCTGTGGCAATGAGCACAGTTGTATGGTTAATAACACCTCTGTTATGAATATAATTAGCAGGCTAGTCTCCAAGAAGTAAAATCAAAGAACAATTAAAGAAATAAACCCCTTCAGATTTAGAAATAAGTGCTTAGTTTGGCCATAATATCAATGACTTAAACTCTCATCAAGAAATAAACCCTCCTCAAATTTGTACCTTCTGAATGCACAAACTTTTTTTAATTTCTTTTTTTTTCCCTAAAAATCTTCTGAAAACTCCTAAAATATTCTCTTCCCCCCACCCCTTTTTTTTTTTTTTTAATTTATCCTCATCTCAATTCTGTCATATAGGTGGTGCAAAAAGTACCATATCAAAATACTGGAAGATGCTCATGGTTCTTACTCATTATTATCTAGACTAAAGTTAGAAATTTTTCAGCATTAAATTTAAGGCCAAAGAAATCTAAATTACTCTAAGAAAAATAACTATATATACATTTTAAAGAGTTTTTAAAGAGTTTTTTACTTTAATTAGACACTAGACATAGTTGTCGTCATTTGAGCCTGGATGGCAGCTAAACGCCCCGTAGCCGCTCACCCACCCTCCCCCCAACATGGGAAAGGGGAGGGAATCGGAAGGGCAAAGGGAGACTTGCAGGTTGAGATAAAAACAGTTTAATAACAGTAACAGAACAATACCCTGACAGCAGTATCAGCAGGTAATGTATCATACAGCTGCTCAACACCCACCTGCTCCCGGCCAGCAATCCCCAACACCAAGGCCCCACAGCCACACTCCCAGAAGTGAGAGCCCCTCCCAGCCCACTCCTGCCTTTATATAGTGAGCACAGTGTCACGTGACATGGACTATCGGCCAATCGGGGCCCAGCCCTCCAGCTGTGCTCCCCCCGCCCCCGCACACAGGTGAGGGCACTGGGCCCTGGGGAGCCCCTGGGGTCTCAGGGGGCTGCAGCTCCTCCAGCCACTAAAACGACGGGAGCTCTAGTCCAGCCTGAATTAGGACAGTATCCACCCCTTATTTCATATCATTTACGTTATGCTTGGCTTTCCATGATCTAATGCTCAGACTTGGGTCCATGATAGATCCAGTATTTTTGGTCACCCTGAAATAGTACTGGGAAATTATGTCTTACATATGTTGGAATATCAACATAATTCGCTGAAGTAAGCACGATTTTTGGGTAGGTATCTTTCATTAGACTTAATTATTCATAATGGAAACCAAGGGTGAAGTGACTGAGCCACTTGTCATTCAGAAAGGCTTTGGTAGAAAGAGAAACTTCAGAAAAATCACACCATTTAGTTTTCATTACAGTGACAGAATTCAGCTGAAAAATTTGGATCAGACTTTCTTCCAGTTCTTCCAGTTTTCTGAGTAAGACCATCTTTCCATAAGACACTTTAAAAAAAAAGTACTTTTAGGCAAGCAGTAAGAGAAGGACAATATTAACACATTTTTCTAACTCATGCTACAATTCCTTCAAAGTGGTTATATCCTGCTTTTATCGAGTGCTTTTTATTGAAGCCAGTTACCATTTTCATGTACACTTTGGAACCAATATGTTTGTGGTAAATGTGATTGGAAGAGTATCTAGGAAAACTGATCCCAATGAGCTGCCAAAGGAGCAGCAACATATTACAGGATAACACAAGATATTGCTTCTTATGTTTATTGAAAATGACTGATTTTGGTATGGTACAGAATTTTTTAGCAAGGTGTTTCTAGTGGTCCATTTATCATCCAAAGCAATATGCAGTTTAACTTTGGGGCTTCCTGCCACTTTCTTGAAGCAAACCCACAGCGTACCATGTCAGTGTGCTGAAAGTCTGTTTGAAGCAAATCCATTTTTTCTTGTGATTAACCTTCTCTGACCTCCTGTCACTGGAGCCATTAAAAATTATTGGCTGAAACTGTTGTGAAACTGTTGTGTTTAAAATTAGTAAGCTTTGATCACAGTAAAAATAACAAAAAGACCAAAGCAAAGATAACTTAGTTGATTTTATTATTCACTTCTAAATAATGCTACTAAAAATTATTAAAAGTACCCTAGTACTTTAGCAGACTGGTATTATTCAAAGAGTACTTTGATGTTTTTATTCTCTAAAGTCCTGTCTTCAGAGCATTACTGAGATAGAAACCACCATGAAGAGAACTGCTTCTTAATGCACAAAACAGTTATTTATATTATAGTATCTACAGCAATTTATTCATTGCAAACACCATTACACAGTGTATGATCACAGCATGCTGAGTATTCACAATGAGATTTTAAAAATGGCAATTTTGTTAAGTATTCTACACTTTGTTCAGCTGAACAGAATTACACAAAGCCCTTCACAGAAGGCTTTCCTTGTTCAGTGCCGGAAACAATCATTTGCCTCCTATTACACATCTATGGGCTCAATTCCCTTTTGCCACATCTTTTGTTTCTTCTTCTTTTAAAGTAATACCACTAACTGTAGTTCCAGATCTTTTATACCACCAGAAATGGACTGTATAGTTTAAATAAGATAAAATATTTAGCAGCTCAATTTGCCTCTCTGATAAATTAAGTCGAGTACGGTTTGTAGCCATATTTTAGCAAAAGAAGAAAACACAAATAGCTAGGAATGAAAAACACTACCAAAAAAAAAAAAAAAATCAACTGTCCTGTGACCTTCTAATATGATCTTCAACCTTGCAATTTGACAAGTGATATTATTTCCATGTTACTTCTAATCTGCTTTTCCTTGAGTTTTTTTCTTTCCCAGGATTGTAATTTATTTTTCAAAACATAAGTACTTTTTAATTTCACATCTCCCTTTACCCACAACTGTAATTTACCATTCCAGCTTTTCTAGGTTAAACAGAAAACATGACACACAAGAGTGGGGTAGCACTATCAGGCACTGTATTTTTAAATTCTAAATCTAATTTAAAAGGATGAGGTGACTTAATGCAGACAGTTTGCACAGAAACCCATAGCAGCTGGAACATTTAAGAGGTGTAGTAGGGAAGAAAACATTCTTTAAAACAGCATTGACTTTTTAGTTTCTGTGGAAACCTTAGAGGCAACACAGGACACAGGGCTAAAGCAGACCATCTCAGACTAGAAAGACTTGTCATGAACAGGTGCCATATACGGAAAGCATTGAATTTGAAATTCATCTGATGTATTGATTTGATCACTTACAAAAAAAATGATTCCATTTCATTAGAATTAAATTAAAAAATGAAAAATTAAAAAAATAATTTAAAAATGTGCAATGTATTAGCAATGAATGCATCAGCTGAACTTCAAGTAATGTCTCCTTCATTTTCTGATGATGGACTGATGTTTTCATGTAAGAAATTTTTTTAAGTCTTATCTAAAAAAGATCTCTAGAGTATCTTACTTTAAAAAATATTAGTGTAGTCAGCCATTTCAATAATCGACAAGAATTTATACAGGATTATTTCTCATATATGTACACACATGTTTGCATATTAGTATGGATACTATAAACAAGGCAGTAGTAGTTTTCAGTGACTGCATATTCTCTGTTCCTCAGAAGGATGGTTTTCTGTATAACCACTAGTCACTGTATCTTTCACCTACTTGGAAATGATTTATCCAGCTGCCTATAAAGATGTTTGATTTGCTCAAGACCGTTGCATTTAATAATCCCATCTACAGGCAGTTGTCTAAATAGAAGCCTGGAAGTTTTTAAACCTTATACAGCAAGAATAATTTTGTAGCTTTTTTCTGAAGGGGCCCAATTCTGAGATTTCCTTTTGTGACATATTTGAGACTTTACTTTCTGCACATGAGGTGCTTGTAAAACTGTCCCAAAATATTAATGAGGGAAAGCAATGAGAAGAAAATTTAAAGAAGTATTTCCAGAGATATCTCAAACACACAATACAGCTGTGTAACCAGTAAGTCTGCTCTTCTGTCTATACTGTAAACAATGGAACAGGCTTGAATACAGACTCCCCTCATTTCAGTGAGAGATTTACACATGCTTACACGTGAAATTCTTGCTTACACAAGGAAACAACTCTATATTATGGCACAGATTAACTAACATGATGTTAAACACATTATAAAATAAGTCATTTCCTCCTGAGTAAATAAACCTATAAAGCCAACAGGCACAGAAAAAGGAAATTTGATTCTGAAATCCATATACTTCAAAAGCAGATTCCTTTTATTTCGTCAATTTAGTTAAGAGGCTGTCTTTATTTCTTGAGATCTCTGATAAACAGAAGAAAACACACTTGGAAGTCACTGACAAAGGGACATGTTTTCACAACATTTGTTCTTCATTTGAAATTATTCTCTTACTTCAAATATGGAGACCAGCCATAGGTCCAAGGTGAAAGAAACCTTAAAATGTCTCAGCTTTTGATTAGACTGATTGTCCCCACTGCAGGCCACATTCTGACTAACCGCTATTTATAGACAGTTTTCTTTGCAGTGTCTGTGGGGAATGAGCAATTTACACCACTTGACTGACTAGTCAAAATAAACAGGGATTTGGCAGATTCGTGGGGAGTGTTTCCGTGAGACTGGGACCCAGTAATGTAGCTTTTTCTACTTCATTAGAATATTGTTAAGACTTTTTAATGTACCCCTTCCCTGGGGTGGAGGACTTATTTTGGTCCATGACAGCGTGAATAAAAGTAAAATATACAGAAATTTCTAATTTTTCTATCAGGATAATTTTCTCTATGATCTTTTAGGAGAGTCTTTGGGGATGAGGTTAGGAAGGGACTTAAATAGGACCAAGCTTTCTCTGTTAAGTTTGCTGGAAATCCTCTCAAAGTCAGACCTGGTGTTACCAAGTGAACTGACTAAAACAATCCCAGAAACTGGTTATGACACAGACTTCAGTATTAAGAATGGGTTCATTCCAATGTGCTTTTCAGTAAAAGTGAGCTTATCTGGGTGAACTGAGGCTACATTCTTCCCAGTACACAGACCTCCCAGGAACAGGACTTCTGATTAGAAAAGCCTTTCCTATAAATGGCTTAGTTTCATCCCTTGCTTTATTCAAATGCATTAGGATGGAAAGATGGAAAGTAATCCTGGGAAGGATGATGGCAAAATTGGTTCAAGAAAAGTCATAATTAAAGTGTATGGCTGGAAGGAGGAGTCCTCAGCCTGCATTCTCAGCATGGGAAGGCAAACAGCTGGTGAGCAGGTACCTGCTCATGAAAGCAGTCTTCACCTTAGAGCTGGAGTTGGGGAACTCAGAGCTCCATAAAATCTCTCTCAAGGTTTCAACTGACACTTCCACTGCTGTAGGCCACACATATGATCTACTCTAGAAATGATACCTTGTCTAACAAAGAATCAACTTTTCTAATTAATAAGGGAGAACCAGCATTCTAATCTGTAGGTCATAATTAATGACTTTGTCATATAAGAAACTTCACATATGTAAGACTTGCTTTTTTAATAACTACAGTGTATATTGCCTACATCAAGATATTATACCAACAATAGTTGAAATTGCCATTTTAATTTTCTTGGCAACAACAACTTGGAATCTTTACTCACACAGATATTTTTTGCATGACAAAAAATACATTTGTGTTATTTTCTTTCCCATTTTCAGTTCCAGCTCATCTCCTTGGTTCAGCTGCCGGCACTACCTTCTTTCATCTTTGTTTATTCAGTCGCAGTATGACTGGTTGTGTGCATTAAGTGACAAATAACTAGTCTTTGAGTCAGAGCTACCACCACAAGAAGAACCACAGAACAGTACACTAGTCACACTGAAATTTGCAATGCAAAAATAACATGTAGCTTAACCTATGAACACTAGAGTTATATTACTTTTCTTTATCATGCGTTGCTGCTTATCTTTATTATTCTTATCATGCTTGTTTAAGTCTTGTCTATTCAAAGCAAACAGCAGGAGCAAAAGGCTATGAGCTACAGAAATGTTCATCTTGTGGTCTCTGGTTCAGCGCTAGCCTAGATGGCTTCTGTCCAAACTTTTTGTACTTGGAGGCTCTTTGGTGGTCTCCATCTAATGAATAGTTTTTTTAACAAATCCACTTCTTAGTGGACAAATGTCCCAAGTCATAAGAATATCATTGCTGATTGCAGCCTCGCTGGCAGCTCTGACTAGATGGAGGAGGAAATACTCTGGCTGCATGTGTTAGCTATTAGTTGAGGTCTTGAGAATTCTGTGGGAACACGTGCCAGGCAGCTGCCTGTCTTTACTAGTTATCTGCAGGTTAATTAGGTATGTATCTGTACTAATCACTGTAACACTCAGTTGGGTACTCTTCACAAACAGAGCATTGGGTGTAATAGTTTTAACAGAAAAATATTTTGCTTTTTTCCTAACACAGAGGGAAGTCATGGTGGAGATATTTCAAGTCATATTGCGGTTTAAATAACTTGGATATGATCAAAATCAGCAATGGTTCACCTGTATGGCTTGTTATAATTTAGCAGAAATCTAGCTGCCTGAAAAAGATTTAAATATGCCACTTTATGTATTAAGAGGAAAAAGTGTTTCTCTGTCAGATCATATTGAATCACAACAGAATGCATATGTATTCTTGTCACAGTTTCTGCACTTTTACTGGTTTTGATGCCTTCAAAATAATCTTTTTTAAAATTAAAGTACTTGCCAATTGTATATTCTTGAAGGGAGAGCAGCTGTTTCTTCACAACTGTACGCACAGCCTTTTGAAGAAAATTTTGTTTATTAATGGTAAACTGTTTTTCATAGCTTCGCAATTTCTTAGATAATAGGGTAAAACACAATTTTCCTTTCATGTTCTCTGCATACTGAAGAGACAGATGCAATTGCTTATGCTGAAGGCAAAACTTAGTACTGCTTAATGTGACTTAATGACTAAAAAATGTGTCTCATTTATAGATGACATCTAGTACTCAGCTAAGATATTATTATGGTCAATGAGTACTCTTCCCTGCCAGTTAGTAAAAGGATTTGGAATTAAATCTGTTTTTAATTTACTTGTTCAAGTAGACACACTGAAAGCAACTGAGCTAACCACGTGAGTGACACAAATGGGATTTAGTCCTTGCTCTTAATCTTTTTCTATACAGAAGCTCACATATAGCAATATATTTTAACTTGAAACAGAGAACTGAGAGAAAAAGAGAAAAAAAGCCCCGGGACTGAAGAATGGCTATTCTACAGCTACATAGACATGTAAACACCCCCAGGAACTTTGCTTAATAAGGCCAGCTACTTTCAGCTATCATTCCATGGCCTGTGACAATCTTTGCATGAAAGCATTTCTTTCTCCCCCAGGCAACGCTATCAAGTTAGTGCAGTTCCCTCGAAATACATAAATGCTGTATTTAAAGCTAAATGTATGGCATATGGAGGACTGGAGCTGCACTCTGGAGAGCACCCCCCTTACCCACCCAATGGCAGTCATCCATGCCAACAAACATCCCTATGAAACGTGGCAAATATGACAGGGAAAATGTTAGAACACAGAAACTTCCTGTAGGTTTTAACTTGTGTCACAAGACGCTCTTGTGTAATCGAGATACCACAGGGTCCACAACAGATCTTCAGTTACCTCAAGACACAATGTACACAATGAAGGCATCAGCACAGCAGTGTTTAATGCATGAGCACTGCTTCCCTTATGGGATACATTACTTAGCTTTTGCTAAAGATAACAAAGTGATTTACATGTTTCTTTACCAAACTAGGTGTATTCAACACCAACACAGAGAAGCTGTGACTGACAGTCCACTTTCCTGGGAAGCAAAAGCTCAATCTAGTACACTCAGGAGTTGATACAGTGTTCAGTGATGCCAGTGATAAAACTCTCACTGAATTCAATACATTGAAATGCACAAAAACCACCACTTACAAGACACTTGTAAGCAAATAAAAGGCACATGCAGTTGTGCTTGCCATTTTAAAATCTCCTATTTTTAGTGAGTCTTGATAAAAAATGTCTTGCGTGTGCAATTGTACATTCAAATTTATGTTGACCTACTTTACATTGTTTCCAGTTTATCATGTTAGGAAACATATGCTAAAACCGTGTCCTTAAATGATCAAAAAAACACCACCCCAAACCTTCAAAATCAAAAAGCAGCAGGATGGTGGTCTGGTCCCCACAACCACCAAACTTTGATCAAGGTTTTTCTGTTACAGCAATATTTTAGAATCACGAAAAAATATGAATCAAACTTGTTGGTTGACTTCCATTCCTATCACTTCTGCAAGGGTTTGAGATTGTGCAGAATAATTTAAATACAAGTCACTGTCATTCAGCACTGAAATATCAATTCTGTGGTGAAATAAGAGACCACAGTAATTTGGGAAGTCTATTAACTACTTTGACAAAACTAGATTTATTACATTTTTGGTATGCATTCATTCATAAGCTAATATTCTCTATTCAAAGAATATTTCTATTTCCTTTGCATTTTTATACCTAGTTTCAAGTTATTTTATTACTAATAGGGATTACTGTTGGGTTCAGGACTCAAATCTTACTACAATTTTAAAAACTTCTAACACTTTTACATTAATATTTTCTCTGCAGAGGTGAAACTGAGTAGCACTAGACATGAGAAAATCAATTAGTAAAGTGAAAGAAAGAAAATCAGTCTGGCTTCAAGGTTAACTTTGTGTTATTTAACGCAGGTTGCTTTTTTTTTTTTTTTTTTTAAAAAAAAAAAAAAGCAAAACTTCTAACAGTATGCAAATCCAGTGCTCCAGATTGCTGAACTATCACAGTAGAAACTACAAAAATAGAAAAAATATCTAAAAATCACATACTCTTTCTGAAACCCACCCCTGCTCCACAGCCACTCCCTCCTAAAAAATCCAAACCAAAGAAATAACCTTTTTGTTGAAAATCAGGAAACAGAGTTCCTGGCAAACTGACAGGTAAAGTAAACTTATCTTCCTCAAAAACATGATTGTGTGAAGAAGAGGTGTTCACAAATGTAAGTGGCCAGCTGCCTTCTTGGATGTGACTGTAAATATTGTGTTTAAACACAGAATCATAATATTTACAAACAGAAATTACAGACTGTGTCTTTCAAAATCTGTCTGCCATTGTCCAGAGGATTTTGTGGTAAACAAACCAGCATAAACAGTGCGACATAAAAGTGGTTTTAAAATAATTTTATTTTTTTTCAAATGAAGGAGTATTAGCAACATGAACAGCTACTACTCTTGTATTGCCTTATTTTATTCCTCTTTAATTTCATAAAACAAATAAATATATTTTACTTCAGAAATTGAAGAAAGCCTGCAAAAAGCAACTTTTTCTCACTTTGCAAGCTTTGGAGAATTTATTTAAAAAACTGTAACACTCAGTAGCCCATACATCTTATTGTATAGATAATTTTATGTCTGAGTAAATATATTTCCAAATTCTTATATTTCCAAAAAGTGACAGGAGAGATACAGTGCAAGTTAGATGGCACTGCCACAGATACAATTTTAATTTATCAATTTAGGCAAATTAGGATTTCCCAACAATGTTAAGTAAAAGTTTTGTATTGACGTATCTCTTCTCAAAAAAAAAACAGATAATTTTTTCATGCCTTTTTAATCTCGTTTTCCATCATTACATATGGCATTGGCATACTTGTTATAGCTACCTAGTGTACATTTAAATACCAAAATACATTTCTCAGTATAATACACTACTAATGAATCAAATAAGATTGAAGTGCTTTGGGGCTTCAGCTGACACTTTAGGTTATTACCCCCCTAATCAAATCATGAGCAGAAGTGGCCATGTACCTCTTATTCCATGCTCAGGCAGTTGCAGTGAAACTAACCATAATATTCTTGCTCTGTGGTTTATAATTACTTCCAAATTTCAGAAAATGTATTTACATGCCCATTGATATTATTTTTTCCAGAGGGGTTTCTGTTATGCTAGCCACCACAGACACCCAAAAATAAACGTACAAAAAATGCATATTCAAATAGAAATCTAAATTATTTTTTTTTTTTAGCATTTTAAACAAAAGACTTTGCTTTGTTAAAATATTTCACACCAGAGCTCCTCATCAGAGACTGACCCAGAACCAGAAACTCCTGACTGGGGAGTGGGGGTGGGAAGCCATTTCCTTGCCAAATAGATTTTCAAACCCTTTGACAACCCACGCCTAAGACGTTCTTCATTCATTCATTCAATAACATTACTTATACAGACACATGGAAGAAAAAAGAGAAAGGTTTGGAACAATGCCCAGACCTTTGCTGTGGGCTTCCCACCACTGCTGAGGAGAAGACCTGGACTCTGGGTGTTAGGGAATAATTTTATAAAGCTACTTCTCTGCAGTCAAACGTAGCACAGCTTGCAGTTGTTGCTCTACAATATTTAAAACTTAACATGTTGCTGCAAATACTTTCTATTGGGTGATGCCAGTGAAAATATTCACAGTACTATAAAGAGGAGTCATTAATAACCTTCAGGTCTTACAAAATCTTAGGACCTAGTACCAAAAATACATATGGACATGAACAACAATGTTTAATTCACACAAAGCTACTTAAAGACACAAGCTCTTCAGGACTCACACTTCCCAGCTGCAGCTTGCTGGTTTTGACAGCAAAGTGAAAACTCACATTTCATGAATTGAAATACATTTCTTTTATAGTGTTATTTTTCAGCCAGTACATTACCAGGAGGCACTTATAAGCAAGGTCTATTTAGTTGTGTTGGGCAATGAATAAATTCAATTATCCAAGCATGGAATATTTCAGACCAAGTCCTAAGAGTTTCATGTTGAATTTTCTGGGGGTGTTGTTGCTTTTTGTGGGTATAGAGCATGAGATCGGTGCCCATAGCAGAATATAAGGCTTGTTACCAGCTCAGGGGATTGTTACAATCAGGTTTTCACCTGTTCAGCAGAAGTTCAAACCTAGGATGTCCTGTGTTGAACATCTGCATCTGCTGCACCATATGACAGTAGGAAATGGGTTCTAGAGCTTGAGGTGAAGGGACCTAACCTCCTCAACACAACACCTTGGTGTGCTAGTGGCTGTGTGTCATAAATGACTCTTTTAACTATAGAAATAGGTTCAGCCTCATTACAATATACCCTGCAGGGAGAGGAAAATGAGAAAACAGACTGTGTTACCTCTAATGAGTAGAATACTTCAACCCGTATTCAGTCAGATTCACTGATTGTAATGAATCTTTTTACTCTAAGCTGGGTGAGCAAAATCTCTGTCAATGGATAGAATAAACACTATTTATAGTGGAGCCATTTGTAATATGCTTTAATTGGCAATTTTCCCTTAATGAATAATATAACACCTTTCATATGAGGATTCTGCTGCTCTGTGACTTTTTTTGTCCCTGTATTAAGAGATATGAAAATTGATGCACAGAATAAATTCGCTTAATAATAGAGCTTAGAATAATACATCCATTATCACAGGGATCACACTTTTCTTCTATAACCACATGAATGCAACCAGAACAAGAAAGTAATGTAAAACACCCACATACTTAAAATCAACATCTTTGCTTCAGAACAGATGGCAACAGAAAATATAAATTAAACGTAACTTCACATAAATTAAGGAAAGAACTTCTTTTGAATAGTAGAAAATACTTGACTGTTTAGGAACTGTGTTTACTTCTGCATGAAAGTATGGCCAGGATGTTCAATCAACAAAGAATTGCATGTGTTTTTTGTAGGTTACACAGCTGCTTGCAGACTAGACAGGTTGACAACACCAAAATGTCACCAAGGCTGTCTTTCAAAGGGACAGCTGAAGGAGTTCTGCACAAATTTAATCTGCTCCAGTGAAAAGATAACCTGAAAGGATGAAGTCCAGTTGACTGGATGTATCCAGAAGCTGGAACATACTCTCACAGAAAACCACTGGGTGTTGATAAAGGTGAGTTTTGCTTGTAGCTATACTACACAGTTTTAAGTAACTGAAAAGTCTCAATTGAGGGAAGTTTAAATTCTTCATCCTTTAAAAAGGCTTTTACATGCTCTGTTCTTCTCACTTAAATTGGGCAGTACCTATCCCTGAAGAGTCTGTACTGCGATCAGTACTACACAATATCTTCATCAGTAACACAGTGGAATTGCGCACACCCTCAGCAAGACTGCAGTTGCCACCAAGCTGAGTAGAGTAGTTGATATGCTTGAGGGAAGGGATGCCATCCAGAGGGACCTGGACAGGCTCAAGGAGTAGGCCCATGTGAACCTCATGAAGTTCAACATGGCCAAGTACAAGGCCCTGCACCTAGATTGTGGCAATCTCCAACAGTAATACAAACTGGGTTATGAATGAATCGAGAACAGCCCTGCAGAGAAGAACTTGGGGATCTTGGTGGATGCAAAATCGGACATGAGCCGGCTTGTGTGCTCACTGTCCAGAAGGCCAACTGTCTCCTGGACTGCATAAAAAGAAGTGTGGCCAGCACATTGAGGGAGGTGGTTCTGACCCTCTGCTCTGCTCTCATGAAACCTCATCTGGAGGACTGCGTCCAGCTCTGGGGTCCTCAGCACAAGAAGGACATGGACCTGTTAGAGAAGGTTGAGAGGATGGACACAAAAATGATCAGAGAGATGGAACACCTCTCTTATGAAGAAAAGCTGAGAGAGTTGGGGTTGTTCAGCCTGGAGAAGAGAAGGCTTAGGGGAGATCTTATTGCAGCCTTCAATACTTAGAGGAGGCTTATAAGAAAGATGCAGAAATATCTTTTTACTAGGGCCTGTAGTGACAGGACAAGGGACAGTGGTTTTAAACTGAAAGAAGGTAGATTGGATATATGGAAGAATTTTTTTATGATGGTGGTGAGAAACTGGAATCGGTTCTCCAGAGAAGTTGTGGATGACTCATCCCTGGAAATGTTCAAGGTCAGGTTGGATGAGGCTTTGAGCAACCTGATCTGGTGAAAGATGTCCCTCCTCATGTCCCCTAGTCCAAGGGTTGGACTAGATGACCTTTAAAGGTCCCTTCCAATCCAAATCATTCTGTTTTCTATGATTTTATCATGTTGCTGTATACTAAAAAATAAACTGGACAACCATAATACATCATACTCTGTGAGGATATACACATTTCCAAGCTTTCATTTTCACTAGAATAAACTCCTACTTTTCTTTATGTTTCCCAGTGTGTTCTTATCTGAATATATACTCTTTCAAGAGTTTACTAGTACCAACTAGAGCTGTTTATAGCAGAATGAACAAATCTGCTTCTAAGACATGTGTATGTAAAAAACCTCTTGTAAATTAATGTAATGGGCCAAACATTGTCATGATACAATTCACTGACTTCAGTGGAGTTGTACTAGCTTACTTAAAGGATTAAACTTGGCTCAGTAAGACCATTAGGAAAATAAAGGACTGCAGAAATAATTTTTTGAAATCACGGAAGTGGATTGCCTAAGACCACAATGAAGTAAAAATGTAAATAGTAGGGTAAAGATAATTATACAACACTCTATATGGGTACCCAGACCAATATTGCCAGAATGTGATCTGATGGAAAGAAACACACATACACTACCACAAAAACAAGAATAAAATAATTTCTCACAGGTTCAATGCAAAAGACATTTTTCGCCTAGAGAAAACCTAAAAGGCTTCCTCTCTTCTGAGAAGGCAACAGAATGGAAGGGAATTAAATGTGGCAGGTAAAACCTCTGCATCTCCAAACATTATTCAAAGTTAGAAAATGAGAATGTTTCATTACAAGATGAAGAAAAAGACATAGCTAGTCAAAGTCAACTTGCTTATTTATATCTCAGCAAACACCTCAGGTCTGCACTTCGTCAATCTGCAGAAAGCAAAGATTTTTCTGACCTCGCAAGTTGGCAAGACATGGCTTGTGTACTGATCTGTTCAACTCAGCAAATACTTGGCACCTTTTATCCTGGCGCTTGCGGAGCCAAATACACCTACCATGAGGGTGATTGCTATGGAGTTTCTCAAAGTCAAGAGAAAAAAGCCTCATTTAAGTATCTGATATGTCACAGTGGTGTCACACTGACTCTGGCCTAATTGTCTGCTGCTACTGTCGCTATTGTGCAGCTCTGCACACAGCAGAGCTAAAGTACTGTGAGGCATGACTTCTAAAAAATTTTTGACAATGTCATATTAAAAAGCTATGAGGAGATGACACCTTGTTTATGTCCTGCAGGTTTCATTCAGCTTCCCAAATCATTTCCTATCCAGAAATCACCACTAAAAAGCTGCAGTACAGTGCTGTATCAGCACAGAAGCATCTGAACAGAAGGACATGTGTAAACATACAGGAGCAACTGAATTTGTCCTGGCAATATATATTCACATTCGCATTCATCAAGAATAACTTGGTATGTGAACAGGACATGAGGTGTTTATTCACTAGACTAAATGAGATTTTGCAGTATCATATTCATTCACTCTTAGCTAAGTATGCATGATGGCAAGATCCGTGTATGGATTATATGATCGGATTAGAATGCAGATAAATTTTACTGTTTTTTAAACTACATTAACTTTCTTAAAAATAGATATCTTGAAAAAAACTCTTTTAAAATTTTAATTTTTTATTTTAAAACTCTGGAGCCGCTCTCCCATTTGAACTGGGCATTTGAGAAACACAACCATACTCTCTCCTGTTCTATGTCAGATTGTCATGCACATCCACTGACAGTGAGGCAAACATGTCAGACCTGTGGTATGGAAGGAGAGCTTCTTCCATGTATTGTTTCTAAAATTAATACAACTATTTTGTACTGTCTATGTGTGTTACCTCTTCAGAACAGATGTAACCTCAGGCTGCTTTTCATATAAGTTGGTTTTCTGTATCCTGATGGTTTTCCTGAAATAAGTATCAGCATGGCCAACTGGCTGCACTACATCAATGCAACCTCTAGAGTGAGCAGGACTGGCCACCGAGCAGATGCCGTGACAGCTACTCTTTTAAGCAAAAATAAAAGGCTGTAAAAGAAGATACACCTGTTTTTATTTAAGATTTCACATTACCTCTTCAATGGTTTCTGCTTGCTGACAAGCACATGACCTAGGCATCAGCAGCTAGAATTGCCTACTTGCTGAAAGTGTGTATTTGCTGACTTAATGTGTTTAGCATTTGTCACATACACAGAGGAGTTGACAAATACAATCTTCTTGACCTTATTTAATAATTTTGTGGATCAAGTAATGACTCAGTTCATTCTTCTTCCTTACTTTACTTGTTCTTAAGTATGGTAGTGTGCCAAAAAACAGCTCATAGCCATTTCCCTTCTCTAACATACAAAGTCAATTTCCAGCTGGGAAATGAAATACAGTGTTGATTAGGAATGCAACATAATTGAAACATTTGATGTTTAAAGCACAAAAAACTTGCATCTGAAATACAGTAAGTTTGTCACACATCCACAAAGCCATATCAAATCAGGAAATGCAGTTGTTAGAACCAATTAATGCTGACTTTGCAGCTTCATGATTTTTGTATGTATGTGTCATAGTCCTAACTCTGTGAAAGGAACACTGCCAATTCCTTGACTTCAGAAAATATGTTCTACTTTTAAACTGCTATTCTCTTGCGGAATTATGTTATATATATTCCAATTATATTATGTTTAACTAAAATCTGGGATTTTATCTTCAAACTGACGAAGTATATACAGCAAACATATGAAGACTTGAAATTGAAACACACCCTAAATCTTATTCATGCTATTGATAATTGCTGTATCAAAAGTCATTAAACTCTGAACTTCCTTCATACTATTTGAAACTCGTCCACTGAAAGACAAGTTCTAGAAAGAGCTTGATATTTATTTCCTGTGCTGGTACAAACTGATTTGTGTGCTCCGACATTGTCTATCAGGTGTCTAACAATAAGAAGCATAAAAAATGAAACACTGAATAGGAGAAACCCTTAGTTATGTACCATTTGATTACTTAAATTCAACTAATTTCCTCATTCTACGTAAGTGTGGACTCAAATTCTCTCCATTTGGAGAAAGGTTTATGCAGACCTTATGCTTCTGAGATTGCCACACCAGTTATCTTTTCCCAGGACTTTTTGCCTGGATATGGGGGAAAAAGAAAGGTGTGAAAGGGCAGAAAGAGTTCAGGTATGCACAAGTTCTCCAGCTCTTCTTCTTGTGTTACAGGCTGCAATCTGTAACATAGGACTATGGTGATAAAAAATAGCAGCAAAATTTCTCTTACAAAGCCTATTATGCCAGTGATAGGTTGAATATTATTCCTGTTGAATACATGCAAGTTGGCAGTACAGGCTTCTGGTAAGCTGTATGATGTTTGGAACATAGTCTGAGATTCAGGATTTCCTTTTAGAGATTAAAAACATCCATCATTTTTCCCAATCCTGCTTTCAGCAAGACTGGAAAGAACTTTGTACTGATTTCAATAAAAATTAAGCTCTTCACAAATACAGTTCTGCATTTTGTTTAATCGAATGCACATACATGCTTGCCAGTAGAGGGGGTATAGCTCAACCATTTCTCTTCCTAGAAGGGGCTGTCAACTAAGGACAATATGAAGAAGAGGTAAACAGGAACACTGTGCAAATTTACATGCCTTTAGAAAGAGGAGCTGCAAGGGAAGACAGGCTTCTGGAAGGCAAATAAAAAAGCAGTAGGAAAATAAATATTAATTTCCAGCTTCTAGCAGTTTAATATAAGCCAACCAGAAGACAGAAAAAATCACAAGTACCTTCAATTGATTTCAGACCGAAACCTCTTCTGTTAAGTATTTTAGCTCAACAGTGTACATATCCTACTTATTTTGAATACAGAAATTTTGCATGTTAAATATTCCAGGAATAAACTGAAGTATCATGTAATTCAATGAGTTTCTGCATTACGGCAAAATAAGATGTTGATGTATTCTCCTTGAGAAACGATGGGTAAAAAACTTAATACCATTATGTGAGTCCAATATAGTTGAACTGTAACAGTTGTATGACACTTTGATATGTCCCCATTGATAACAGCAAATTCTGGAGAGGAAAACTCCCTTGCCAAAAATGGAGCACACCTCAAAGACAGACAGAAGATGTGTTTTTATATTACAGAATTACTGGCTGCCATCAAACCAAGAGAAAATAGCAAAAGGAAATTTTTCAGATTTCCAAAAATATGCTTCAAGAATGTTGACAAATATATGAGCTGTCATTAACAAGCCGAGTTCAGGCTCAAACTACAAAACCAACCTCTCATTTAAGAGGCCTGGGGTTTTGAGTAGCTGTATTAGATATTTTTATGTGAAGACCTCACAAATACCTTTAAGGCCGAGGTGTGGTTGCCCAGCACTTCCCAAATTAGACTAATAGGTCATGATTCAAGAAAGCTCTTTAATAACTGCTCAATTACTAACCCAAATGCATATGTGTTATTCTGACCTTCAAAGTAAGACTTGGAAATGGTGGCACCCAATGCAGGAAACCTTTTTTGAGTTTGCTCCAGCCCAGTAAGTGAAGCATGTCCTGCAGAGTGTGTCCATAAGGATGCTTGAGAAGTTCTGCAGAAGCTTTGTGACACTTCAGATGTACCCATGTATTCTCAGACTCCAACTGTGGTGTAGTTTAAGATTTAAAAAGACTGCTACAGTGTCTCAGAAAGTTAAGATGCTTTGATGCAGACCAGAGCAATTACTGTTTAAAAGGCATAATAGTCTGATGCCACATATCAAGCTATTCCTACACTCTAAAAGTGAAATAAATTCTAATGTTGAGTCTTAGAGCCCATGGATTCAAATGGAGTTAAAGGGGTGTAATTCAGGACAGCATTAGCTCAGTTGTGGCCATTCAACTTGTATTACTAAAACCAGTATTAGATGGGTAACCATGCATATCTGTTCTATTTATATAAATGTGTGTGTGTGGGGGTTATATACATCAGTTTTGTGCATGTAATATAGACATTCATCTGTTAAAGAAACAACTCTAAGTGTACCTGTGCTACCTAGTTCATCATATCACCATTAATGATGTTAAAGGAAATCCCAAGAGGTTGTTCTTCTTATAGGCCACACACATATGGGACAATTGTCAACCAGTGATCCAACATATTTAGAAACAATTTTGCCCATAGGAGGAAGTCTTTGCCCAGTGTATACGTCACAGCCATTACTCAGATAAAGGCTTACAAAACTCAAGTCTACTTTATTCTCAAAGAAACCAGAGGAAGAAAGAAAGAGAGAAAAAGAAGCAGGAGACAATACTGCAGCAAAGAACAGAATTATTTATTTGCTTGCACTGGACTGAACAGACACAAGTCCTGCCTGAGTGGCTCTCTTAATCTCTCCAGTTGCTCCATTTTCCCTTTAATCTTTTGTAACTGCAATACTCCCAGACAGTCCTTCTTGCCTCTACTAAACTGCACCTTGCAGCTCAAATGCTACCCAGAAGCAGAGGACAAAAACCAAAGGCAGAAGGCCCCATTTCACCCAGCAAAAGGTCACACAATTTCCTAGACCTAAAATGTATACCCATATTGAATTCTTTTCAAGTGCCAGGAGGCTAATTATGTAATTATTGGAAGGTCTGACATTAAATGAGTTAATTTTCTTCTCCTCACTGTGGTTAACATCTAAATTTGAAATTTCCTCTCAAATCGTTAATTAATGTTTCTAATACAGACTGTAATTCTCCCAAGTGAGGGAAATCAAAGAGATGCATGTTTGGAGCCCAGGGGCACTACTGCCTAAAAAACTCCTGGGGTCAATGCTGAACGGAGGAACATCTATCTCCACTGTAACTAAAGCAATGGGGAGAACTGTAGCCAGTTCACTGCAAAAGGTTTAAGTGATAGTTTCTGGAAAAAGCTGGATGTAATCTGTTCAAAGGCAAATGTGTTCTGGATTTAGGGTCCCTGACTGCATTCATACCAGTCTGGATTGAAATCTGAAAGATGTGGGTTCAGTTCCTGACTGTCACAGGCTCCTCAGTCATCAAACAGGGCATAAGAGTCAATTAATTTCACTATGTTTCACTTCCAGTTGTAAAATTAAGATATAAAGCTCTTTTAAGAGGAGGAGAGGGGGAACGGTCATCTATGAAAATATTCAAGGATGAGTAACTGAAATCCTTCCCTAACACCAAGTTAATACAGTTTCAGGCATTATAAAAAAAAGAACAAACAAAACAACAACAACAACGACAACAACAAAAGGCTCTTAATTCATTAAAGGAAATAAATTTTTTACTGAAAAATTATTTTCAGTTATAAAAAAAAGAATGAATGCCAAATTTCAAATTTCATCCAGTTCTACTCACTGAGGATTACCCACAAATTCAAAGATTTGAAAAAATAATCTGTAATCTTGATTTAGACTTTGTCTCATGCACAGGCTGCACTTTCATGAGTAACTTCACTTTATTTACTGCTACTGAGAGCAGCAATCCTGCCCTCCCCGTTGTCCATGACTGTGTGCTCCAGCACCCTTGTTTGTGCTGGCATCAGTGCTCAGGCAGCTGTGCAGCTGGACTGAAAATTAATCTGAGGGGTTTTTTTCAGCTGAAGCAGCTCCCTGAACTGACAAGCCCTGTGCTGACACAGAGATGGGCAGCAATGAATGGCTGAAGGATAAAGCAGAGGGAGGTAAAACCTTTTTCAGTGACCTCAGGGATTTAAATAGGCTTAAATCCATCATGAATCCACTTCCTCAGCCTTATCCCCACTGGCCAGATGATACTTTTATATCTTTGGTGGGGCAGAGCATCTTCACACAGACAGAAGGCTAACAAGTTACTTCCCACAGATGCTGTCGGTGCATACATAGGAAATACAAAGCTACCCAACACAATTTGGCCTGGAATAAAACAGAAGTGACATTGCATTTGCCACGGGACAGACTCCAGCCATGGTCAGTCACCACCACAGCATCTCATGTGCTTGGCTTATGTCCCTTTTGGTAATACGCATTTTTGCTTAGCAGAAAATATATGACAACTAAATATTTTAAGTCCCTAGATAATGTTAGGAAAAGATTTATTTGACCCAAATTAATGCAGTAAAAGGGATCATAAAATTGATTTAATTAAAAAAATTAAATGTTTTCAGTCCATACAAAATAATTTGTCCAGGGAAATACAGAAGCAGTTTAAAAGTAACAATCTAAATATTTCTACAAGGGATTCCCAGTATTACAATTATGGCACTCCTAACTTTTTTCCCTTGTATGTGTCTTTGACAGAATACTGCTTTTAATACAATTACTAATATCATCAAGATAATCTCATACTTTATGTTGAAAAGACTTAATTTTCCCAGGATTCAAAGTTGATAATAAATGTTTGGTTCCAGATAAAACTTATTTCTCAGACTCTGGTGAGAACTTAAAAAAAGGATCTCTAACGACATTAGTTGCATATTCTTTGCAGATTTATAAAGTATTTTGCAACAGAACTATTGTAGAAAGTAGAGTATCATTTCATTGAAAGTTGAAACATAATTCAGTAATACCCTCAATTTTAATGATGTCAATACCATATTGATACTTCAGTCTTGTGCTGATTAGATTTCTATTGCTCTTTTATGAGCAGCTTAAAAATAACAGAGTAAGATCAATGTCTTCATGTGATTTAAAACCACCACCAACTGAAATGAATCTTCTGTGTAGTCATGCTTAAATCAATTAAACAGATCCAGATCTTAGGAAAGTTCTCTAATTATACTTCAATTACTACCCAAGCTTTAAAAAAATACAGAAAGAGAAAGAAAAAAGCTTAAAGTTATCAGGTGCCTCATCTTCCTTGTTATTACTTTGAATAAGCAATGTTAAAAGACGTCATATGTTAAAAGACACCAATAATAAGTTCTTCTATGCCAAGTGAGCTGATCATTTTCTTATGATGAAAGTATTTCTTTGTGCAGTAACATTTACTTAAACAGAAATATTCACAATCTTCTTCTCAAGCTAATTAAAAGCACTCGGTCTGATTAAACATGAATCTGAACAATGTTTTGCATTCCTATCCCTCCCTATTCCATTATAAATCAGTGCTCTTGAGTGAGCCGAGGCTCTTGTTTTAAGTACTGTCCCTACACTAATTTTATTTTTATTAGTTTAAGAGTTCATAAAAATATTAGCTCAAGTGAAACTTGAAGGTATAAAGTCTTTGCATGAAGGCGTAACAGATGTTTGACAGCTTACTGCTTCTAACACTTTAATGAATGACCACTTCCACAAAATGAAACAACATTTTGTGCTGTTGCTGAACTGTTGCACGGGCCATTCAGCAATTGGAAAGAAATTAGCTGACTCCCTCCACAATATGTGTGATCTTCTTAGACCTCACACAGCAACTCGTCCTATGGCTCAGAGACTTGGGACAAGTTACAGAAGCTGGCACGGAAAGACAGCAAACTCTCCATACATCACACTTCCCTTGCAGCTGCTCTGACCCCCAAATTGACTGTCTTCCAGTAGTGATAGCTCTGTGACAGCCATCTCAGCTACCTGGCAACTATGGATGGATGTTACTTTTCACCTGGTGCTTGTGACCTTCTCCCTGACACACGATGGGGTCAGATGGTGGGGGGGGGGGAGTTGGCCTCTCCACCCCAGCAGCCCTGGGCTGGCAGCCGCCGACCAGGCAGGCAACTCAGCCTCGCCTCCCCCTCTCTTTGCATTTCTAAGTGCTGCGCTCGACAGCTGCCAGGAGGTTTTAGGAGCCTTTGAATGGCTCTTGTCAGGCAGTAGTTTCTATAAATTGAGCTGGTAATCCGGCAGACCACAAGCAACTGTCCTGGAATTAAGTTTAACTGCAAGACTAGACTATGCTTTAAAACAGAGAAAACTAAAGGTTATTGAAAAAAAAAGACACCCCCCTGCAACCTCTTTGCATCATGAGTATCAGAATAGGGCTGAGGTGAACATGATTGAGTTAACATACTACGTAGACTTTTCCCAGTTTTATTATACAAATTCACCTGGTTAACTTCCTTAGCTGTAAAAAAAAACAACCAAACAAACAAGCCCGGCCACAAAGCCCAGTATTGCTATTTAAACTATCAATAAACAGAGCTTTTAAAACAGTTTTATTTCAGCTAGTAGTGTTTGTAAACATGTCTGAGAGTCGTAATTCATCCTGCTAATGTAAACATGTTTTTAAAAATATTACTCTGTTTTTTTTGAATGTTACTACTGTAAATACTTGAACAGGTTACTAAAAAAAGCCCAAATAAGGCTTTGGTGCACCTTTTATTACTTAACGCACTGTTTGCTGTTAAACTTATAGTATCATGAAAAAAAATCATTAAAAAGCCAAAGAATTAGGCACGCAATCAAAGGAAGTCCTCATCCATGTGAACAAAATACCACACCACCAATTTAGCTCTCTGCAAAAATAGATGTTTAAAAATCATGGCCTGCTAATGAAGTCTTCTTTAATTTTGCCTGTGGAGCTCCCATTCACATTATGCAGCCTGAGAGATGATTGAAACACACATCCAAGAAGTATGATAATTGTTACTTTTCATAAAAGACAGAAAGCATAGCTGTAAGATTACCTTCTAAAATGCCTCCAGCCATCTGAATTTGGAGTAACACCTTTACAAGGGTAGAAGGTAACATCTCACAGTATCAGAGGCTGGGAGGGAAAGACAGGACTTAAAAGGAAAACAGCATCAACTCTTTTCTGAATTTGCAGCCTAAAAAGTTTGAGGTAATTGTGCAACTAACAGACCATGTTTAATCTTTGAAAGAACATTTGACAGGTCAAACTCAGAAGCTGTAAATTACCAGTAATGACAGTAATCTTTTCATTTAACCATCAGTATATCAAACCACAAACTCACTAAACACAATAATAACTCGAAGATAGGAATCTAAGGAGACTCAACCTGTATATTTATTTGGTTCTCAGATTCACTGTTAAACTGGAAGAGACAAATATGTTTGGTTTTCTCAGCAATAATAAGGATATAAAAAGAGGTTTATGCAAGAACTGAAACACCGAGTGCCAACAAAATTACATTTCCCAAACATTGCAGGTACAGACCCAGGTGCAAAAGAACATTTTGCGCTGGAACACCCACATGAAGGGAATGGCTGATGGTTATTTCATTACAGCAACCGAAATAGGGGGCGAGCAGCCCAAAGAGTGATCTGGCTTGTGCTGCAGTGTGCTCTGCCTGGCTGCTCACAACCTGAAAGGATGAATGGGACCATGTGAAATACTGAGATGAGTAGCTCTGGGACACCTGGCTATGTCTTCTCTACCACAGGGAGCACCCATTATTCTACTACTGGTATTCAAAACTCAGATTGTGAGCTTGGTATTTTTGACAAGGTTCACTGGCATCATTTGTAAGCCTGGGAGTCTGGCCTGGTTCATACCAGAGAATTCTTCCCATGTAATGAATTCACTGACATGTGCATTGTTTTGGTACCAAGACATTTCTACTTGGAAAAGGCCTAGTGAGCATATAACTATAGGGCTTTATTGTTACCTATAGCAGTGTAGTTATTTCCTTTGCTAAAGCAAAAAAGTACACAAGCATAAGGAACCCCCTTATCAGTATAAGTGAACTACAGGATGGCAACTGTTTTAAATACATGTATGGATTTAATTAAAGAGATAACATTTTATAATGTAAATAATGCAAAAACAATCAACGATAACCTGCCATAATTTAGGCTGTAATAAAAATAATTAAAATAGTCAGTAAAACCATGTGCTATTTCAATTACAGCTGCTTCTGCTTTTCCTGATGGTAAAGCACTTCATACAAATATTGCAAATTCAGTGCTCAGTGTTAAAGCCTACAAGGGTGAATCAAGAACATACAGCAATCTGATTTTATTCTCCCCTCTTTTTTCTCTCCCATGAAGTCTCTCCGTGAAAGCAGTATTCTCTAAAATTGTTTCATATCAAGGCATGACTACTGTAGATCTTTGTTTAGATCTTTAACACCACACTACACATATACAAACTCTACATTATTATCTAACAGAACACCACATCCATTTTTAATGGATGGGCTAACATCTCTTTTGCCTGTTTTTCTTCTTATGACATACACAGTGACACATTCAGCTTATGGCCAGTTTATTACTGAGTGACTGGGGAAGTTTTCTCCAGCAGCACAAGATTAGCATGTGTTTGGCGTTAAGCGCAGGAAGGGAACTGGGTCCAGCAATACTGAGGGTCATTACTTCTCATCCTGAACGCCTGGCATCCAGACTGAGCTGCTCAGGACTGAGTTAGGTGCCTGAGGTCCCTGCCCGTGGGAGAACTGAATGCCTCGGAAAGAATTCAGAGCAGACAGTAAGGCTGAACTGGGAGCTGTTGAAACTAGCCAAGAGAAACACTAAGGGAAGGGTGTGCCTCAAATTCTTCTCCTTTTGCAGTTTAGGTATCTTTTTAATGGCCTGCAAGGCAGTGCCTATTTCAGATAGGGTTTCAAAGCCCCAAATCCACCCTAACTTGTTGAAATATCTCGCTTCCTCCTTTCACAGCCAAAACATGATGTGTGCCTAATCTTTAAAAACTATTGTAGGGTCAGAATGCAAAGGAGACATGGGATTAATTCCTGGTTTAACTCCTTCTCTAGCCTGCCCTGGTTCCAACCTATACTTCTCATGTCCCAGCAGAATGTTCCAACCCTGTTATGCTGGGGAAAAAACAGGGATGGGAGAGAGGAAGTGGTCACTGGCCCCCTTGCGCCTAAATTGTGCCACTACTGCAATCAAGGCAATTTACTTAGTTAAAGCAAAAGGTAGTTTACAGCAGTCTGTTGCTTTTTGGGAAAAAGTCCAAAGTCTATTGCTTTTTACATTAGATCACCCTTTACTCTCACACTGTTACTTCCACAGTATGTGACTGTCTCTTGGAATTCTTTCCACTTCTATTTAAATTTCAGGGACACACTGCTCTAGCAGCGACATTCAATTAGTACTCCACTTAATAAATAACTGTATATAATTGAATAGCTTTGTAAGTATTAAACATAGAATATATTAATTGTTAAAATTTAAAATCTTTAGTTATATGCTTGGAGCCAGTGAATGGCATTGTTCACATTAAAATAAAATCAAGGGATTACAACACAGAATCCTCATGTTTAGAAATGGATCATCTGCAATCTCAGAAAATAGATGATTTACAAAGTTTAAAATAAAATGCACGATTACATTGTTCTAAGCATTGGGGACTGAACAAAAGGCTGTATGAATGAATATGAATAATATGAATTGTGACTGAATCATTACTAACCATTTTTGCATAAATTTCTACTTTCACTTCAATGGTGTAACATTTTTGTAAAAGATAAAATTATAATTCTTCTAAAAGCCGTAAAGAAAAAACACAGAGCTTGATCTGTGACAATTATTAAGAAGAAAATATAGATGATCTCTCCTCCCCTAACAGTTACAACTAATAACACTCCTGGATCATATTTTCTAGCTATCATCCCCTCACACAGGCAAACTTCACCTCACTTTTGAAAAAGCCATAATTTGGACAAAATTTTTCTTCTGCAGTTTCTTAAAGTAGTCTTTCTTATGCTTTCAAGACAGTCAGAATCTGGGGACCAGGTCTCTCACACAAACTGGGTGTCAGCAAGACTTGTTTGCTTTTTGAGAAGCCACGGGATGTGCAGAAAGAGAAGCTGGCTTGCTTTTGGACTGTGTTACACAGATATAACAAGTTACACAGAAAACTGAATAGCATCTGGTGGGAGGACAGAAATTGTGGTGTTACATGTGTGTGAGACATAACCAGGCAGGGCACTGCAGCCTATTAATGTAGGGGATGAATGAAGAATGATCACTCCTGTGTTAATTATGGAGCCAGCAGATCGTTTAGTAGCTAGTATTTCTTTTGTCTGGAAGGTGACTTGAAATGGGGACAGCAAAAGATGATTATCATATAAATACTATACATTTCCATACCTTTCAAAAGTAAGCCTTAATTTGGACCAAGATTAAAAAAACCTTGCATTTAAAGCATATGATAATAAATCATCCAGAAAAAAAATGTTTGATTATATGTATTATGTTACTTAAGTGCTCTCTGAAGGCAGATGAGATGAAACGTATGTTTAAATATGTCAAACATGTTCAAGGAATATTTTAAACAGCTATTGTACACTGTGACATCTTAAGGGATGCGCTTATCGGACTGCAGACTTGGGCCCTCATTTCAAAGTGGGGTACACTGAGAGGCTGGACTCCAGGTTGCATAAATCACTCCACACGTGCATATGGGGACTAGGGACTGAAGTACAGCCATTTTGCTACATTCTGAAGCACAAGTATTGTTTTTTCCAAAAGTTATTTAACACACTGAAAGAACTCACAGAATGTATCAAGAAGCAATGTAATACCATGTTTGATAATGATTTCTCTCCATGTTTGTTCAGCTATCTATCCCAGGATGATCTTTTGTGAGGTTTTCTTTATGAGCGACTGGATTGGTAAAAAGGCTTTTAGTTTTTCTGTTCTCTGATGTTTATAATTTTTGTCATGTATCAAGGAGACTACCGATGCATATAAATCATTAAGTAAAATTTAATGAAAGCCAATGCTGATGTTTAACTGTAAACACCTGCTATAAATCTTTCAAGGAACCCTGGAAAGTAGGGGGCACAGAGATTTGTCAGGGTCTTACTTGTGGAGGTATCTTCATTTGAATAAACTAAGTGAAGCATAAATGAAAGATTTGTGAGACAAAAAAACCCTGTATTTTTATTACAGGGAAGAGTTTTTTCTATTACATAAAAAAATGAGTGACAAGTGTAAGCCAGGTTTCCTGCTTTAGTCAAATCACCTTGCAAAAGAAATTGTATATGAAGGCTCCAAATTTATGCCACACAAAAGGATAAAGCAGCCCAGGTGAACATTTAGATTTTTGGCACTCCCTGTAGAAATTAAATTAACTGTATTAAGATGAAACCAGAGCACTGCCCATAATAATGCCTGAAGAGGCTGCACAGACAATTCCAACCTACCAAAAGAGAAAAAAAAAAATCAGAATCTAAGGAACTTGCAGAAGACAAGGAAGAAGCCGACTATGGAAGTATGTTTTACCGTCCTGTTTTATAATCCAAGAAGGACACTGGAAGGAATGCTTGATGATTGGAATAACTGTGTAAACAAACACACTGATACTCAGTCAAGTTTACTTATAAATCAGTATGGCTTTCCCAGGGAATTCTGCTGTTTTGAAAGCTCAAATTATGGCAGATGGCTGTGGGATGTTTTCCTTTACAGACCTGTGGTACTAAATGTGCAGTTAAAATATAGCCTACTTATTCTACAGCCTTCATTTAGGTGGATCTACCCGAGGAGTTGGATGTATTCCCCCTGAACATCCAGAGGTAGTGACACAGGGTCTTATTATCCAGAGCACCGCCCCCATGTATTTGGTCTTTATGGTATTATTAAAAATGAAACAAGCACTTCATCAGCTTCCTCGTGTTTAGCTGTTCTGTATGGCATTCGCCTTCTGAGCACTTCTTCCCTGTTGTCTTACCATGCTCGTGTGGTTTTATGTAGAGTTGCTCATTTGCACTGCAGTCTTCTTGTAGAGCATCTTTCCTAGGCTAGTTTGAATGGCTGCTATGCAAATTGGGAAACTCTTTATGGAGAACACCATTTGTGATACTGCTTCCCACTACTTTCTGTGCATGCTTCCGAAATTAGAGTCAAGACATTTAATTTTGTATTCAGAAGCTATGTGCAGAGCTTTTTCCAACTGTAAGGATTCACTCCTTCCTGGAACTTTCAGGAGTATGAGCTTACTAAAACCCACATTTTTCAAAACAATTATTTAATAAGGTCATTTGAGATGTTGCTTTGGCCATTATCATCCCTCTGCATGAAAGTGCTGGCAACCAGCTTCACCCCATAGAGTATAAGGACCAATCCCACTGCCACAGGCAGGCACAAAATGCTTAACTACATGAAGACACGTACAATCTCAGTAGCCCGTGAAGATCTCTCCCTGCCCACGGTGCCAAGTCTAGCCATCACCCTCAGAGGACCTGGGATGGAGAAAGGACATATGAGCTATGACCCTTCATACTCTGTATTGCCAAGCAGGTGGATCCAGTCCCTGGGAGCCCAAGGAGGCACCATAGATCGCAAGTGAGTTACTGTGGGCCTGTGCATTAGCACTTGCTATGGTCTTTTCTGCTTTCCTATGATTTTTTTATGGCTTTCTCCATGATCTTCAGCTTGGTAGTAATCAGGGATTGCAGTGAAACTTTTGGTGTGAATTTGTGAACTTAATTTCTTAGTCAGAGCACTCTTCCTTTTATAAAGGTAGTGAAAACAACATGCCATATGTATGTGATGATACTTTTTTTGGAATTGTCTTTACTGATCTTAAAATCAACTGCACCGAACTTCCTCATCACTGTTTTCTTTTACGGACACCATGCCATACCAAGATGTAATTTGTTGGGGGGGGGGGTTTGTTTTTGTTTTTTTGGGGGGTTTTATTTATATCCATTTTTTCCCATAACTTTTTTACTGTAATGCTCAATAAATACTTAAGTGCCAGCATGAAGTAGATTATTGTTAACATGTTGCAGGAAAACTGCACAGTGCTAAAGCTTGCAATAAAAATAAGCAGAATGCCCACTGTTAATACACTGTAGTTAAGTGTATTAGCTGTTTTAAAAAGCATTAACTCCCACACAAATAGCAATGCTATTTTGTCCAATATATTATTATCAGACAGTGAAAATCAGTTGGGGACTATCTAAAGCCTTTATGACCCTATGTAGTAAAACAAAATTGTTTCACAAAATTAGGAAATTGTGTGGGGACAGCACTTAAGATTTTACTAGGTGTAAAATTAATAATAATAATAATAATAATAATAATAATAATAATAATAATAATAATAATAATAATAATAATAATAATAATAATAATAATAATAATGATGATGATGATGATGATGATGATGATAATAATAATAATGACATTACATACTAGTTGTACAAATGACTCTTCCCTGTTCCCCACCTGATATTCCAAATCACTGAAACAAAATCTTCTTTTCTTCACCTCTCACTTCTTATTGTATTTTCTGTCTCATTAGCCAGTGAGACTTCATTAATTTTGAGCTCTTGTATTTTCCCTTCACCAGAGTGGGAAAACTAATATTGGATAAAAATTATACATAAGAAGAAGCAATTGCTAATGAACCTAATGCAGCAGTGGAATCTCTTCACAAATGTACTGATTATCCTTTTGTTTCTACTTCCTGTTCATCTGTCTCAGCAGCGACATCATGAAAATAATAATAATTTGCACCCAGATTCTCAAAGTGGTTTGCAAATATTAATTAATTGCAAACCTAATTAAGCCTCTGAGACAGATTTTATGCTCCTATTGTGCTCTGGAGACTTACGTGGATTTCTCTTTAAAGCATATTTCTTCCCCTTACGGAGCTACTGAAAACCCTCTGAAGCTAAGGGTAAAAAAAAGGAAAAATTAAGAGGAGGGAGAGAGGGAGGGAGAGAAAGGGGGTGCAGGGGAGGCAGAGAGGGAAAGGGAAAGAGGGAGAGAACAAACTCTTATTTTACTAGGCTCTGTACTGGGCTCTACCTACCTGATACAGGAAAAATGCTATGTTTTCATAGCATTTTCTGTTAGCATTAGTATTAAAGATGACTTCATTTTGTCCTGAGGTGCTGTTAGGTGACAGAAAGTAAAAGTATGACTAAAATGACTAAACTGTCAAACTGTGTCTTGATTTTACACGCTCTCAGATGACGACTGTCATCTGCTTCAGATGTGGCTGTGGTTTTGGGTTTGGACTGAGCTGCAGGGGTGCACTGTCATGCCATCAGGCATGCTGTCACATAGCAGGTGTAAACCCTGCTACATCCCCTTTCTGGTGTCAAACTGTCACAAGCTCAAATAACTACTTTTCAACAACAAAAACAGAAAAATGCTTTAAAATGCATCTTCTAGGGAAGCTACTGAGGACTTTCCTCTATTTCGGGGAATCATACTTTGGTATAAAGCTAGTATGTGTGTCTCTTGGAATAACTACTACAAGAAATCCTTTTTTTCCCACCTCTTTTTGTTATGATGCTCTTACTTCTTTTTCAGAAAATCCCACATCACTCTGAGGGATCAAAACATAGAAGATACTGCTGGTTATCTCTGTCCTCGCTTCAACATCATAGACAGTCGTGTAATTCTGCCCTGCAAGCACTGTTCTGACTTCAAAAATTAGGAAATAATTATTTCACTCCTTAAAAACTGCCATTTAATTCTCATCCTGTTACAATAAGAGCCGCTAGAAGAACAGACCAGTTAGAGCCAACAAAACAATGAGCCTCAAATCCCTGATCATCACCAAAATACCTGTTTGTCCCAATGGAAAAACATACGCTTCCATAACTTAGGTGGTTTACCAAAGGGAAAAAAAATTACACAGTCTTCCAGATGTCTTACCAAAATGAAATATTACTCCTGTAAACAGCACACTGGCTGATGAAGAGCAACACAAGAACTAGAGCTCAAGTGATGTTGAGGACACTGCAGGAGTACAGAAAATTCAAGCAAAGCTGGAATGACAAAGTTTAAGACATTTTCCTTAAAACAGAAATAACTAAAAGTGCTTGAAATCACCTGTCTTGACTAGCAGAATACAAAAATGTGAATACTTTTTGAAAACCTCGATCTTATTTTTAAAATGTTAATTTTTTTCCCTTTCTTCATGTAATAGCCTTAAAGTGGATTGCACAGTGGTGAAAAGGATTTACAAACAATCTATTCAATGAATTCTACCAAAATCATACTCTATAATGAGTATCTGGCTTTTAAAATGAAAGCAACTTCTCTGATATTTTGGTCAAATTTAGTAATTTGGTTTACTCATTTTGCTTCCGAGAAGAGTAGTTGAACAGATGACAGTGGTTCTGTTCTTCCTAGTGTTTTCATGTTTTGGAATACAAAACTACAGATAATGTTTTAGAGGTGAAATTCATATGAGTTGAAATAATTGAATGCATTGAAGGATTTAATAAAATTATAAAAAGATAAAACAAAACAACTTGTGGCTTTTTCACCCAATCTTTCCATAAATCTTTAAACCCTTTTTTTTTTTTTTTTTTTTTTTTTTTTTTTTTTTTAATAAAAGCAACCTACAGGCTTATAAATCAGAACATAATTCTTTAAGAAATTGAAAGCCTGTGATTTGAAGCTGTATGAGAGTCTTGCAGAAAGGGAGTTGTAATATGCTGGCAATGATCTCTGGAGCAGCAGATGGCAGGAGTAACTCTGTCTCTTACCTTTATTCACCATATGCCATTTGACTGATTAAACTGTATTTATGTAGCAAAAACCAATATAAAACAACACACATAACTATAGCTCTTCAGTGCACATCATCCCACGAATTTTTTCATTTTCTGGTAATCCATCTGCAAACCTCACGCGTTTTTGTCTGGGTTTCCCCTCCCTGCATGAACTTGCTTTATGTTTCTGCACCCCTGCAAAATAACACATACTCCAAACTGTTAAAGCTGTGATCTTCCTATCTGGCTGAGTAAACGCAGCTGATTCTAGAAGAGGAGGAAATACATGTAGAAGGGAATGAGGCGCTTCAGAAGGTCTTGGTGATTCAACAGGTGGCAACTTTCTTTCTTGGCAAAAATCCATAGTGCCAGACAGTGTGGGAAGAATATCACTGCATCTTTCACTTGAGAATGAGTTTCTTCTATTTTGTCTGATTTTATTACTGCAGAGACCAGTCAGGTGAGCATCAGATAAGCTCTCCATGCACCTTACACATTGTTACACAAGAGCTTTTCCCTTTCTCCTCCAAAGACCCAACACCTTCATTCCTCCTCCCCTTCTCCTCCCAATACCAGCCTTCATCCCTCCCATCTCCTCCGGCAGCGCTCCCGCTCACCACCATGGCTAACAGAGCACCATGTGCCCGCGGTGGGCTCAGTGCTGCCTGTCCCGCTGCAAGGCACAGCAGTGCCCCACACCTCCCACCCCCAACCACCCACGGGACCGTGGCACACGTCAGCAAGACAACAGCTGTTGGGAGTGAAGAGAGAAGCGGACGTGTGTCACTGTTTTGGGTCAAAACTGTTGGTGATGTGCTCTAACTTGCCTGAATCAACACACAGTCATTTACTTAGCCAAACTCTCTGGAGGCCAGCAGGTAGTCCAGTGCACCCTTGTGGCTGCTGCTTTCAAGCTTTCCAGCTCGGTCCTGGCACGTGGGCTAGGCACGCCGTCCCCTGTGGAGTTCTCTCTGGGTAAGTCTTTTATTTGTAAAAATGGCAATACTCCATAAGAAAATTGCAAACAGCCTGTAGATCTGAGGTGAAATTTAATTTTCTTCACTCTGACCTAATTTTCTCATTTCTCTGAGTGAGGTGAGGATCATTCTCATCTTGCTGATGAAGGCTCCACTGACGTCAGTTGTAGCCTGGAGTCTACTGGGCCTGACTGAAGTGGCTTGGTAGTTAAGAGTGAGTATAGGAAGATCAAGAAGAAACTAGAGACCACCAGGACTAATGCAGGGTTAAGGCAGCAAGCCGTAAGGAGTGTGGGAGAAAGACATCAGATAACCATCTAGCTGATTCTATTTAAGCCAGGCAAAACGTCACTCTCAAATAAGTGAAATAAGACTTCTCTGCAAAGCTAACAGAATCAGCAAACTGGGAACGACTGGTTACAGTGATAGCACCGACCAAGAACTCCTCACTTTGACTTTAGCAGGGATTTACTGACTGTATCATCTGACAATTGTAGCTCATTGTTAAAACCTGTTTCCAATAGCTTTGGGCCATTATGCTTTGTCTTGATACCTTCCCAGACTGGGAATCATTTCTTCTTTCATCTACACAGTTACTCTGAAAGTATTTATAGATGTTAATTGCGTCTCTTCCTTCCATCCTACTGAGTTTTATCTAGGCTGTAGGACTGTCTTATCATTTGTTATATTATCCTATCCTCCAATTACATTGTTATTTTTTAAAAAATGCAGCTTCAAATATAAAGGTAATCAGAACCAGGTAATAATTCTGATGTTGCAGGATCCAATATTGTGAAATACATATTTATAAACTGTGGAAAATAAAGTCTAAAAAGAGAAAGTGATATAAAGCAGCTTGCTCTCCACGTTCAAAAGATTCTCTGGATGAGGTCTGTGAATATTCATTATACTGGTCGAAATTTCTGTTAGTTAACACCAATAAAATACACAAAGTTAAAAATAACAAAGATTTTAGTATCATTCTGCAATCAACTCAGTTAAGCTTCTGCTAGTTATTAAATCAGTTGCGGACTTTTTATAAAATATTCCAAATTACTTAAACATACAATTGAAATGGTGAATCAGAATGTCTTGGCAAAATGTCTTCAAGGATATAGATAATTTGAACTACACACAGATCTTGTTTTTTTAACTCCAATAAGTTATTAATTCTGCTTCCTCTACAACTGTAAGTAATAACGCAGATTCTTATTTCAGCTAGCTCTGGATTAAATGTGGAGTATCCTCATTGAAATCTACAAATTAAAAATATGGCCTAAATTATCCTGATTAAAGAAAAAGAAGTATTACCATCTTGCAGGTTTTTTGGGGGGATTTGGGCTCAAATAAAACTTTGGCGCCATACGTAAGGCTAATACAAATTTGAAAGAGGTATACTAATCTGAAACAGGTGTTTAAAAACTGGATTAAAATTTCCCTGGTACACAGAAACCAACCCAAACTAGGAAAGCTAATTAAACTGTCCCTATAAAAAGTTCCTCGTTTCTATTTAACACTGCCAATTATTAGGCTATTCATGAACTATTTTCAACACTCCCAAAGATGGATTCCTGTTGCCAAGATTTTTTCACCCTCCCCTTTCCAACAAATGAAATTAGACCCCTTTCCATGCTGACTGTCTACCAGTTTATCTGGTGATAGATTAACTATCTTCAAAAGAAGAAAACACTGTTTCATTTGCTCACATCTAGTAATGATATTCCTGGGTCTAGACAAGTGAAATAGGAGTTAGACAAGATATGTTAGTGAACGTAGTTCTGTATTTAAAAAAAAAAAAAAAAAAAAAAAAAAAAGGTAAAACTTGAGAAAAGTGATGCAGTTCAGTACAGTTAAACAAAAATTTAAAATGCTACTAAAATGTTTTATTCAAGCCTTTGGAAATGGAAATAGGGATTCTTGCCATCTATAGTGATTCAGTAAAATAAAACAGTTCATATCAAATTAATCATCAAACTTAAACAACAAACCCACTCTGCTTAAGGAATAAATAATGACAAACCTGTTTTGTTATAAAAACATATGCAAAAAACTTTATTATCATTTATTCATAGATCTAGTAAATATAACATCCTGCATTCAGATTAATTTCACTGTTTCCACACTAAGAGACATGAGATTATTTCAGTAAGATTTACCCTGGACAAATCACAGACAGAGTCCCAATCCACTTAAACTATTAACTCCATGGATTACATGTATTATGTGAAAAAAATTTAACAAACAAAACTGAGCCTTCCTGAACATAAATATGGTATTTTTTAAAAAGGCCCCAGACAGTTCTATCAAGTGGGAGAATGATTTGTCTCATATTAGATCAATTTTAGACATAAAGGTCTTTATCCCATATAATGACGAAAATATTAGAGTAAGATCGTATTATTATGTATTGTTTTCCTTTTTAAAAATTATCAGCAGTCTGGTTTTATTTCGCTTGTAAAACTACAATGATCATACAACTGTCTGACTAGAACTTTGCTCTTAGCTATCACAGTTTAGAATCTTTAATTATCTATTCATTTTTGAAGACCTATACAACATTTAATTGATTTCATGACTTTATATACATACATTATATGGCTTTATCATAAAATACAGAATAAGTCTATTTATCTATATAATTGTGGATTTAAGAATAACTGTACTAGATCCAATGCAATTAAAATACAAATTGCTAATTTTATAAAAATTAAATTTATATAACATTCCAACTGCACTGAAGTCAGGTAAATACAACTTTATTTCATCCCAGTGACAGCTCACTCTGTGCAGAGACTTGTCAGATGTAAGTCTACTCCCACCAACCCCAAGTAGGTCACCTGCATAATGCCCATTTCTTAGGTTTTTCCAAGGCAACAAGGATTTTATCGTAATATTTATAATTAAACTTATTATCTTTAGAAATCTCCCCAAATCCTTCCAGCCAGTTACACGAGACTGTCATTTCAGTTTCTTTTCTCCACAGAGGATTATGATATCTTGTTTCTGTTTTTTCACAGTTTAGAAAAACCTACAGTGCTTTAGTTCATTTAATTTGCTCCTGTAGTTTTAAATGAAACACTGCCTTGGGCTAAGGAATTTCTGTTAATGGCAACACAAGGTTACAAAAATGAGTCCAGACAGTAGAAACCAGATTAAGACTGTGTGAACCTAAATACCAGACTCTATATTTCTACCATCACACATTTTTATATGTAGTTATCTGTCTTGGTTTGGGCTGAAATAGAGTTAATATTCCTTTTCAGGGACTAGATGAGTGCTGTGTTTTGGATTTAGCTTTGGGTTTGGTAGGAGAAGAATGCTGATAGCACACCGGTGTTTTCAGCTGCTGCCGAGACTTCAAGGACTCTCCGACTCTCCATGTCCTGCCCGTGCGCAAGGGCACAGGGAGCAGGGAGGGAGCACGGCCACAGCACCTGACCCAAACTGGCCAGTGAAATATTCCATATCATGGCACGTCATGCTCACTATAGAGAGGAGGGGTGGTTGGGAAGGAGCTCTCTCGCTTCCGGGATTGCGATTGTGGGATCTTGGTATCTCGGGGTCGCTGGCCGGGAACGGGCTGGGTATTGGTCAGCGGGTGGGGAGCAATTACGCTGTACATTGCCTGTTGATATATTGCATTTTTTTTTTTTACCTATCATCATCATTGTTCTCGTTTTATTGCCATTATTAAACTGTTCCTATCTCAGCCTGCGAGTCTCCCTCCACCCCTCTAATCCCCTCCCCCATTCCCAGGAGGGGAGGGGGAAGGGAGGGTGACCAGCTGCGGGGGTTGGTTGCAGATCAGGCCCAAACCACAACATTATCTCAATGAAAACAAATCACTATATTTTTTTATCATCTTCATTTTCCTGGAGAACAAATGATACTCAGTGTAACCAACTCAAACTTGTTATTTACACAAATCCTCTGAGAACAATGATAATCCTATGATTTAAGTATAACAGAAATAGCATTATTTATGTGACCTGAACGGAGTTATAACCAGGCAAGTACAGAGAATGTGCCTGAGGAGTCTGTATCACACTGGGGACGGGCTATGAAGGCAGAATGTGGAGCTCTAGCTTGTGTTAGTGTACGGAGTAGATGTCTGCAGCCACTGAATGGGGCCAGGATATGGGTATTGGCAGGGGGAGCAAGGAGAAGGTAAACTCTACAAAGGCAGCTACTGCTCTGAAAGAATCTTACTAGGAACTTCTGAAACTTGTCTGTAATACGGACCTTTTCTAACCAAACACACTGCAGTGAGGAAAGCCTGCATCTTGTCTCACTGGGAACCAGCCTATGTCCTTATCTACTGAGATGCGTAACACCCATGTGGATATTACTGCAGCTTTTGGAAAATACGTAATGTCTTAGGGAAGCATGTAAGTATTTTTAATCATCTTTCAATGCATGTTAGTAGGGATCAAAACCAGCTGCTCATGTGTGGCAATGCCCATTTGGAACATTGCAAGCATTTCATCATTAACAGTCTGAGGCCTGTTTTCAATTTGGTTAAATTTTCTGGAGTTCATACAGCATGACGGTATTTTTAATAGAGTCCTGTAACATTACATATATGAATGTACAAAACTGGATATAAGATGATCACAAAGTCAGCCCCTAAAAGTGATGTTCTATGAGAGACAATTGTGAGTGAGGGGTGGAATTAGTTGCTTACTATTTTCTATCTATGGGGCATTATGTTCATGAATATGAATGCTTTTATTGTGTTTGGATCATAGGAGGCTCAAACATATCTGGATTCAGTGATCAGCAAATACAACCACTGAGCTAAAGAACAGAGATGGCAGTTTATCTGTCTGTGAAATAGAAATTTCAACAGTAAGGCTCTAGATTCCTGCAATTGAAAACTGTGTAAAATTAAATTAACATTCCTAAACCCAAATCACTGACTTATAATAAATTGTATATCTTTTATATAACTTATGTAAGATTTTTATATAAACTTTTTTGTATTTATCTACTGTTTCTCATCATTATATTAATATAGAATGATAATTCATTACAAGAAACAAGGTAATTTAAAAATGTACCTGGAAGGTGCCTTATTTACCTCTCATTTTATTTTTTCTCTGCCTCTTTCAGTCTATTTGTTAAGCATTTTTTCTAGCTTATATTCTTTCTTTCTCCTCAAAATATTTTAAAATGGTCCAGGAATAAACAACAAACAAAAGAAAACTACATGGCCAAAAAGAAACACATTTTAAAAATTTTTCACTCATCTTCAACTAAGTTCTGGGGAATTTCAAGCACTCAACAGACAGTGTACAGCAAGAGGCCCATTGCTCAAGTTTGGTTGAAGACTGCTCTTTGTCATCATCCACTTGATTTATACATCTTCCTTTTATCATTTCTTGTTTGAATAAACAAGATTTGCAGGAATGAAATTATTTTTGCACAAAACAAAAAGGTACTCAAGATTTAAGTCATAGAGTGGCACTTTCTTCAATGACCCAGCTTTAGTGTCTTTCTTCAACTACTTTACCATAAAGAAAAAACACTTCTTGTTGCATGAAGATGTTTTTCATGTAGTACCATGGATAACAATCTAAATTAAATATTTTGCTGCCTGATAATTATCTATCCTTAAAAAATTAAATTATTTATATGCACCTTCTATGATATCCTGCACTTTTTCTCCTAAATACTTGAAGGTCACTTAAAGCAGTAATTTAAACTTCTTGTGCTCCTTTTCATTTGTGGCACAAACTTACAACTCTTTTAAAGGTATCTATTTAAGTTTCCTTTGTGGTTATTTCAGTGGTATTATAAAAATAAAAAGCAGCTGACTTCTGTATTATTGTAATTGTGCTTTTCTTCATTTCTTGTAATGCCAAGTTACCAAATCGGTTGTGGTTAGTCTGAACTATTGACATGTCTTGCTTCTGATGACTCTACTAGAATTTGTTATGAAATATTTGAAATTCTTCTCTTTTCCTCATTCTTAATTTATATAATTGAAAAGGTTACAATTTTAATTAAATTGATCATAGTATGTTCACTATGTATGCATAGAACTGGATTTTCAAACTGGTATTATAGATTTTAATTTTCTTGTTTTTCCCAAGGCATTATGAAATAGCCATGCTGATATTCAAGTACAGCATCTGTATCAACTGGGGAAACAGTATCTAACCATTATTTCAGAAGAGACTGTAATTTTAATTAATAAAAGGTATTTCTTTATTAGGCATGCTAATCAGTTTTACATGCACCCATAAAGTAAGCATGAGAAGTACATTAATTTCTTTAGTAATCATAAAACATAAAAATGTTTTGTAATCTGAAAAATGAAACATGCCATTGAAGGCAAATTTTCTTAACAAAACATTAGGTTACATGAACCCCCATTTTTGCAAATATATGGTTTATTAACTCATGTTACCAAGGCCTGAACAATACAGGTATTGTAACATGAAGATCTATGTTTAGACAAATGCTAACTCTGTAAGCTCACTTGTATATTGCTAAGCTTGTTTTAACAATTAGAGTAACATTTGCAAAGTAATACCAAGTATTAATTTGAATATGACCAAATTTGGCACTTGGAGACATTAACACAGTCATTATAATATTGTACAACAGTCATTATAATATTGTATCACCTCATGTTTGCTTTAAAAATTCATATAAACCCTACATTAGCATAAGCTTGCTTTTCACTTAGTGGGAACTAAACGATCCAGCACTCAAAAAGCCTCTCCTAATACATCATTCAGCACCTAAGTGTGCATAATCCTTGGGTAGGTCCTTTACTACATCTCTATCAGACACGGTCAAAGAACTCAAAACATTAATGACTTTTAGCCCACATGGTATTATGCTAAACATATTCTGAGTGTTTTCCCAAATCGCAGTTATGCTCTTGAAAATATTAAATCAGCATAGAGATTGAAACATGTCAAAATTACTGAAAACTAAAATTGAAGCCATATTAACTTTTATTTTGTTTGCACTTAATTGGGCAATAATTTTGAAGATTGGATTTTATTAGATATCTTGGAAAATTGTGTTTATCTTTCTGTAATGATGAGAAACATCAAACATAGTAAATTAATACATTTAAGAAATTTACCATTTTTTCTGCAATATCTGACTGCAACAACCGAAATACTTCTGGAGTGAGAAACCAAAGGAGCGACTGTCCAAAGAAAAAAATACAGCATTCTAGGTACATGTTTCTTATTGCATTTAGTGGTTATGGGTAAATACATTTGAATAAATGGATCAGAAATGCAGAGCTCAATATCAAGTTATTCTCTTGTAAAATTATTTATTTCAGACATTCTTTACATACTTCCTGCTTGCTTCTGTAAACACATCATCTTTACTCTCCTGATACTCAGAAACTTTTTTACATAGCGATCCTCCTGAGTAAGCTTAAACAGTTACACTAAACATTTTCCTGCAAAAAGAAGCTATATTAAATGAAATTGATTCAAAATACCAGTTTGCCGGAAACTTAAACTCTGTTTATTGAAATTTCAATACTTTGTATCCTACTGATGAAGCCAATAGCTTCCTAAGACTTTTCATAGTAGCTGCAATTGAAGCAAAGACTGAAGAGCTCAATTTTCCGACTATGAAAGCAATAGGGCTCTTCAGTCTGGATTTTTAAAGATAATCAGGCATTGGTGCCCATGGTAATTTCAGTAACAAAGTTCTGTTTTCAAAAATAACACATACATAAATGATAAAAACATAAAAAATGACACAAGTCTAACTTCACTGAATGTTACAAGCCTTCACTGCTGAAATACTATATAAAAATTTAGCAAGTCTAAAAATAATCAGGACTAAATAATTTCAAAACATGACAGCTTACTTCAGAGAAGCAATTACAATATCTGAACAACACAGTTCAGACTGTATGGCTTAAGAAATTGTGTAGCCAGAAGGAACAAGACAATCAACTGCACAAAACTCCTGCATGCATAAACATGGAAGAAAATAGTTGAGTTTGAGATGTCCAGATTTTGTGCCTGTGCTTCTCTGCCTGCTTGACTTTTTTTTTTCTTCCTTTGCTTTTTTCATTACTTTATAATAAACACAGCTGTTATGGAAGTCACAATTGTTATTTGGTTATGTATTTTACCTGCTCACTGTAGGCAAGCACACGAGGCTACAGAGATGAGCAACTTCTTTATAGTCATTTGATCCCCATAAGGTTAGGTCCCCTCAGCTTCCAAAATCTGTGCTACTGCAAATGGTTTTTTTCTGAAGCATCCTACTAAGCAGACTTGACTGACATATCTTCTCAATTCTCACTAAATACATGACACATATCCTTTTGCTAACACCACTTCATCATTGGGTAGTCAAATAGGTTTAGTACCTCATTTGTCCAGTAACTAGGGCTAAACACACTGATCTCACCAAATCCATGAGAGTTGTTTATTATTTTTCATACAGCAATGACAAGAGGTCCAAATCAAAGGTCAACATCCCTTTAGGTAATACAGCTATTGCATTTAATGAAACCATGGTCCCAGTTCAAAAAGATATTCAGTATTTTTCTAAACAAAGGAGTAGTGAATCATACTAATGTGAATAAATCTTAATGTAAACTAATTCAAAAAAGTCAGTCTACACGTATGCAAATGCAATTTTAAGAAAGCAAGAATTTCAGGTGAAGAGAAAAGGCATGCTTTTAGATATACATGCTGTTCTTTCATCTACACACACATACCTGCACTTACCACAGGGCAAGGCAACTGTAAGTTATCAGGTATCTCCTCTACAGATATAGGTCAGAAAGAGCAGGGCACTGTAAGAAGTCAGCCAGGGGAGAAAGTGAGTGACCATGAGAGCTGAAAGATCTCTTGGGCAGGGTTGCCATACAGTTGCTCATAGCAGATCACATATCAGGCAAATTAAGTTGGTTTTTGATTACAGAAACCACATAAAATGTATTTTAAGCATGATCTTACATGTACCCATTAAGCTGAAAGCTGTGACACATTCAGAGGTTTACAGATCTGCTTGGACAATCTCTAAAAATGTCTTATCCACTACACACGACATCCATAGAGGAAACACAATGATGCACATGTTGACCATATTGTATTTGTCATAAACAATAGTTACTCAAGTGCCTCTAAGGCTCTCATTATGGTAATTTCTTTGGTAAAGAGGCAACAGGTCTTGACAAACAGATGAAACATCAGACTGTTCATTTACTACTTTCACTGAAACTATCACATCTGATACAATTATGATTTCCTTTTTCCAATATATAACTGAAATTCAGGAACCCAGGCATCGGCCTTTTTCTTTCCCAAATCTTAAAGCAACTGAACTTTTTGTGGATTCCCTTGACCACGTTGGTGGAATTTGATGCAACACAAACACTTATCACAAGTCATAGTTTTATGATTCTACAAAGCTGGTGTAAGTATTTCTTAACCTGCTTAATGAAACGACTGTTAACCAGCAAAAAGAAAGTAGCTGTTGAGATACAATTGTGGTTGGAAAAATGACTAAGTAAAAACAATAATACTTTTTTCTCAGCAGTTTTACTCTCTGAATGAGTTCACAATCTGCTGAGTTTTGCAGCAAAACTACAATCTCTTTACTGCACCTTATTAATTGGTACTGCAGCATCAGCACAGTCATGAGAGACAGGGAGTGGTAACTGTTATCACCTCACATTTTAACAAGAAGGTGGCAACCATCCCCCAGTGTATGTCTTTGAACCAGGAAACATGAACGCCAGGAGAGTGCTTTTAAATGTTACTATCTTCTCTGTTACATTCCACAGAAACACTTAAGATAAAATGAGAATCTCCACAGGAAGGGTGTAGTAAATTAAAGAACAGCCTTTTTGTTTAGCAACTGACTATGCTATTTCCTAAATAAGTTGGCCATTCTGAATTTTTTGAATACTGCTTTTTTATATTTACAACCACCACTACAAAACTGACATACTCATAGAATGTCACACCTTTTTTTGGTGGTGTTCTCACACTATTAATAAATGTTTTTTTTTGAAAGAGATTGCCTAGCTTTTTTGGTAGTACTTTTCAAAATATTCCACTTTTACTAAACTGACCATGGGTAATTCAGAGCAGACTAAACAATGCCAAACTACTTCCATTCATGTTCATTCATTTTCTATAGGTATCTTAAATTCCATTTGTAGTACTTTTCATCATTTTTTATCCTCTTTGTGCTCCTATTCTAATTTTCTGACGGGTCGGTGGTCTGCTTTTAAATGCTAACTACAATACACACATACTTCCCTTTCCTGCCTTTTCAAACTTTATTTTATTAGGCTGTCTTCAGATGTCTTTCTTTTTTGGCAATCACTGAGACAGACTGGTAGTGTAAATCTGGCAAATGTTCAGGCTGCACCGGTAAGCTTCTAAAGCTGAAGTTCTATAATTAACATAGGAACATTCAATTTAATGAGAAATGACAACATAAAAAATGGTAGATAAATCACGCATTTATTTTTTACACCAGAATTAACTTACAGATCTCAGTTTTTCAGAGATCAAGGAAGTCTAATGCTTCACAAGCTTAAAAAAGTAGATGCATCGAGATGAAGGGAAACCTAATTTGTCTGACAGTTGTCTTGTGCCTTTTCTCATGTACCTTTCAATGCAAAGCCAAGTATGGCTGCTTATATGCTTTCTAAATGTGCACTAGAATTAGATCTCCAGAATAAATGCCCTTAAAGATTTTAAATACTACAGTGATAGTGAGGGGCTTACCAACTTTACAAATCTGAATTATTTTCACTTAGTTTTTTACTAAGTCATAATTTCTGCAGATTGTCTTGGAAGTCCACTGTGGCAGATGATATGCACACAGATGGGATGAACAGCTTCCTCTTTCAGGGAGTTTATGGATGCATTTTGAAATTAATGAATGGACTTTCTGGTCCTTATGAAAAAAAGTAGCAGTTCAAATGAAATAGGCATTAATATTTCAACAGCTATGAAAATGAAAACATTCCTCCATAATATTTACTGTCATTTTTATATTATTTAAATATTTTATTTATTAGTTTATTGGACTTTTAAAGCTTTACCTTTTCTCCTTAGGGTTAAGAACTACACACATTTTCTCCCAACAGTTTGGGAGCATTATGTTCCGCTAGTCCATATGAATATGACATATCCACATGTGATTTTCTTTCCTTCACTTGTATTTCCCTCTGTCCCTTGAGGTAGATAATCTTAAATACAATTGGGTAGGAAGCTGGTAATGAATAATAATACTTTTGTTGAGTAGAGTAAGACTTCCTTAAAAAGAAAGCAAAACAAAACCCCCACAGTATTTTGTTCCTGTCTCTGTGCTGTGCAATTTGGACAAGGTAGCCCTAGGATTTCTCCCTCTGCAAAGTGACAGCAATAAAGAAATGACAGGAGTAAGGAAAATGTCAGCAATGCAGCCACCCAGCTTTTTGCTTTTTAGATGGCCTTCCTACCCTGCCAGGATGGATCTTTCTCTTTGCATTTCTGCAGCAGCACCAATGAAAAACAAGCATATAAGGCATACACCTGTATATGAAAAGGACAATTTATGTATATAGTTGTAAAAAAAAAAAAAGTTAGCCAAATAACTGTATAAGCATCAGCTGAACTTAATATACTTAAAACACTGCAGTACCAGTGTAACAATATCTGCAGTTTACAGCATCCTGTAATCCAGTTTCTAATCTATGAAATATTCAGTCTACTAATAAGATCTCAAGGCCATAGTTACCTATTAATTAATCCATCTGAGTATCTTGATTTGTGATATAAGGAAAAAAACCCCATTGCTTGCTTGTGTCATGTGATAACAGAAGCTTAATTAAAGTTCTTTAAAAATAAAATCCATTGGATGTCATAAAAGTGCCAGGTGTACAAGTCATTATCTCAGGAGAGAAAAAGACACATTTTGCTGGCCATAAAAGCTAAATTTCTCTAATACTAGCACCAATAAACCTTTCTGTTAATCTGAAAATGCACAGTGCTTGTTAAAGGAAAGCACAATGAAAGTATTATCTAGGACAATTTTTATTCTAATGAACAAAAATGCAAAATTATCTGCAAGAGAGCTCACAGTATTGACTGAACATAAGCACTGGAGACTGCAGCTACTGCATAAGTACATGCATTGTGGAACAGTCAATTTAAATAACCCACCAGTTTATCAGTTGTTTTAGAACAATCTTACATATTTGACAAGTATTAAGGAAAAAATAGTGGTATTCCATCCCTCTTAGTAAATGGCAACTTGGGATACCTAGTGAAGAATGATATTAAGAACTCAAAGTCTGTTAGTACAGGTAATAAGTCTAAAGCAATTATTACCTGCTACGGAAGCACTCTATTGATTTGGCCACTTAAGTTTGATAAATGGGTGTCATATAGCAGAAACCATAAGAAAGAAGCAGCTCATAATCCTCGCACTGAATCTTAATTTATTGCAAGAATGTCAAAGTCAATATTTAAAAAAAATACTGGTATTTGTGATAATGTAGGCTGCTTTCAAATGACACCCTCTTCCCCTCAGCATGGCAAAATGTCACAAGCATTAATATTTCATTCTAAACTGCATCTTCCATCAGAGAAGTTGCAAAATACACCACACAGTTGTCTGCAAACCAGAACACAAAAATAATACTTGCTCTACTTATCAATAAAGATGTTTTTAGAAGTTTTCACATCATCTGCTGCCAACAACATCCACATGCTATTAGTATTTTCATATCTTCAGTTTACTTCTCCCTCTGTGATTTACTGCATACAATTTACACGCCCAAAGCACTGCACCACAGAACTGATAATGAAAATGCTCTGCATGTAGTAGAAACTTGTTCCAAACTTTAGCAGCCTATTGAAATATTATTCCTTATTATTGGTTTAAGTAGTTAATACAGTAATTAATACTGTAAGAGCCATTTAAAAATGTATATACTCAAATCACTACTGGATACCGTTGCGTGCTTTAAGGATTTTTGCAAGTTCTGTGGAGAACTTCCAGGACAAGAGTTTGCAAAAACAGAATAAACAATGAATTCATAAATATTTATAAGAAAAGCAGCTTTAGTCCCCCAAAAGCCACTAGACAGTTTCTAGATCACCAGTAGACAAGCTTGAGATGGAAATCATGGGACAGTGCACTGAAACAGAACATTTGAGTAAATTAGCTAAAGGTAGAGTCCCACATGTGTGTATACTTCTGGTTCAGCTGTTAATTTAACTACATCCCAAAGCATCCACTAAAAGTTTTGCATTGACATAATGGCCATGAAGGAGCAATAGCTCATGATTAAATAGGTGTTTGTAATAAGCTTTTCCAGGAATCAGTTCTAGAATCAAAACTATTCAATCATTTTCATTAGTGATCTGAAAGGTGATTTCTGATAAAACCACAGAGTGCCACAAAGATTGATGAAAAATGTTAGAAGGACATTGCAGTCACACAGGGGTTGTCTGCAAGGTGCAAGAGAGGAACCCAAAGATCATGAAAAACTAGGGGGAATTGGTAAGTATTTCCAGCATACCACAGTGAGAGTGCTGAGGACTAAACAGCTCAGATCTTGGAGTGGCATGGTACGCTGGTGCTGACTCAGCAATGCTACTTTTAGATGGAGGCAGCTCTCAGGACTCCAGCTTGGGGTTGCGTAATGCAAACACAGCTGAAGAGTATCTGTATCTCAGGTGTATAAATGACTGCAGAGCAATCTGGATAGTATCATAAACTGAGCCCAATCAGAGAAAGTGTATTTTAACACACTGAAAACATTTAGGGACACATCATGCCAGCCAGGTCTTCAAAACAGGGGACTGTAAGGTCATGGTTCTAAAAAATTACACATAATAAGCAATGTTGCACCAATATTCAGTGTTGTGCAGTGGCAAGAAGGACATATAGTCAATAGACAAATAACTTGACTTATATAGATGCTGTTGGAATACTACATAGCATTCTGGTGCTTATATTTTCAAGAGATATTGGAAAATCTGGAGAGCTGTAAGGAAAAGAAACATAGAGTCAAGGTCTGGAAAAATGCCTTATTGTGAAAGATATAAAGTGCTGAATACTGGACTCTAAATAAAGCTTATTTAGCAAAACAAAATGCAATGTATATGTGAAAGCTAAATTCAAATTGGAAATAAAATGAATTTTTAGTAGTGCAAGTGGTAATTTGCTGAAATAGACTGCCAAGGGAAGCATCAGAGTCTTTCCATGTCTTCAAATCAAGAGAAGGTTTCTTTCTGGAGGACCAAGCATGAGATCAATCCTGTGGTAAAGGTATATGGTGGAACTGAGGGTCTGTGATAAACAGGAGGTTACCCTGGCTCTTAGTGTCCTCTGTTGTAAACGCTGTGAATCTTAAAAAGTGAAAAGCAGGTAACAACAGCATAGGATTCTCCTGTATCCTTTCATATAACAGTTATAATTTAAGGTATTGATCCCATTTTTCTCTGGAGAGAAATTGATCAATAGAACAGGCTCACAAAAAGAAAATGAAGTTTGGCTCTAAACTTGGCAACTACATCTTCTAAAACTAACAAGCTGGCTTCTGTGTTTTGACTGAGAATATATCCTACAAACAATTGTAAAGTTTGATAAAATGTGAAGAGATATGAAAGTTCAGGCTGATATTTTTAGGTAACTTGAAGAAAATTCAGTGGATTTTGAGACCTATCATTGATACAGTGAAACTTTTGTATACAAGAATTTACTTGATAGGTCAGGAAAAAGAACATAACTTCAAACTAGTCATTGAGCCAGGGAATTATTTCAGAGTGGTGCATAACATTGTGAAGGTTGCCTAAGAACTGGTAAACAAGTTCTCAAAATGAGACAGAGGAAGAATGGACAGATACAGCAGTGAGATAATTTTTCCACTGATAGCCAGAGGTCAGTAATTACATGGAAAATCTGTAAGCGATGTCACACAGGAGGTGAGAGAGGAAATGAAATATGATTAAGAGTCCTATTTAGGCAGACTGTGTGAAAGGCCTGTCTGTTTGCCACCGCAGATAAAGTTGCTGAGGATATCACATTATAGAAGTCTTTCTAGAAAAATATTCTTCTGATTTGCATGTAATTACTAGTGTTCCACATGCCTGTACTATGATCATCAGAAATTCGGTCACGTTAATGAGTCTTGTAAACTCATCATCTCATGCATGTCTTCTTTGACCATCAATTTTACCACTGTTCTTCCATACAGATTAGCAGGAGAACCATCACTTCACAACAGTCTTCAGATGACAAGTGCCATTTTGACCAAGCCAGTGGAGGGAACTGGGGCTGCCACTGCTCTGTGACACCATGGGCCAGCCAGAGGAGTAGGTGGAAATCAAAAGCTGTGCCCAAATAACAGTTCAATTTCTTCCCACAAGGACATAAAGCTCTGTATTATGTGAATATATATGTTCACAGTGAGATGAACAGCGTATGTGCCTAAAGGTAGGCACTCTGATTTGCATATCAGAAATGTTGATGTTCTCCTAAAAGCACTTTACCTGTAACTGAAGGCAGCAGATTAACATGACAAAATTTAGATGTGACTTTTTTATTGAAAGGGGGATGGATTTCCATACTCATTTCAGGACTTAAAAAAATAAATTTCAGTTTTAGAAAGAAAAAAAAACCCACAACATGTTTATGAAATTTCTGTGGATTGTTTTCTTACTAGCATAACACTGAACAAGTTCTTCCATTGAAGTGCTTTAGTAAAGGAAAAAAAATGGACTGACTTCAAAAGATTTTGGTCGAAGTCTTTTGCCTAAATAGTACATCTATATTTTCAAGTGGTTTTCCTAACAGGCTGATCTAACGCTCACTGAATTTCATCAGATTCTTTATGGTTGAGTACAATGGAGTGTGAATCCAGCCTATGGAGTAATCACTCCACAGGCTCAGATGCATGTCTGAGAGGAAAGCCTGAAGTTCCACATTCAAACTACAGAAAGAGTCAACTTCTGTCCATAAGAGTGCTTAGAAAAGAGAAGCAGAACCATTAGACTATGAAGAGTGGTTGAACCCCCAAAAGCCTAGTACTCCTCACTGTCCAAACAACTCCTAAAAAGTCACTGAAAAAAACATGTAGAGAGAATACTGGAATTGCTGATTCTTTGTTCCATGCTGAGTCCAGCATTGACCGGTGATGGCCAAAACACAGCACATATCTTTGACAGTGTCAGTTACAGGCGTGCACCTTCAGCCACAACAATTTTCTGAGTGACAAAGCAAGAGCAGAAACTTGTATTATTTTCAGGTAAACCAGCCTTAAGATGGTCTTTCAGGCCCTTACCTGGGCGAAATACCTCCAGAGAGGAAGAGGAGGAATTTCCATAAGTAGTCTTCAACATCAGGACCCCATTGGGCTAACTAGATTAAGAGCATACAACCCTGCCACAAACACACCCCCCTACCACCCTCTCATAGAATACATGATGTTAACATTTACAGGCTGATTCACAAGATTCCTCTAAATATTTTTGGGTTTCAGCCATGCAAAATGGAAGGTCAATGAAGACAGGTAATAACTTTTATTAGATCAACTGATGCATCTGGAGAAAAAAAGACAAGTTTCCAGTCACTCAGTCCATTTTTTAGTTCTGAATTAGAAGCACCCATCTTCAAAATTAAATACAAATTAGGGACAGATATATTGATTAGTCAGAGCACCCAAAATTAAAGGGATGCAAAGTTTGGGGAGTAGATGGGGCATTAGCAGGAAGAGGGCTGATAAGGTGCTTATCACTATAAGAAGGGAAGAGACAGATTATGAGGCACGTGTTTCAATCTTCACTGTTTGAAGCTTCTTTATTTGCCAAGACCTTGAGTAAGAGATATTAAGACTGTTTTTTAGTAACATATGCCCTCTTGATGTCTATACATATGCAAAGATTGACTGCAAAGATTCAGAGTTTATAACAGCTTGGAGATCCACACAACATAATGAGCACAAGCAATGAATCTGAACTTGAATCTGCTACAGCTGCAGAGCTCCATAAATTGCTAAGCAATAGACTGTTAATTTCATTTTAGCTTTTTTTTTTTTTTTTTTTTTTTTTTTTTTTTTTTTTTTAGGCTGAGAATAGGAATGTAGTAAGAATCTTTGGACAAGGAGAAACTATGCCTTACTTTCCTGAAGCACTTCTCTGAGGCACAATGTTACTGCAGAAATGCTTCTCCATGTTTGAGGCTGAGAAGTCAGTATTTGTAGCTTAAAGGACACTCACCATTTAGCTCTGGCGCACAGGCATTAAAAGAACACTCATTTCATCAAGAAATGTATCACTGCAATACAGAGGAACAGGAAAGCTGTGCCTTTTTTTAGTAAGAATCAATATTAGGATAAGATAGGCTTTTATTTAATGTTCTTATTCCCAGAAGGAGTAACAGACAATGTAAGAACAACTATTTAAATCCTGAAAGTTATGAGCCTAAATTCTAAATTATTCTAATCCTAAATTATCCTCAACAGTTAAGGATCTGATTATTAATTTTTATTATCTTTCTCAATTTTGTTGGGTATGTTTGTCCTAAAACATTCTCAATCAGAGCACAAAACATTGTTTGTCATTTATATGATTTTGATAACACTCTACCTTTTCTATTGAACATACTCTGGTATTTGGCATACCCGATGCACTCTATGATATTGAAAGTATAGCTTTTAAAAGTTTATTGGATGATTTCCTAATTCAGATGTTTTGCCTAGTGTTTTTTTCTTTATGCAGAACAAAGTAGATCATATCCTCACAGGAATTCCTTTACTTCCATTCCGTAATATGTCAGCAGTAGCTTTTAAAAATTATTTTTACATGACTGCAGTTTCTCTTTTTTTAAACATATGATTTTCATTGTCAAATGGAAAAGTGACTGAAATAGCACAGTTACTCTCATATCTGTTATGCTATTTCTTCATGCTTGGAAGTATTGTAATGTTCAAGGGAGCGATTAAAATTGTTCCACTATGTAGCAATAAAGAATGTGATTCTCAAGTCAAGGGCCAGCTAAGAAGGTTTCATAAAGTAAGAGAACACTGAATTTCTGGATGTTATAATATGCTATGTAGATACTTACTCTGAAAATAATAAACATTGTAGTTCCAAATTTTTAACAAAAAAGTGACAAAATAATTTAAACAGTGTCTGTAGAATTACACCAATGCAATGGACAACTTAGAAGGCAAAACATTTGAGAAATAAGATTAATAATCTATAAATAATGTTTTATAACTGACAAACATTTTCTCTCAGGAATGGTTTAATTTTATGTCACATACCATAACATATATTTGGTTTCAGAGGCTTCACCAACCTCCTTAACATTGCATTTTTCTACTTAGAGAAACAAATTTAATCCTATTTCTCCTTCTATTATATATTAATGTTTACAAAAATATTGTACCCATGAAAGTTATATTTCTAGGATTCAATTTCAGCACTTGGAACAGCACTGATTCAAAGGCTTTTATAGAAATAATATGTGAAAGCATTTCGATGAAACATAACTGCTTTAGGATTTCCCTTCAGTCCCTTCTTGACACACTTAACAGTATTTCTCACACTTTCAATGAGATCTGGTCTCTTAAGGAAAACACAGACAAAAACTGTAAAAATAAAGTATACTGACAGGTATCAAACTTAAAGCAAAGTGCAGTAACATTAACACATGGCAAATCATACCTCTTTACTATGCATAAATCCTTTTGCAAGAAAAACAGTAAGAGGTTAGTATAACTTGTAACACCATCCCTTCCACTCAGCCTTTTATTTGCAAGCTCTCAGTTTTATACAACTCCTGAGACACACGCTCTCCAGCATGGCATTACATGCACACCTGCGACCAAGTATTCCAGATAACTACTCTGGGCAGAGCAGGCAGGACTGCAGAAGGTTTATTCTAAACCATGTAACTTGCACACATTAAAACCAAGTTTTTCTAACTGCAGTTTCAATGGGATGAAAGATGTCAGTGGCCATGGATAACAGGGGAGCTAAGGATACATCAGAAGCTCCAGTGCCATTAACTGGTGTGGTGTGGCTAGTGGTGGTGTGGTCTAGTTGCATCATATTTCTTCAGCAAGGCTCCTTGTCTCCTCTTTTACATACATGTTGCAATCATCTGCAAATTATAGTTTCTTACTCACAAAACTAGGAATGTTTTGTTTTGTTTTGTTTTGTTTTGTTTTGTTTTGTTTTGTTTTGTTTTGTTTTGTTTTGTTTTGTTTTGTTTTTTTCTGCATGGGTTCTCTTGGTTATATATTTATTTATATATATACATACATATATATATATATATTCATTATGGACATACTAAGAACATTGCTAGTTTAAGCCAGACTCTACATAAGATCTGGACAAATTACCCTGGAACCACAGAGCCAAATAACTCACATATTACATTTTGCACCAAAGAAATGAAGCAACACTGTTCAGAGTTATCTCATTCAATTAAATGCTCCACCATTCTAGTTTTGTAAATTTTATAAAAGTAATTCTGTTCTTCTACGTAACTGTGTGTCAGAACAGTCAGACTTGGCACAGAGCACACTGACACTGGGATCGTGGATCATTTTACTTGCGGTAGATAAACTTTCAGCAAGGTATTCGGAACATATACTTGTAGATGAATAAGCATGTCCTCAACCATATGCTGAACAACTATAGACTTTATGCATCAGGCTCAAGACTTCCCCTGCCTGGGGCTAGCAGAGAGATCAAAATTTCAGACACCTCCACAGAACTGCACATACTTGGACTGCTCTCCCCCACTTTAGCAGTGGATTAAAAAAGGGACCGGCATGAGGAACGCAGTCAGTTGCTCTACTCTGTTGTCTTTAAATTTGAGGAGCAAAAATTCCTTGCAGTGAGCATGATGATGAAGTATGCAAATGGATGGAGAGGTACAACACAGTAAACAGAAAACTTGAGATTTTCTTTCTATTATTTTAGTATTATTTACATTTTGAAATAATGGTATATAAATTAGATTTTTGGAGAAGTATCTTTCCGTATAAATAAAAGGTAATATTCTGAAGAAATTAATTTCTATCTATAAATTTAAAAAGTAAAGATGAGGTTATCAACAGAAGTGCCTAGAGACAGGTATAGTATAGCCACACTAAGAGTACATATAAATTACTACTACAGAGTCAGCACACTGTGTTGTAGTTTGGCAGAGAGCTCAGAATACCTGAACCCTGGCCTAGGGGATCAGAAGGTGAAGATCTGAACATCTGGCTGATGGTGGGAGAGAAGATAGTTTAAGTTTCCATTCTCTTCAAGCTGGCTAATATGTCAAACTGCATTTTCAGCACAGTAACTGATCTCTTGATTAAAACAAAGTATTCCAGATTTCAAGGGAGAAAAAAGGAGTACAAATCCCCATATATAAAAATGAGAATATTTTTTAAAAATTTGGAATTCTCAAAGCATACAAATCTTTTCTGTCTAACCAGACTCAACTTGAAAATTCAAGTGAACCTTCCTATGAAGTTGACTATATTTTTTTAAAAAAAACATTTGAAGTAAATTTAATAGGTATCCTTTGCTTCAAAACCATTCAAGAATAGCAAGTAGTATTTTTTCATACTAAAAGAGCTTTGTTTAGTGTGCATAAATGGTAGAGTGAAAACTCAAACTGAATGTACATTAGGCCAATTTCACACCATCTTTTTATCAATTTTACAGTGGGTGAGCAAGTCACACCTACAATGAAAAAAATCCAATGGCAATGAAATAAACATAGTAGTTCATATTTTCTTTTATAATATGCTTGTGTGCATAGACAGAAAGTATTACTCTGTGATTTGAGTAATGACTGCAAGACAGAGGTGTCAAAATAGTCACTGCCTAAACCAAAATATCTAATTTTCCTTCAAACAAAACACTGAATGAAATAAAGTATCCCATGCTGTGGATGATGGATAAAATGGGATGGGAAAACCCAGGCATTTAAAAATCTTTAAAGATATCATAAGAATTAAAATTAGACTTGAGTTGGCATACAAATAAAATTCAAATGCCAGACTAATCACTAAGAGCACAGCTGGAATAGCAAGGACAACCAAGATCTGGGTCTCTGCCATTCTCCATAAAGTAATGCTTTCCATGTTTTTTTTTAGCCAAGGATCCCATGATTTTTGAGAGGTGACTTCATTATGCAGAGGGCAACCAAGGCAATAGAAGGTCCTCTGACTACTCTTGGGTTGTGTAGCCAGCCAGTTTAACAAAAGAAAAATCTGTCCCGTATCTGGTTTTGCCTACTCCTGTGCTCTCAGGTTGTGTGCTACTCTGCCCCACCTTCCAACACACATTTCCGTTTTCTTAAACTCATCTGTCAGGGCAGATAGAATGAACTCTTTTCACTATGTCACTACAGAAAGTGAGCTTCATAGACACAAACACATCTGAGCAAATAAAGGCAGTGTAAATAAGACAGAAAAGTGAAACCAACAAGATAAATCTGAAATACTGGGCTAGATTAGGTTCTGCTGCTGGCATTTTAAGCCTTGTTGGACACTCCTCACTGGTTATTTCAGAGGAGATGGAGCTCTACCAAAGTCTGCATTAATTTCCTACACCTACCAAAGTCAGGAAAACACAGCAATGAGAAGAAAATTATAACTTCTATAAGACCGCAGTATTCAAATGGCATAGCAAATGCACAGGGATTGGTTCTGCTTATACAGGCTGGCAGAAAGGAGAGGTTCAAACTGGGGATCAAAGGGATGATTTCATCTGAGATTTAACAAAATGCGAAGATGGGTGCACTTGCTGAAAAACATAGTTTTCTTTTGTGTGTGCTGTTATTTTTTTGTTTGCTTGGGTTTTTTGTTTGTTTTTTTTTTTGTTGTTGTTTTTGTTTTGTTTTGTTTTTTAAGAAAGTGAAGTTCTAATTCAAAGAGAGGTTTCCTTAATAAAAGTAGTTTTTATTAGGGATAAGTGTGATAAGAGGGCTTCCCACTTTCCAGATGTAACTAAGATCTCTGAATGTGATTTATTTGGCTCCTTTATTCTAACCTTCAAATAACTCCTGCAGTCTTTTTTACACAGTCTGAATACAAGAAATGGAAAGCTTCACAAATGAGAATAAACTGTCATGAGATGAAACTGGAAATTTGCAACTCAGATTCCTTGGACTGTAAATGGCATGAAAACTCAGCCTCCCTTATCCTTGGAGACTCATTTGTGTAGCTCCAAATCATAGGAAAAACCTTTCAAGATGAAATATGAAAAATGATAATAGAAAATAATTGCTTAACATGTGCATAAAAGTATGACCTGAGCAGTAATGCTGTGATTATATCTACTACCTGAATAAATGCTTGGCTTTGAGGAAAAGAGATTCTCTCAAAAGATATATCTATAATTACAACTCCTTTGAAATGAATGTTGTACAAGTCCTTAGAAAACATTACACACAACTAAACAATTTCTGCAGCTAATATACAGCAGAGCCTGAAAGCCCCCTGGTACATGTTGCATCAAAACAGCAAGTTTGTCGCTTTGTGAATTCCTTTTAAAATTCTGCACCTCTCTGGGAATGATCCTCTTTTTACTTCATTCTTTTTACATGCATAAATACTACCAGAGAGAGGAAAAGGTGTGTGGATACCTGTGGAGTATGTGAACACTAACTACCCATGACTTTGGTAAAACTTCTGCAATAAATAACTGTAGCTATATGAAAAAACTTGCATCACTTCATGCTGCCTGTGCAAATATATCTTGGTTACTGATCTTTTACTACAAACTGTTACACTTGTTATTTTTAGTTGACTCTGAGCAGGATGCCCTTGGGTGCCACAAACTCCAGCTATAACTGCAACTACAGTTTTGAACTTATCTCCTCCCACATCCAAAGTCTTACACCAACCATCAAACAAAAATTATATACAGAGATTTCTCATATGCTTGAGCAGAGTGGGGTGAACTCCACGTGATAGTTAATATAATTCCGTCTTTATTGTAGGCTCTGCTTGGGTGTTTCTTTGTTTAGTACCACTCCAGTACTGACTGGAAGATGCATGCCCCCATGTAATCCTTGTCTGCCTCTGGGCAGTCCACCACATCCTCTGACCGCTTCCGCTGAGTACCCACCTACTCCTTCAACAGACAGCTCCGTAGTTGATCCTTGGAAAATGTGTCAGGAATTTGTTTCTAAGTTATATAATGATCTAAAAATGTATCTTACTGGTTGCTTCAAGTCAGCTGATAGTTCACAAAATAAATTGTGTGGGATATGCTGTGGGTCTGTAAGAGCAGTAACACCCAAGAAATGAAGAGGAAGTTGCAATACTTAAAACTTCGGAGTACTTTTCGGGATTTTCAGTCTCCTCTTACATTATGACATTTTTTCATGAAGTTATAAATATTTTCTCAGTTCGTAAAAAATTACCACATTAAGTATGTGCATTTCTAATTTACACATATGTAAAAATCTCTGTTATATTGACATATAGTTCATTAGCAGTGTTTTATGGTGCCCAGCCTATTGCAAACACTAACTGAAAGGAGAGATGGTGCTTTCTGAAAAGTCACTGTGATCTAACACAGCTGAACACTTCTGACACTTTAGGCAGGACATGCTGCTTTTCCTGCGCTTGGACAAAATCTCCCACATGCTTCTCGCAGCCTGGCATGTACTTGTAAAGAAACCGCTCTCATTAATGAAATGCAGATAAAATGCAGAAGTAAATTATATGTTAAGTACTAAATACAAAGTCACTTCAAGTAAAATATTCCCAAATCTAGCACCAATCCTGCGACTGTTCCAAGCTCCTTACAGCAACTACACACACTGCACTCTCTTTTCTGCCCTTCACGTGGACCATGCAAAGTATTTCAGTCAGCAAGTTCCTATCCAAACCCACTTCTCTACAGATTTGGGAAAAATCAAGCCTTTGTTACACCTTCAGAGGGAGCATTCCTTGTCCTCTGCAGCCCCCGTTTCTGTACTCTCCTTATCTATGCTGCTGTAACTGCTTGATACAGCTATATGATGAACTGATACAGCTACATGACAATAAGCAACAATAATGGCAATGACTCCATTAAAGGTGAACTTAGTAGGTAGAGGCTGGAGCTGCTGCTGAAAAAAGACCTTGGTAAGTATTGTCATAGTGGGAGAACATCTGCAGCAGTTACTTATGCACCAGCCAACACAGATAAATCACACACTCCAGGTGTACACAAGTATTTGCAAGACAGCAGCAAACAAAGGTACCTAATGTATTGGCTTGTAAACGTGACAATTCTGAATATAATGCCATTATTAGCTCCTATGACATTGATTTATTACTCACATTTGCCTACCACAGGACTCTAGCACTTTCTTTCAGTGGGCACAGTTGGAGACTAAGCAAAATGCCCACGAAGCAGGACCCAACCTGACTATTTCATGATAATTTCATTCCAAGTTGTAATCTGATTGATTTTGGGTTAAAATAAAAATCAGAAGAATCTCTGACCTCTGAGATGCTACATGGCCAATTTTTGCTAAATTAGGACTCAAATCACCATGAGTTGGAGACAGGTATGTTTTACGACTGATACATTACTTAAAACACATGCAGTATATAATATGGCGAAGTATTTCAGTAAAACTTAAAAAACAACCACAAAACATCAGAAAAATGCTGTAAAATATCCATAAGGGCTTCATTCAAATAACAGAAAACAAGAAATTAGGGAGTTGAGGCTTGGAACGATGAGAAAATCCCTTAAAGCCACATGAATTTCAGGGAATTAAAAGATGGTTCTAGGCTATACTTTGAATTTAGGGGCATCTATCGCTATGAAACAGGTCATTAACAGTATTTAAAACTAATCTTCCTGTGACTGCATTGATGTTTTTAGTTGCACAACATTATATAAACAAAAACAACCAAGGGGAAATTTAATGTTTTAATTTATGAAATGGCAACTGGAAATCCTGCTTTGCTTATGTACCTGACCTTACTATGCTCATGGTGTCGCTTTGCAAAACTGCTGAATACTAATTTTTAAAGCACATCATCCTTCAAGTGCTGTTTTAAGCACCCCCTATTACATGAACAGATGAAGCAAACTGCCAACAAGCTGCAGTGCGTGTAATACACACAGTGTGGTTAACAAACAGTGTTCTGTAAAACCACAAAGGCCAGCTAAGTCTCTGATTAAGTCAAGCGAAATTGGTATTGTTATGCCAGGATTACATTTATATCTAATTTCTTATGTTTTAGGTATCTCTATCTATTTGAACACACATCTTGTAAAATTTCTTACCCTGTCCACGAAAATACTAGACAAAACTAAGCCTGACCTTGCAGAAAATATGTAGAAGGGGAACAAAGCAGCAATTAACCCCTAAGACTTGCACTTCCATTTTCTATCCTCCCACTGCTGACTTTGTCATTCCTTTAATAACAGAAAGATTTTCAAAATTTCTAGTCCATTAACCAACAGCTTGTGGACACCAAGAAGCAGACAGGAGAAAGCACATTAAAAGTAGGTTTTGTTCAGGAAGAAAAATAGAGAATGCTGCACATAACTGTACAGAAAGGAAGATGATATCAGACCAACTCATAATCTGTAGCTTTTAAAAGTATTTAAGGATGTTTCCATAGCTTTATAGGACTCAGGCTTTGGAGTCCTGTTGTTAACCAGGACTACTTTTTGCAGAATTTCTACCTATTTTACCACAATGAGATAAAACATATTATTTAAAATATCTGAAAAATAATATAAAATAATTCTTAATATCTGGTACCTATAAAGATAATAAATACTGAATTTTATAATTTAAATGTTACTTTAATACTTTAATGATTCAGTGTGTAATGTGATGTATCCATAGATATTAAATTTTGCTATCAAATGCACTAGAATAATTAATTTGTAAAAATGCTGTACATTTTCACACATAAATACACAGACACACACACACAAAATTACAGATTCCCAAGAAGATTTCCCACTGTATTAACTTTTGCATCAAACATTTTTGAATGGTGGCATTCCCTGCATATCACTGTAGAGTACAAACACTGTAAATTTCATCCAAAGACTCACAGCCCTAGAGCTCAAGTTTAGAAGTTTATTTTTCATTTAAATGACTAAATATGTTTTTGTCCCTCATCTGCAAGGAAGCTGCATTTCATTTATTTACATTTACACAAATCAACAAAAAGTCCAAGATGACAGCTTTCTGGATGTTAATTCCAAAGCCCAATACTCTAGGGAATCCCACTAGATCACAAGCAGGCAGCCATACATGTGCCAGGAGATTAACTACTAAACCCCCTACCTCTTATAGCTGGAGATACATTTCAACAACTAAGTTAGCATTTAGAGGGTTTCCTTTGCAGATATACCTGCTTAAGGAAATGGGCTTTCCCAAGGAGATAAGACTACTGCTCTATCAGATGCAAAGATATCCCTTGCCACTGCCCCTGACTTCAACATCAAGAGTCTCACATCAGCTCTCGCATGATTAACAGAGCCACGAGGCAATGGTTGGTCTTCAGACTGCCTTAATTAACACTCGTTCCCCTCACTGCTTCTTTTAACTTCATGATCCACATATCTGAGAAAGTACCTCTAATCCCCTTCCACACCTTCAGAAGGTGGCAGCTGGCAGTGTGACTCTCACCAAATTAATCTAAGTAGCTTCATGGGGATATTCATCACTTGGTCTTGTGATGCCAATGGTCTCATTACTGCAGGACTGAAATTCCCACAGCAAAGTGCAATTCTAGGAGGAACCAATCCAAATATCTTAAGTATCACTTTCTGTTGTAAGGACAGAAAGCTACACGAAATGGAGAGAAACGCCTTTCCCCTCCCCAGTCTCTGCGATAGTTGCTCTAATAGGAAAAAGCTCATAGATCTCTTCTCCCTCTCTTTAGCAAAGCAGACGAGAGCAGGACACATTTTTTTTTTGCTCCTTACACACAGTTGAATGGAGAAAAAGCATCACCTGGATCCATACAGCTCAATCCCACTGCTGACAGCAAGAACGTTGCTGTTTTTCTCAACGTGAGACAAGCACAACCTGGCAGATTAATATTCAGACAATACTTAACCAGCAAAGCTATAGGACGAGTGACACTTATCTAACTACTTATCCTCTGAATCAGTAAATATCAGAGGTTATACATCCCCACAACAGACGGGTTTTTTTCCATTAAAAGATTCATGTTATTCTTTTAGTCACACATTTATACAACTTGTTAAATTCTATGAGAACATACACCGATGCATACAAATATGCCATTTATAGATCAACAAAGGACTAAAGCAATTACAGTGTGTTTTTAAATGTTATAGCACATACTGTATTATGCAAGTGAGGAGAAAAATAGCTCACTGTTCTCCTATCTGAATATAAAGGTAGTATCTGTATAATCCAATCATTCATATCTCAGACAAATATTATAACTACTTACTTTGTCTGTGTTGCCTTGCAATATCTTATAGCAGGATGGTATCACTTACAACAAATGGGATGTTATAGCCATTCATACCAGCCTTGGAATATGTACATATAGCAAGGTTTGGGGAACCATTCTTAATATAAACTGCAGGAGAAGTATGGGAAGATCACCTGCCAGATTATCCCATGGGAAAAGGAGCTGGAATACTGCAGATCATTAGATATGACATACTCATCACCATTATGGCTGTGAAGAAAATGAGGGAAGAGAAACTGTGACAGATGCTACAGAAAGAACTCAGCAATACAGTATCATATATAGGCAAAAGTAAACAAAAAAGAACCACCCAGTATTCAAAGAAACCTAATTAATTTAAAAAATGAAGCATTTGAAAGTTCGGTAATGTCAGATACATGGTTTTCTGTGCACTTTTATTTCCTACTCATTGTGCAGTTGTCTTCTGTACTACATAAAGATAGCCTACCTGTCTTGCCACTTTGTTTACACAAACATACAGAACTATTTCAAGTAATTCTCTGTTCAGATTTTCAGTGTATGGTTATTGGTACCACTGAATTTATTCTGCATTTACTGCTAATTGACATGAATGGCTCATAGTCACCAATTTAATGATACCTAAGGACTCTAAGAAACAAGGAGAGGAGAGAAACAAGTGTAAAAAATATATGCACAATCTCAGAAGCACTTCTCACTTTCTATTTTATTTTCTCTCTCAGGTGGTTTGGAACTGGAGCCAGGATTTACTGAAGACACTCACTGTTCTGCTAAGATGAATCATTTCACCTCACTCTCAAATCTAAATAGCAATATGTTAGCAGATTAAGAGAACAGGTAACAGTCATCTAATCTGCCAAATGCTGCATCCATGGAGGACCATTTATTTGACCTGTGTGGTGTTTGGTGAAAATCTGGACAGATTGTTATGCCCTTAGAGAAGACCGCCTTTGTATCAGACGTTACCTTGCAATTTCTGAAACACCAGGTTTAAGTTTCAAGTACTGAATATTTGGGTATGATACTGAGCTCTGAGGTAACATGAAAACTTGATTCACAGTGATGCATATTATATTAAAAAAATAATCTCATTGGTCATTTAGGAGCCATTATTACCATTACCTCACAAAGGTGATTAATCTCTTCCAAAAATACTGGGTTTATAGTTTGGGACCATTTTATTTCATTTTAGTTAATGACCATGGGATTAAAATAAAGATGCACTAATGAAGCTTATTGAGGATATAAAGTCAGGAGGTAGGGTCTTCCTAGAGAAGGAGAATTTGTGTTCTGTGGCAGAAATTCATGATTTGAAGAACTCAGAAACAGAACTGGGCTCAAAGTAATAGTCCAAAGGGCACATGGGACTAGTAACAAGAATTCCTGATATATACGGGGAGCTCATTAGTTGGAAATAGCAGACTATTTTAGTCAGTCACAGGATGGCTATGAGCCACTTAATTAAACACGACCATGAAAAGGGCACGGCAAGGTATTTTTGTAAAGATAAGGGAATATTCATGCTATTGTATAGCCTGTACTGAGGTCCCATCTGAAATATTTTGTATAATTCCAGTTATACATGTTCAAAAAAAAGATTAATTCAAATCTGAACAGGCGATGAACAGGACTATTACAGAGAACAAACATAAACCTATCTTAAGGGAGGAGAGTGAAGGAATTTGAGGTTTTTTTATGCTGAAAAATGAAGCTCAGAAAGAAAGATGATTGCTTGCAGCAATTACACTGGGGGCAAAAGATTTGTTAAATCTATGAGAGAATGTTGGTGTTAGAACACATGGGTAGAAACTGGTCATGAATAAATAAAGAATGGAAACTGGAAGAAGGTTTGTAATCATCATTACAGAAGTATGGTCCTTCATCAATCTTCCAAAAGGAGAGTTTGGGAAAGGAAAAACTAATATGAGGAACCTAAGCAGTCTATGAAAAAGACTGTATAATGCATGCTACAGCAGAGGATTGGATTTGGTGACCTCTCCAGTCCCTTAAAATCCAATGTTTCTATTGACTTAGCTGAAAGCCCTCATGTCTCTAAAGAGCTGTTTGCAGATACAAGCACCACAGCCCATAGAGTAATTAAATTTATTTTAAACAGTCTTTTTCATTCTGAATTATATTTACACTTCAAAACAGCCATCTGTAAAACCTTAATGAGGCACAATTGCTCAGTCATACTTTCAGTACCCACAGCAGAATTATGGTCATGCAGTTCAAGATCACATTCAGTGTCACAAGCTATATATGTCTAAAGCATGCAAGCTGGATGCACTCTGAATCTAATAGGCATGTTTGGCTTTTAAATCTGATATCTTGTTTTAAGCAGCCAGCCCACCTCCGGAAAAATTAAGACCATAAAGAGAAGTCATCTTAGCCTGTAAAAGGGAGGATACTAATTGCTAGGACAATGACCTTTGGATTTTTATTCTCTATTTAATTTGTTGTTTACTAAATAAAGTCTCTAAATAAACCAAAAGTGAGAGAAAAAATACTCTTTCAGCATGACATATGATAAACAATAATTCCATATTAAATCATTGTCATCAATCTCCTCATGCTTAACCAGTTGCAGCATGTGCGGTTACAGGCTTTCATAATCCAAACTAAGCAATCTATATATAACTAAAATTTGATGAATGCCAATTTCCAGTACTATTCCTTTTTGTCTCACTAACATAGCTTTTTGTGATTTTCTGTGTTTCTGCTATATAAACGTTCTTCCAGATGAGATATGATATCTCAAGATAGAAATAGTTTCAAACAATTGTTAAATGGAGTAATTTGCTCAGTTATGAGTTATAATAAGGGAGGGAGAAAGATGCTTCATAACCTCCTGTAATATTAATATTTCTAAATGGGTATTTTCATAATGTTGAATCTTTTAAGTATTTAAAGATGTGGACAGTTAATAGCACAATGTTTAAAAGGCGTCAGTTACTCAATGCTGAAATTCAGAGACCACGAGAGAACTGCCTTCTCATGTAGAAGAAGATTCATGGCAGCCTAAGTAATTTCTGAAGACACATGGCTCTATGAAAGAGTTGTTCAAACTGTTGAGTTGTCTGTACAACATTTATATAAACACAACGAGAGAAGATAAACACTCAATAATTTAGTTCAACAATATAATTCCTTCTACAATAGCTTGTTGGAAACACTCTGATTTTAACTCTATGAACTTGTCATCCCATTATTAAGTCCTGCTAGAATACAGGAAATAATGACACAAAAGCTAGAGTTCTTAATATTAATACAAATGTAAATTTTCAGCAAAATTATTCTCTACTCACAGAGTAATTCCTGTTTGTGAGAAGAAGAGACAGCATTTTTCATACAGCACAAAACACTTCAATTCCTGTTCTAAGTGTAAAGTAAAGCTATTCAGTGAAAGCCAGTCAGTACCTCCAGAATGCAAAGTCATGTCACATAGCTTCAGAATATGTTTTGAAGGCACTTTTGGAGCTTTACCCAAAACAGAACCATGTATACACAGCCTGTTACTCTCTTACTGGGAAGGCTAATGTTTCCATTCATAAGAACACAGTAAAACAATTTAAAATACTAAATTACTAAAGAAATATTAAAATTATAGCTAAATAATATGTAATTTCTTGATAGATCACGTCTTCCAAGGACTATCTGAACCAAGGGTATGTGTCTTTTAAAGAAGGAGACAAATCATATCAGCTAATTTTTGTATACAATCCAGTGAGCAATATTAATATTTTTATATATTAAAAAGTCATATATATGGTGAAACTTTGTAATACATACAGGGATATGTAGATGGCTGTGATTCAGAAAAAAAAGAGGTTTACTTTTACATAATGAGATGGAATTGTCATACTGGAAAAAAATACAATTAAATTCACTAGATTTGCTAAAATAAGGAAACTACAGGATTATGTCAAATATATGCCTGTCTATAAAGTATCAAACAATGAACTGACAGTAGCAGAGGTTCACCCTAAACTCCAAATTACTTTGCAGTTTCAAGGGTCAAGTGCTACCCCTGACAGTCTTGCCAAACTGTCTCAGCGACTTACTAATAAAGACATAAAATACATTCACTTGACACATTGATTGATTAAAATACTAATGGTATTCTTCTTGCTTATAAAAAAAAAAAAATTACTCTGGCTCTTCAGGCAAGTTGAATTTTATGAAATTGAGTTATCACAATGTTATTTTACAGTCTACATTTGCATTAAAGGGTCCCTTTACATTTAAAGGCTACCAAAAAACTAATTCATTATGTAAACAGTGGATATAAAGAAAACTTGTCCCTTCCTGATATGTGTTACAGCCTCTAAAAGTATTGCCACAATAATCTAATTTGCCACAATAATCTGACATCCTGTCAGATGTCCTCCACAACTGTTCTCTGCTTCAATGCAATACCATCAGTATCTCCCTCCTACTCCTCAACCCACCTAGCTTACACCTTTCAGCTTTTTTCCATTTTTTTCCAAATAGTTTTGGTCAGGAGCATCTGTGTGTCCACAGATTGGTTAGATATTGAACGCGGGGCAAATTAACTTGAATTTCTCAAGTTTATGCTGCAGATTTTCCCCAAGCAGAAGAGTGGAGGGAGAAATGGTGAGAGAAGTTCTTCAGCAGCTCTGCTGAACTGTTGTTTTTCACAAAACTTGTAAGCAGACTAATGAACATATGGAGAGGCAGCAAAATAGTGTACATCTCATTTAATGAGAAAAATGGACTATACAGTTTACAATTGTCCAGACCAACTCAAAGAAGCAGAAGACTTTCTAAGAACAGTATGCTGTATTTATTTTGCCATATGTGGTCAAAATTATTTAACCCCGATAATTTACATTTATTTCTTATCTGTGCTATTTTTTTTTTTTTCTTCTCATGCTTGAGCTTTATCTCCCTGTTTTAATTTTAAGGCACAGCAGGGTGACTGCTCTGTTCCTAATAGCTCTCACTGACAAAATAACACATGCCCATAATACAATAGTGAAAAAATTATAAGCAGAAAACAATCAAAAGCAAACCAGCACCCAAGCATGCACACGTATCAGCTGGGGAATTCTTGCCAACTTCAGCTGCTGCTAGATTTTTCTTTGGCAGCTTTCTCTTCCCCTGAAAAGCTCTAACCTCATTTAAAACCTGGCTGAGTATGTTCATCAGTAATTCCACTTTTCTGTTAGTTTTAAGTGGCTAATAACAGTATGTTTCCATACAGATGCCTGGAAACTCTGCAGTGGCCCAAGGCATGACGTTTGATTCACTTGAGGAATTGGTCCCAGAAGAGTCAAGTCCCTAAAACAGTGGTGCCCCAAACAAATTAAAAGAGGCAGAAGTATAGACCCTCATTATAATACAGGCAGGCAAGGCCCCTAAAAGAGCTTCTAGGTCAGCTGCCCTTAAGAAGAGAAGATTTTTCTGGAGAGGAATATTCTCCACTGACTCCTCTAGAAACTTGAAGTCTCATCATTGTGTTTACGCAGTACAATATAGCTACAGTAGATCAAATAACCTAGTTTCTATATTCAGACATTCAATTACTATGTATCTACAGTATACAAAGAGCTGGAAAGTTTACATTGCAGCATTACAGACTGATGAACAAAACACAAATATATGCTTCGTGTGGAATGTATCTATTCCAGTAACAAATTTTATGGTGCATTGTCTACATCAGCCATTTTTCAGTCAGCCCTTACAAAAGTACAAATTTAGGTCAACTTGAAACACCTGCACTTGAAATTCTGTGTCAGCAGCAAGCAACGTAAGAGGAAAGGAGAGTTTCATGTTAATAAACAATGTAATGGAACTGATACAATGTGTGGCTATTGTCCTTTCAAGTTGCTTTGAGAACATCTACATAAATTAAATGCTCCTTTTTTTATTATCACATCTCTGAGGTTATGATGTGCTGTATTTTATTAGTTCAGCAGTCTCATTCAAATAGTAGCTATCTAATATGATCCTTGCAATTAGTACCTTATGTTCATTCTTGAACCAAATTCTTCCTCTAGGATTTAAAGAAAACCCAGGGTCTCATTTGAGTCTCTCTTGTAATTCAGCTACATGCTATACTTTTACAGCTATGCAAATCACCTTCAAGGAAAACTGTGATGTACAGCAAAGGAAGAGATCAGAAAATTAAAATCCCGCAGGAGAGAAAATATTTAAAATTTCCTTTACATTTTTTTCTTTTGTTTAGCTAATCCCTAAAGGCATTAGGGCAGCACGTTCCATCTTGAAAGTCCCTGTAGAATCATGTACTGTTGAGCATAACTACAAATGTGATGCTTTCAGGAGCCAGATAATGTTTTTTAATTGGCTCATCATTGCAGCTTCAGCCCAAAAGCACAAAAATTAATTTAGAACCAATATTAACAGGTGATAATTAAATTATGGGGTCTGCATGCTTAATATATTGGAATAAGGCAGATGAGGCAACTAAGACCATTAACTTTAATAATGGAAATCAGTATCTACCTTAAGTAGTATTTTATAGCACATTAGCAATGGTTGATTAGTGTTAAATCATAAAGTAAATTTTGTTTTCTTACTAAACCTTTTTTTCACTTGTTCTACTCTGTACCCAGGTATGCAGTGTGCACACTAAACTAAGGATGCCCATTTAAAGCACTGGGCAAATGAGCAAAACCCACAAATAAACCAGCTAATTAATTCATCATGATGACTTGAGTACTTTATTTGTTACTTGAATAAGTTATTTACTATCCCTCAGTATTAAAGCATATGTAAATTGAAGAATGTGTGCAGCGGGAAGCTGTTTTGAATCAAATGGGTTTAGTAAAAGCATTAATCACTGGTAATCTGCAAGGTCCGTAACCCAGATTCCCCATTCTCCCTTGGTGAAGCAGAACTACCTGGGTGCACTGTTCTTACCACTGGAAGAAATGATGCCATGTACAGATTAACCCTGCACTTCCTTAGAGCAACAAAACCAAACTGATGGTGCCTCAGTATCACTTGAACTCAACAAACGAAAGTACTGTTTTCTCTTTTTCCATATTTTCTTTTCCATGACTTTACACCTGAGGAAAGAGACAGGCTTTGAATTTTCCTGACATCTTCAGATGGGCTCTCCACTATATGTCTTTCTCTCCACCTCCACGCTCTTCTCCATTCAATTTACCTTATCTAGTGCAGCGCCATCTCCTCAATCTTGGAAAACTCTGTATCATCACCTATTTTGAGTCTCCCATGGCTGCTGTCTCCAAATTAAAGCTTTCATTTTGTCTGCCTTTCTGCTGCTACCTACACTCTTTTGTCTTTTCTGCAGTCTATCCCATCAACTTGTTCCTCCCCTTTACACCAGGGTGCTACGGTTCCTTTTTCTACTTTTGTGTCTGCCTCTTCAGCTTGCGCTCAGCCATCAGCTTCCTCTGTTTACCCTCCAACTTACAAAGTGTGAGTTATCAAGTGCTTTAGGAAAATTAGTTTCTCTGTGAGACTTCCCTACATTCATGCAGTCTCTCATTTCTGCTTGTCTCTTTCTGCTTGAGCTTAGTTTTGATCAGCACTTGCACTTTCCATGCTATTGAGGATTTTCCATGTTCAGCCTCCATCTGAAATACCCTTTTTCAGAACCTAGTCATTTGTTCTCTGTTACTTTCTTTTTACTGCCTTTTAACTTTTTCTAACATCTTTCATCTGGACGGATATATATGCATTCCCTTCCTCCCTATAAAAAACAACATAAAAATGGTCCATGAACCTATACAGTGACGCAGCCATAAAGTTACTACAAAGCTACCCATTCCCACTAGTGGATCCAGGAACATACATAAATTAAGCCATGGAGGAGAAATATGGAGGTGTAACCACTTGTTTAGGCAGCTGTGTATGAATTCAGAAGTCTGGGTACCTAACTCTTTGAATGAAATCACCTATTAAACTTGAAGGATTGAAATAATCAGTGGACCATGAACCACAAGGTTATCACTGGCCCTCTGGGAATATATTCCATAACTCTTTTCAAAGGTGCATGCTTTATTAATACATACTCTTAACATCCGAAGTACTTAAGTCAGACTTTATGTAAAATGCAGAAGCCAGAGGTAAGGAAGTGGAAATGGCACATCAGAATACAAAAATCAAAACCTTGAAGCAATTACCTAGAAGTTAAATGTGATCCGCACAAGTTTCTTGTGACATCATTGCCACTCTATTGTTGTTAATGTCAAATTCCAATGGAGTACCATTAAGCAACTGAACAAATATTGAGCAAAGATTAAACAACTGAACTAAAGAAATGATGCCTCAAAAACAATAATTGGTTTAAAACTGGAAGTCAAATTTTATATCCGAACAAAATAAAGTTGTTGCAACCCCTGTGATTTTCACCAAAACCAAAGTAAAACAAATGCTTAATATGTTTGATGTAATTTTGGTGAAGGCTAAAAATAGAACAGATCTTGAATCAAAATGAAATTTTTCAGTTATATAACAAAAGGCAGCTACACATATGTGACTGTAACACACCCTCTGGGCTATAAATTGTTACACACACCCCAATGAACTGTACAGTTAAGGTTCTACCATGTACGAGCCCAGTGATGCTGCCTTATTATAATGTAGATCATCCCAAGGGAATGCTCATAATACCTCTGTTTTGCACGACCATTTATCATATTTATAACGCATGTTTTGCAGACAATCTATTTTAGATATGTGTTAGAGAGATTTACTTTTTTATTGAAAATATTTCTTATGTCTCTACATGTAAAGCCACTTGATTTTATTATCATGAGTTCAACTTTATAGGCCTTAAAGGAAGAATAAAATGATAATGAATACATTTCAATAACCTATGAAAATTATTAAAATATATTCGCTGTAAGTCATGGTACTACAGTTTTAACATCCAATAACTCAGAACCTACCATGAATTGAAAAGAATGTCTTGCAATACCAGAAAACAGAATTTTCAGCTCTATTGATTAAGCTTTTAAGGTCTCACAAAATAGTGGCTCTCAGACCACTGAGTAAGGCAAAATAAGACAAAAGCATTTTAGAGTTTGTTTTTATTTTTGTTTTTTTTTTTTCAAAACATATATGGTGCAGGGGAAAATAAATGTTTCTATTTTACAGGGTGATACTTCCATACAACATGGAATCCAAATCAAAATGAATAATGATGAGAATGAAGGTGAGGCAGTTAAACATGCATCGTAAATGAAATTCATCTCATGGTTACACAGTCTGTCACAAAAATCCCACTGTCAAACATACATTGTATGCACAAAGCATATCCCATGTGCTGTGTATCCTTCAAAAACACTGTAATACTCAACACTGAGATGCCATTTGCATCCAACATGCAGAGAAACACAGCAGAAAAAAAATCAATCTAAAAAAGTATGTGTCTCTTAAAATGAACCAGTAAAAGCTTGGAAAGGATGTTCATTAAAGAACCTCCAGCTACGGCTACAGAAATTCCTTTGAACTTTCAGCAGCAGCATTGAAAGGTCTTTCAATTAAACTACTCTGTAGACATTGAACCATTCATACATAGAGTATCTTACATGCTACCATGGTCTTCTGTGAGAAATAACAGCATTAAGGGGCCAGTAATACTTATGTGAAGTATCAACAACACTAAATTCTTCTGCAGTTTTCATTGATTTTGACAGCAGTGTCATGTATTCTACAGAGAGACATATCTAGTTGCTCCATGGTTTTTAAAATCCACTTTTAATCTCATTTTGTAGAAGTCTGAAACACACAATGTTCAACCCATCATTACCAACTCCAAGTACTCAAATAAAAACGATAAAATACAAACATGCATTCAGAACATAATTTATTTAACTTCATTACTAACTGTTAGGAACACATTAATTTGGTCTGCTCCAAAACCATAGGAATTAGACCTCGTACTCTTCTTAAACAAAGAATGAGTTTTTAACACATGTACGTATCTCCTAAAGCACTGCACATGCACACAGATGCACAAGAAGCATGGGAGTCCCAGCGAAACTTAAAGATTTGTCAACATTGTGTGTACATGCTTACACCTTCTCCAAAGGGAAAAATATAATGAAGCTAAATAGTAGCAGAGCTTAAAAACAAGGTTTGTTTGTTTGTTTTTTAAAAAGGGATCAGGAGTTGTAGCAAAAGCAAGATCAAATCAATAACAAATCAACTGTTAAATAATGTGGAGTGAAACATCACTTCTGAAGTTCAGCAAACGTGCTTCCTCTCAAATGTTGCAGCAACAGAGTCTCAGGTTGTTCACAAATTCATCATATTTAATATATTCTTTGGGCTTGCTGTTCAGAAAACATGTTTTTAATTCAGAGTCAGCTCTGGTGAAATGCCACATTCAGAATTCCAGTTTCATCTATGCCTGGAGCTCACAAAAATAGAAAGAGCCCAGGCAGAATTCTGTCTGTGTGAAAAGTACCTGTGAGTGGAGGCAAGATTTGGCCACTCATGAAAAGAGACTGTTTGCCTTTTCAGGGGAGCAAGGAGTACTGCTAATCAGCTCCAAAAGCCCTTTATTTTTGACCTCTTTGTTGCAGATTCCTCTTTGCAGGATCTTCCATGCAACACTGCAAGGAATCCAGAGATCCCAAACCTCCTGCACAGCTAGTGCAGGAAATGCTGGAGTAAACAAAACCTAGTAGGGAAGAGTGAGCAGCTACAAGGAGATCAGAGTAGCAAAGAGAAGAAGAGCTAAAGGATATATTTAGATAAACAGTTTGCAGATAAAGTATCAAAGAAGGAATTCAAGGCTACCAGTCTCACTGGCATCTGTTGAATCAATGGATCTTGCTGTACACAGCAAATTATTTCCACTGTGCAGCTTTTTACTTCATGTCTTAATAATCTGAGAATTGTATTCCTCTTCTATTATTACCTAATATTACTATTATTGATTTATATAGCACTTCCAAACAGAGAATTTAACAGACAGAGCTCATTTCAATAAAATCTTTTATTAAAATGACAGTGTATAATTATAAAATAAAATTGAAGTTTCAATTTTAAAACATTAAAAAATGAAAAAATAAGAATTCATATTTATGAAAAAAAAAAAAAAAAAAGAGATTGCAGTTAATACACAAAACCTTTGCAAATCATTACACTCCTAAGTTTAGAAATGGAGAACCCCTGGCAGCAAAATGTGTGAAGACAGAATGTTTATTTATTAGTGTTATTTTTAAAAGGATGTTCCAAGTCAAACTTGACAGCTTGTTTACAGTGGGGTCCTGCCCAAGGGTGGCTTAAAAGATATTAAACAGGCATACAACCAGAATATCATGTTACTGTACAAGATACAAGTTTGCCTGTGGCTTGATTTTACCGTGACTACTTTAGCAATTTCTTAGTTATTATTCAGGAAGCACTAATCTGTTCTAGCTTCTGCTCCCTCTGAAAAGCAAAAGAAAAGCAAGACAAAATTCTTCACATATATATATAAAATATATAATCCTAGAATCAAGAACATATATATACGCACTTATATTTCTATATGAATGAACTAATGGGATGATGCATAGAACTCATGCCAAGTGTTGCTACTGTTTCCAGGTGTTGGCTTTCTTCACAGAACCTTCGATTTTTCATATCTGTAATAATTTTAAGCAAAACCATGACTTTTTGCAGATTTCTTGATTTTCAAAATGGGTCTTAAAAGGATAGTGATTTCATTACAGAATAGTAAGTGTTTGGTAGTCCTTCCCACCATACAGGTTTTGAAAGGGAACAGCTTTGAGAAGGGATGGATTTCCAGCAGGAAGCACTCTTGGTAACATCATACAGGTGAGAGTTACTTTGGAATTACAACAGCTGTTTCTGAGGTTGGGAGCATCAAGTTGGAAACTGGAAGTGGGCTAATGGGAAACTACCATGCCAAACCTGACAGAATTTTTTATTTTAGGTTAGAAAAACTTGTCTTCATGGAATATTTAAATCATCATACAAATATTTTCCCTGTTTTACAAAAAATGGGTTTTCTTAAGAGGTCTAACACTGTTAAAATTTTCAACAGAAAAAAGAAACATTACTTTGTAGAAGATACTTTCCAGACTCCAGGACCTCCAATCTAAACTGGCCTCAACTTTAAATTATTTTAGAGCTGCAGCTTCTGAGTAGTGTTGGGCTGAGCAGAGCTTACTAGAGTTTACAATATTAAAATCCCACAATACTTCCCCAGCACTGTGAATGCTTCATCCCAACATCATGCCACACACTGGTTGCTGAACCTTCTGAGAAGACACAGGCCACAGGTGAGCAAGTTTAATATTAGTTCTTTCTAATTTTTTGAGGTGTGATTATGTGAAATCAAAATTCAATTCATGCAGATGATGCTACATGTCACATATGACAGGTAGTTTTTGTGTGAACATATGGTACATACAGCTACAATATTCAAAACAGAATAGAAAAAGTGGAAAGGAAGGGAAGAGAAAAAGTCTACAGAAGAGAAAAACTGAAAAGGAAATAATACATCAGAACTTCTAAACTATCACACCAGAATTTCCTTTTACTACTGCATATGTCCATGGAAATAATAGATGTGATGTGCAACACAAATCCCTGTAGGGCTTGAAAATAAAATACTTATATGAAGCCACAGATACCACAGATTATATTAAAAGATATGCAGTAATGAATGTTTTGTATATAGGGACTAAATTGAAAGTTTTCAGACAAAATTTTGCCCTAAATTACTTTTTACTCAGCATCACTGAAGTAAATGGGAATACACAGGTATAACTGAAGGCATAATCTAGCCCCTTGTAGCGATGTTTGGGTTTTTCATTTGAAGCAAAATCTAATTTGCAGTATTAAAATTGCGTTATCAGTCATTTATGAAACATAGTAATAAATTTACCACCCCCCCACCCCAATAATAATGTTTACCAAAGAATTAGACAGTCCAAGTTTAAAAAATGAGTTTTGCATTCTAGATCAATTTGTCAAGATGGTAATTTCTACTTTGACAATAACAAAGAGCGTTACTGAGTTACCATTTAATGTTGGTATTCAGATGCAGCCATTTTTTACACTGCACTGGAAGTTTACAATGAAAACATGGCCTGACATGCCTCCATTTCAATGGTATGCTGCCAGTAGTTCTCATTTTTTCCCTGCTTTTTTGTTGCTGCCTCCAGTTTGCCAGTACAGGGAACTGATCTAGTTCAAAAATATTTTTTTTTTTTTTTTCCCTGTAACTTGGCTCAGGTCTCTGAGCTGGTTCACTGCATGGCTGCACAAATACTTCTACCAATGAAACCAAGGACCTACAAGGGCTGTATAAGCCTGAACTGCAGCCAAAATGAATTACATGTCAAACTATGGTCTATGTTTGAGCAGACAATTTTAATGTACTATAGATAAAGGATACAAAAGGATGTTGAGAGGTCTGTAAATGTTATGATTACATAGCTAGCTGATAATATTGATTTATGTTGTCTGCTGTCAGAAGAGTGTAAGGGGTTAATTCAAATGCCTTATTTAAAGAGGATGGGCACAATAGCTTCATATGGGCCCATTTGAGAAAGCAGCTATCACGGAGTTTTACGTTTTACAACTGTAAATGTTTCATATATGTGAACTTTTCAAGTCTGTCTGAGTTCTAATATAGAACATGCCAGAAGAACCCAGCATCAATAACTTGTACAAAGACTTTGAGAATGAATTAAAATGCCCAACCTTCAGAAACAATACTAGGAGGCTGACAGTGAACAGTGCATTGAAGAATGATACTTCTCCCAATACTTTTTGCCTTTTTTTTTCCCAATCACAATTCCAAACTGCTCTCCTAAATCTTTTGTGAGTAAGAAGCTAAAGAAGAAAGGTGACTCTTTACAACATGAACTCAAAAAAAAAAAAAAAAAAAAAAAAACCACAACAAACAAAAAAAAAAAAACAAAAAAAAAAAAAAAAAACAAACAAAAACAACAAAAGCAAGCTCATGCCTTACTACCAGGTACTAGAGAATCCACACAGAGAGTTGGTTAATGTTGCTACCTACTCTCCTTCTGTCACTCACTTTTCTGACATCAAATCCTCATCTGGAAATAATGAACACAAAGAGAATTGCTTGCTCTTCTCCATGCTTATTCCTCACTAATTCTTCTGGTGTGCACCTACTGTTGGGTGTAAACTGCATTATGGAAGATTTTCACAAAGGTTAACTTTAGCGTACAGAGACTAGTTTTCCTTTTCAATTAGTAGGTAAGGACATTGAAAGAACAATTCATTTAGACACCCTCTCTCTGAAATTGCCTTTTAGGTATCTCTCTCTTTCCATGTGTTCTAGAGAACGACCAAAGGATAACCTGCCCAAGGAAAGCTATCCACTAGTTTTACCCATCACCATGTCAGCATGTGCTCCATTGCGGAGCAAGTGTAGCCAGAAGTCCCAACATCTTAGCAGTCGTAGTTAGCACTTATAAAAATAACAGGAAAGGAATCACAGGCTCCTTCACCTTGAAATACACAACAGCCTCTTCTCTGCAAAGAGAACAATATACGGCTGCTCTGTGAATTGCAAGGACGCTGAGCAAGTGCATGCAGGTGGCTGCACAGTGAGCTGAAGGTGTGAAATTGCAGTGCACGTACAATGTGAAGTGTCAGGAAATTTGCAAATTCACAACCTCAGCTACTGTGCCTGGGCCCCAACACCCCGTGAACCCAACACAACACGGAGCTGGCACAAAGCGTATCGACTCCCCAGCACCTCCTAACGGGCAGTACAACACAGCGCTTCAGCACTATCTACTTGGGTCACAGCTGACAGCTTTAGAGTCTAGATATTGTTAACTGCAATCGCTGTGTTGGTTGTGTATGACAGAAATGGATCTGAACATAGTTTTTTCCTTTTATAAATTCTATCTGTAGTGTGTTTTTGAAAGATAGTATTTCCTTAATCTAAAATGATCACAGGTAGTACATCTCCGTTAGTTTCAAACATGAGAGCCAAGATCCATGACACCATAGTTTAATGCTGCTCTTATCAGAAACCTGCAGAGATTAGAAATCGTAAGAAAAACATTGATGGACGTTTTCAGGCTTTCTGGGTTAGTTTGGAATTAACCACTGGTGGCTTGCTTTCTTTGACAACTCTTTTATAATTGGGCACAGATGGATGAAAATATACTACAAACACAGGGGGATTTTCTTTAATCATTAATTTTCACTTAATTGCCAGATGGCTTTGGTTTCTAGTGTACACTTCATTTGCTGTTGTGTCATTTGCAAGGTTTTACTTTTTTTGGTTAAAGTTTTACGTCTTCTGAAACCCTTATTTTATTATTGTCTTCTGATCTCTTTCTAAAATATAACAAAGATGAATTTGTGTATTTGATTATTTTACTGTTATTTTCTTGTAAGTACTTCAGTTTCCCTGTCAAAAACAGAAGACTTACACTAGCAATAAAGTTTTAATATTGCAAGGTAAAATGTGATACGTTACTTTCCTAAGCTCGTGTATAAAATGTGAATCTAAAAGTAGCCTGATTTTTAAAGCATACATACCTCTCCTATTCATACATGTGTATTGTTCGTGAAAATGGGGCATTTTCATTTAAACATTTGCATCTCTTTTCCTAGGTACTCTTCTTTCTGCCTTGCCTCTTACTGTAATTGTTGAATTCACACCCCTTTGTAAAAGTATTTGAATGGAAAAAATACTCTGTTCAGAAAAAAGCGTTTCTTAAACCTGTACTTATTTCACAGTTAAGAGTGACTTCAGAAATCATTTGTGTTTCATGTCAGTTAATTTTCTGAGGCTTTGCTCATTCTTCACATAAGCCAAGATGCTCCTTTCATTAAAAGTTCTATTCTTTAACCGGGATGACAAGATGCTGCTGTTCTTTTGGGTAAAAAGAGAGATGGCTGTTTAAGTAAGTGGAAAACTTTTTCTGATGTTGAACTATGTGTATTGGAGTTTCTTCATCTTTTTACAGACCAAGATTTACTCTGAGCTATACGTTGCCATACTTCCCCGCAGGACAATGTCTAGTTCTGTGAGAAATCTGTTGGATACCAGAGAAGGCAGCACGAGGAGTGAAGAGCTTCTCATCATAGGTGAAAGCAGCAGAATCTTTTAAGAAGTGCCAAGTCTCTGATAAGCAAAATGACTAAAGGAAAATGCTAAATTTGAACCTGCACATTTTCCTGCAATGGGGTTCTTCTCTCCGTTTATACAGCCTCGGTTTGTTCTTAGCGACTCTTCCTTCAATGAGGCACGGACGAGATTATGTCTGAAGGTCTTTGTTATGCTTTCTGCTGATACATTGGATGGAACATTATTCTGAAATGATGAATGAAGGCAGAAAGAAGAATGGAGAAAGTGTTAAATGGATATGAAATGGAATATTCAGAAAACAGCCCCAGGCAATCAGAACAGGGCAGGGATGAGTGAACAAAAGAACAAGGTTATCTACTCTCATGTGTTAAAAATTCTCAGGGGGACCTGTGTCAACCCTTAAAAAAACAAATCAGAACAATGCAGCAACAGAAACAAGAAAAAAATTCTCCATTTCTTTCCTGTCTGCAAATGTTACTTTATCTTCCATTGAAGCAATGGATGCCTTTACAAGAACAACAACGACAGAAAAAAAAATGAACAAGAGGTATAATTAGACTTTCCAACACTTAAACAGTTCTAAACTATTTTTTTTTTCCCTAGAGAATGATGATTCAAGTTTCTTAATACATGATGTTTAACTTAAATAGTATAGGGATATTTAACTTAAATAATATGCAGCTACAGCACAGGCTGAGAGCCAAGATTCTTTGAACATAAAACTGGTAGGTAAAGTCATTTGGTATAACAGTCTGCCTGCTTAGGAACATAGACAGCTCTCAAAGTGAAGAAGAAATCCGAAAAATAGCAAAATATAGTGTATATTTCCACTGAGATTCATAAGGTTTTCAGTGGAAATTCCCCTTTGATATGCACTCATATTTATAATAAGAAAACAAATAATTTTCTTTGCTGAGTTAGAATTACAACTATGAATGCAAGTTTCTATTGATTTTCACACAATTCCTGCTTTTTTCCAGTTTCTGTTTGACAAAATGTAAAATCATGCCAAGAAAGCACCCCCCAATATAATCACTTACACTACAATTCCAGTGAAATAATTTAAATTAATGCTTCTCTAAAATTTAAATAATGCATCAGAAGCTATAAAGAAAAGCACTTATATTCAGAATCCAAATGGTACAGGCGGTTTTATCAGTTGTACTCGTCAAACTATGTCCTGCAGAAACCAGAACTGGATCCTGTTGACATCAATGGAAGATCCACATGCAGAACTGAGAAGAGGTTTTGGCATCGGACTGCAGCTGATAGTGAATGTTTATGTCATTTTAGTCACATCTGATACATTCATGGCAGATATGGATTTCAAGGTACATGTAAATCAAGAATAATGAGCACTGGGTGTGACACTTCAAAGAAGGAGATTAATAAGTATAGGACATGCACAACTGTATTTAAGTAGTTTGGCCTTTCTTTTTAATGAAGAGAGAAAATTTAAGAATCAGCAAACTAACAGAATTTTTATTTGACTAATATTAGCTTTAAATAAAATTTGTTGTTAGCAGTGGCATTTAAGAAAAGGGAAAAAACAGAGTTAGTGAGGCTTAAAAACAGCATGGGAGTAGAATATGTTCCAGTAAGAAAGCATATGAATCACAGAGAACTGCTTTCTGTTATAGCAACAAGATCAATTAGATCTGCAACAGCTGAAAACCATTAACTGCGGTTGGCTGCTGTTAGCGTAATGGGTTTTTTTCTGCTCAGTATTCTGGTGTCAGTTTATCACTTTAGTACCCAAACAGTTCTGCCTGAAGCCCTAGTAATCTTAAATATAGAATTGTTACGAACAAAAGAAAATCTCCCAGCATACAAATTGAAGTATTAAATATTACTAACCTGTTTATAGATTAAACACAGCTTCGGCTGCCAAAACTGTTCAGTACAGTGTCAGAGATGTCTTTGGTTTATGTTTTCACTTTTTGTTTTGTGAGAGGCAGAGATGTTCACCTAATGTTAGTCATGTTAATTAATTTCTTGCCAGACATACAAGGGGGAAAAAATTGGGGCAAGAAAGGCTTCCCTAGAGCAGCCAGCAATGGCACTTCTTTATTCTCCCACTTTATTGAAAATAATCAAAACTAAGTTTGTGAGACTGCCATTCTTCTCACATTTTTTTCACGGTATTCCTGCACTGTCCCCAGAGTTCTGTACGAACTGCGCTTGGTCCTTTTCTCTTTCAAATTAGCAACTTATCACCTTCTCTAAAACCACAGCATTGTTTTACATAGTTTATCTACAGCACAATTTATTACTTTCTGATTTTCAGAAGAGAAGAATGGTAGGTCTTTTTTTATGTTTTCATTTAAATATTCATAGCATAGCATTCAAAGTGACAGGCAGTCTTCTAGATGAGGTTTGTTTTCTTTTGCTCATTAATGGCTCAACCTCAGGCAGCATTATTTCTATAACTTGTCAACTCGGCTTTCTCAGTTCAGTGCAACTCCCTTTCTTCATCCTCTTGGTGGCTGCTTTTACAGGCTTTCAAATTGTTGGGTGGGAAATATCAGGAACACCACTGCTTACCCTGGGCTAAATTAATGTCTCCCATATGAGGAGCCATGTAAGCAAATGTTGGGGTTTTTTTGGTAGCAGGGGGTAGGGGAAATCAAATACCAACACTGATTTATGTTCACAGGCTTCAATTGAGAGATAAGCCTGTCTGCTTCAAACAATGAGGTGTGGTGAAGAGATCCACAAGATAGTACTGAACCAACCAGCAATGTTTGCACAGGACATTCAGACACTATGTTGACCTAGCCAGGGTCTGTGAAGTACAACAGACCCCAACTTTGATTAAGAGGCAGCACAGCAAACGTTAGCCTGGTGCCACGCTGGAGCTAACAGGCTGTGTCTTTCAGGACTCCTCAGTTTAGGTACCTGCACTGCAGTTTTGGAGTAAGTCATCAGCAGTTTGTACAGACCTCTGGTGTGCACCATCGGTGTGCTTGGGTGACAGTCCCTGCAGAAGGGATATACTTAACACTCCTATCTCTGTCTCGGGCATGATTACATTATGGCCCCCTCTGACTAGAGGGGCAATAAAAAACTGTTTTCATTATCATCTTCATCAAAATTCTCTTCACCCTATCCTTGTGCCTCAGGCAGAGGTCTCTGTGGTTAGGATGGGAATGAGGAGTACAAACATCTGAGGTGTGCTTTTAAGTCCTTAATAGATATGTAATTAAAGGAATATCCTGCAGTCTCTCCTCCACTGCATCATTTGGCTGCTTGGCATCAACAGAATATCTCAATACCTGTAACTCAGCAGAAATTGTATGAAATTATAGGAAATCATATTGCCAAGAGGCACCTGTAAACAGAAAGAGAAAATCAGTAGTGAAAGACTTCACCCTACCATTTTGTGCATGAATAATGACAGATACATAACAAAAAAAGAAAAATTGCAATATTTCATTGTAATTTATATAGCAGTTAGCCCACATTTCTTTAGGTGTCCTAACTTACATTCAAATTTATAATCCCACAGTTTCACACCTCAATGACATTTAGTATTTTCCTGTGTCTTAGAGAGGAAAACAATTAGGGAAAGCCCTTGTGCAGCTGAGGCAATGGGGTGGAGAGGAGACAAAGTTGAGACAGAGAATAGCTCAACCATCTATCTAAGGATCAGTTAACTAACAAATTTTGTTTCCACCTCATATGTATAGTTGTGTTAATTAGTGAAGCATGCATTTACATTAGCCAGACAGGAGTGCGAACAATGTTTCATTTTATTTTTCTGCACAGACAAGAATTTTTTATAAAAAAGGAAGAGTACTTTCAAAACATGCCAGATTTATCTCAAAACTTACCCTTAGTGCACAAGTCAGTCCCATAAGAAGGGACCTTGCTCCAGTATCAGAAGCACTAGGTATGATAATGTGGACTGAGGCTTGAGCTCTCCAGCATGAAACGCAGGAGCATGCATTCTGCCAGCTACGAGGCCCCCATTATCACAGTCCGCATGCCTGAAACTAGATGACTAAATAAATGTTTAATATCGTCCTGAAGTATCCTGACTTCAAAATGCAGCTCAGGAGCTTAATAAACATGCATCCCAGGGGCACTTGGAATTGCCCAAATGGGTGAGCTTCATCTTTTCGGGGGGGGGCAGTGAACAAGGGGCTTTTGTAGATTTTATGTCTCAGAGTTTTAAAGTAACAGTATTTGTACCTACAAAAATACCATAGATAATTTCAGAGACTGTTAGGTGTCCCAATGTTGCTATTTCTGAGAGCTCCTGCCATTGAATTCTGCAATGAGAAGGGGCAATACTGGACAGACAAAATACTAAGCCAATCTTTTTTTTCTTTTTTTTTTTTTTTTTAAAACCACCATTAACCGTATAAATTACACAGAAGATAAGCAAGAGGCTGTTTAAGCCTTTTTGGGGTAGGGGGTAAATCACAATTCCCACATAGACTCTCGATTTAGGAAAAACTCTTAAAATCAGCTGGTGTGAGGAGGGACTTGAGCAACTACTAAAACATGTTTTTGAAAAAGGGCTCCTTAATTGGGGACAGAAGAAAAGTTAATGTGCAAGATCTGTTCCCCAACAGTGATGTAATATAAAACATTGCGTTTTTTCTGTAAAAAAAAGAGAAGTATCTGTCTTGTCTAATATTGAGGGCTAAAAGTAAAAAACAATTTCAAGAAGCAATTACAACCCTTGATGTCCCGATTTAAGTAAACTGCAATCCATGATTAAAAACAAACCCAAAAAACTTCTTAATGCAGATGTCATACCAATGGTTTAATGCCTTCTTTCCCTAACATAACTGAATCTAGTCTATTCTAAATTAACCTTGCTTATTTTCTGATGTAAATCTGAAATATAGAAGTCATTCCTTGAAATTCTGATGGTGGGCAGGACTTTGAACAACATGAAATACTGTGAAATGGCTGACAAATCTATGCTTATAAATTACTATGAAACAGGAGAGAAATTACTCTGTTAGCTAATGCATATTGAGATGTTCCTTTATATTGTGTCTGTTAATCAGATACTCAAATGGCAAGACAGAAAACCAGAGAAGATATTTCCCATATAAACTGGCTCATTATGGCCTGTTTTTAAATCAAAAATTAAATCTATAGTGACAGAATGGTTACAGATAAAAATACAGATCCCTGGCATTCTAATATAAAATGGTGTGTCTCAGTGAAAAATGGGATCATTTTTATCAATAACAAAATACCAGTTTACTTTAGGAAATGTGCAATCAAGGTGCGGGAGTATCCTGCTCTACATTAAGTAGTATAAATCAACTCTTTAGAACAATAACTAAACAACTATTCAAATACCAATGACCGAGTTTTTAGGGAAGACTAATACATTGTATCACATTTAAAATTTTAAAGTGTTGGCTTATTTTAAACCTAGGAAGAACATTTTAAATGAAAATGAGACAAAAGTGGTTTTAAATAGGACCAACATAATTTTCACATGCAGAATCCTAGCTAGTTCTCAGTACCTTCTGGTGTAGCACTCTATTAGACATGTAGTTAAATAATATGGTATTGCCTGAAAAATTTCACAAATCCTTATTCATTCCTGGCATTATTAATAGCTCAAACACTGATTTTTGTTTGCTATAAAAAGACAATTCATCCATTAAAATAAACAAACATCTACTAAAACAAACAATTTAATCTATTAAAATCATCATAAGCAGAGGCAAAGTATATGCCTGTGTTTACTTCTGAAAACATGCAGTGACTACTGAATACTATTAAGCCCCTGACCTCAGGAAAAGTATGCTAGACTTTGGCACTGGAAGGCTTGCAACCCTTAAGAAATTCAGACACAGGATGAAAAAAATGGTTTGTTGCTTTAAATCTCAGGAAACATATCACATTTTTCCAAATTTAACCTAAAAATAAAGTAACAATTTAGAGCCAAGCTGGAAAATGCTAATAAAACTGCCTAGAGATAGGCAGGTAGATAGACATATACATATATAATTAGTGTTCTGCTAAACAATTAGGCCTGTATTAATTCCGTTTTAATAGACACATGATAACTGAATTTTTCTTGCAAGCCTTCTTTTTTCCCAAATACATAAATACTGGGAAATCCTGTTTCATCACAACACCAAAGAAGAAACATTTTCTCTTTTTCTTCCTTACTGTTACCAGGAACAGAATAAAAGGAAGCATTTCATTTGGTGAAAGCTATTTTAAGATCTGCTCTACTTTTAGCAAGATACTTAGGTCAAAGGCTTATATTTTGAAACCATCTTGCTTGTGAAGCAAAGCACAAGTCAGAAATAAAGCTGGTGCAAACATATACATTTTCTCAGGAGAGCGCATTCAAATGCAAGTCCTGGCCTTAAACCCCCTGGCAGCTCATGGCCTAATGCTGCCCAGGCTACAGAGTGGTGTTGGCTCTCAATTGCACTCACTACAAAGAAAGAGATGTTACAATGCTTCCATGGACTTCTTATACCCCTTCCTGCCTCGAAGAACAACCACTGACTGACTAATCTGGTAAACTATACAACTTGATCAGCTATTTTATTGGGTTAAATTAAAATGAGAACTGCTTTGGAACTTGCAGAGTTGGCATCCTTCTGCATATTCAAGGGCTGAAATCGTGCTGGCAAGATAATAACAGTGTATCCTGAACAATAAGAAAGTATTTGGACATTAATTTGATATTCAGTTCATAATTCAGCTTCAATGAAAGTTACTGTCTGGGGGGAAATCCAAACTTCAGGCCACTACAATGCTCCTTACGCGTATGTGAAGTTTCATATTACTGTATACTTAGTTTACATTATTGGTACAGGGTTTGGTGATAACCTATATTGTACATAAGAGAAAGAAATCACATTAAGGTTTTGTTAACTGCCAATGTAACCAATAATTTCTGTTAGAAATTTGTATGTGATGTCATTAAGGGAAAATTACCTTATGTTTGCTACTTTGAAAGATCTTATATCTTCCCCCAAAACAGAGAGTTCTGACTCTGAATGGCATGTCAAATTCTACATTCCCGTGGCAAAGAACGTAAGAAGATTAAGAAGTCAGTAAAATCAACTATGCAAAACATAATAAAAATAATTTTTAAAAGGAAGGAAGGGAGAATTAGTGCGTTTGAGGAAAGGGAGCAAACTGGCGTAGGGAGACAGTACTCAAATTTACTACTCTATGGCAACGGTAGCCTTGCCATCCTATCTAAAACAGCAGAGCAAAGGATTAACACAGCAGTTTTAGATCTCTCTCCTTGTACCCAAAAGATGGCAATACAGAAGGAAAAAGAGACACGCTTCTTTAGTAAGGGAGAACTTAGAACTTGACAAAGAGACAACCCATGGCTGTCACTCAGGAACCAGACTGGAAAATGTTCTGGTATATTATCATTTTCTGCAGGGTTTATTTTTGTAAAACAGGGTAATCTCAGTGTCTACAATACCAGATACAGCTACCAGGAATAAAGTATTAAACAACAGCTAGAATACAGCACCTAAATAAACACCATTTTCAGAAGTACATTCACCTTATTGCATTCACCTACTTCTACTTCTGAAATCTATGTTTCAAATTTAAATGTAAATGGATTAGGCACAATGCTGAAGCCCTCCTAAGTGTATATAAAAAAGAAATACTAAACTTGGTTACCAGTTTGCTTATAGGATTTGAAAAATCAACTCTCATCATAAAACATTTTCTAAGCCCTATTCTGTGACAGTTGTGTGAAATATTTTCATCATAACAATGGAATTTTAATTTGAAAACTTGATGGTATTACTTAGTTTCAGTATCTGACTTCATGATTTACCTCATGTTAAAAATCCTTAGTGGACTTCACAAAACATCACCTAGCATTTCTCTTCTGTGAAAAACATACTATGCCAGGAGTGCTCTTATGAATTCCCTCCTTTGCCTGTTAGGCAGGAGGATTTCTTGCAGTATCTGCAGGGTCTGGGGTGGGGGAAACCCCTGTTATGAACAGTGCTTTTTTTTTTGTGACATGAAGCTTTTTTGAAGAGAATGGTTTTGCAGATGTTTCCTAAGACTGTTTACGCTCTGGCTTCATGTAATTACTCAGGGATGTTTATTCTGCATGGAGACTCTGTTGGTGAGGGGTCTTCATCGCCACTTCTTGCATGCTCTGTGTTGGGTATTGTCCAAGCAAAAAGTAATCATTTCACTGTTGATCACTTTATTAAAGCTGCCACCTGAAATAAAGTATATACATGCTTGAGGGACTACAGCTTTAAGGAGAGAAAGCTGTAAGGAGGGAAAGCGTTTCCTTGCCCTGGAGCTTACACCACTGCCTTAGAAGGGATACAGCACTCCATCAGAGAGGGAGCTTCGTTCACACAGTCTGAACTGCATCTCAACCAAGAGGTTTTACCACTGGATCTATGTGTAGTGGTGGCACAGTATTTTCCACCTTATGACTGAAATGATCACAATGGCAGAAGTTGAAAGCATAAGCCACCCTGAGACCATGAATGAGATCAAAGCCACGGCTTCTTTTTTCCTCTCTCTTTTTTTTTTTTTTTTTCTTGAAGGCTTTGTTCTAATAGTAGTAGTCAGCATAAAAGCTGAATAGCCTGATGATTACTCTGTTTTTAACAGATGACTCATCCTTTGATGAACCTTGAGGGAAAAGAGCACTGGGTTTGTTTATGTCTTTCCTGGAGTAGCTTCAGGCCTTAGTGAGTCAAGCCTCCTGGGATTAGAAGCACAAGTCTACAGCGTTTACCACTGTGTTAGTAACAAGCATGTTTTGCATCAGCTAGCATACATTCCTTCTTAAAGCATATATTTAAACCATATTACTTCAGCAAACATTAGATAACTGGCAATTCTTAATTCTAGTTTCATTTCTCACTTTTACCTATAAGTTTTAAAATGCTATCAGAAATAAAAGCTGTTTCAGTGCTTCAGAGTTGTCCCATCCTGCATTATTCCACCAATTATACCTGTCAGGAAGCCAGTTAAAATGTTTAGCAAGTTCCTCACTGGGCTACAAAGGGTTAAATAACCAAGCCAAAAAGCCTTTAATGAAAAAGCTACAGTGAATTCAGTTTAGTTTTCCAATAGACCTAGGTATTTATAGATTTTCTGTGCAGTAAGAATATAAGATACAGTTGGGCCAGGTAACAAGTATGGTTTAACCTTACAGTTCAGTGTGTTTAGGTCTGTAAGGTATGTGGGCACACAGCATACAATTGCATTGCTGCTCTCTTGCCAAAGTCTCCGCCAGCTCAGATATGGTTATTAAGTACATGTCGTTTGAATAGGGAACACAGCTTTTTAAAGTGACGAGTTGCTTGTACTAATTAGGCTCTCATATGTTCAAGCCACTTTTGTGATTCAGTTACATAATACAAATGTTCCCTTTCAGATGTGTCCTACACTTAAGAGCACAGCAAAACAGATGCACAAGAAGAAAAGTGAGGAAAACAGGGAAAAAAGCTTTCTTGGTCATTTTAAGCTCCTACCATTGCATTTGATTTTTCAGGCCCAATCCCTTCAAAATTCCAAAATCCTTTTCCCATATTTTGCATTACACCAGTCTATTAAATGATTCTAATTGAAATTTAATTATATCGAGTGCGTATTTCAGTTGTACTGGAAATTTTCTGCACATTTGCATGTACTATTGGCCACTGAATTCTGCTGTTAAGTATTCTTGTAGAATATTTCAGTTGCCGTTTTGTTTGCTTGCCAAATCTCTTCTTAAAGATGGCAAATAAAAAAACCCCAAATCTGTGAGGGTCTAACTGTTATCTAGGCTTTAAAAGGCAGACAGGGAATTATTTGAAAATGGTTTTTATATGAAATATTATTGGAAGATAAGTGTATTTGTATGGCTTCCACTGTTCTAGCATCATTGCATACGAAAAATGTCAGGAAATTTATCTTTACAATCACCCTGCTAGATAGGAAAACTCATTATTCCCATTTTACACATAAGCAATTAAAACACACCAAGACTAAGCAACATGCCATTTTATGAAAGAATGTGGAACTGAACTTTTGTCTTCCAAATCACACAACAGCACTCACATCATACAAGCTTAATTGCTTCTTTTTCTAGAGATAAATAGCAGTCAGCCTAACTGGAGGAGTATATTAAAAGGTTCAACTGCAGAAATTCTCTCAAACAGAATGTATTCCTGATGTATTTTTGCAATTTAATAATTCTTCAACGTTTTTTCTCCATCAACTTAATTCAGCCCCAACAGTTACCCAAACCTACAAATAAGTAAGGCCAACCAAAACTATCTCAACCATGAATCAAAGTTACAAACTGACCATATAATAACTAGGAATGAGGATGTTAGCCTTTTCACATGATTAAATTGAGAGTTCAAGTTTGGATGTTCTTTGCTTGTAATGCATGTAAATATTTCACTTGCTCACATCCAGCTTATCGGTTATCTATGTTGTTCTTTAAGAATAATGCATGTTGTTCATTACCACTCCCCCAATCACTTGTGGGAATCAAACAGTGCAAGTAATTTTATTTCTACAAGCTTATCGACTAAGATGTTATGCAATACCAAGTGAAGAACTGATTCCGACAAGATCCCAATGGAAAAGGTGGTTTGTTTACAGGTGTATTGACATCCCTTCATCTGCCAATTTCTAACACAGAATGCCAGATTGATCTTGTATCAGTACTTTTAAATAAAAATGTTAGACACTACTATGTCAAATCTTACAGAATTCTGTATATCTTATAGTAACAATATTAGCTTTCATCAGCCAAAGTTTTAATCTAATAAGGATGGATGTACAGTTAAATGAATATTGATTGGTGTATGTTACACCTCTCTCCTTTACTTCTGTATCAATGGAGACCTGAATCAGTCTTTCCATTACTTCACCTAGGAACGATGTCAAGGACAGGCTACAATCACATTAATACGTTAAATACTTATTTACAGACAAGAGTAAGATATCAAATTTCAGCTAAGTTGAAAAGAGGGGGAAAAGACCTAAGTAAGAGCTTGCTGGACTAAAGACTTCTGAATGTCGGCTTCTAATTCTGAACTATTTTCCCCATTTCTCCAGAAACTTGCAACATGCCTCACACAACGAAGACAGGGTGAGATTTTGGTCATTGTTATCAAAGTAATTTATGATGCTGCATTTGCCAAAACATTGCAGGGAATTGTATGAAGAGGGAGGAAAGAAAGAAAAAATAGGAGAAGTAAAAGGGAAATATGGAGTACAACAATTTATTTTAAGTCCCTTCTCCTCATGGAAGCAGAAACACCTCTAAGGTCAAGCTTCAAGAGTTTCAGTTGCAGGCAGCCTGGTATCCCAGTCTGTGAACTTGCAGAGTACTCCCATGGCAGTAACATTAAAAATTTGCTAAAGTGGAGCAATTTCAAATTACTAAAACTCATATGTGGAGTCACACATTTTAAGTGAATATAATGAATTTTCTTTGTCAAATTTGTTAATGCTCAATCCTGAATCTTATTTCTCCGCCTTCATGAATATGGTTTCTAAATCAAGACTCATGTAGGAAGCAACCCAAGGTAAGTACTGTATCTATGCTGTATTTTAATTCTCCACATTCTGACATATACAGTTCCCAGTTATGCCTTGGTTTCACCCAGGACATGGAAGAAAGATGCAGGGTCTTGAACAACTCTGCAGAGTAATAAGGTAACACCTTGAAGAAACTTATGGCTGCCTTCAAATCAACCAAGTATGCAAAACACACATTATCTAGAAACTCCTCTACATGGGAAAAATTAGGCTTAGTTTTGTTAAATAGAAGATAAAGAAAAGATTTACAAGGATATGATTAGAAGAATTGTGAGTAGATCGTCCTCCTTCATTCAGTCTTATCATGGAAAATAGGATATACTAGATGTAAAGCTATATTTGGGTAGACTTAGACTGGCTGAATGAATCTAAGCCACCATTTCAGTTTATTTAATGTAAAAAGCAGGTCAAAGTGCTGCCTTCACCTACCTATTAATATTGAAAGGATCTTCTGGTTATTACAGTTATGCTCCAAAATGTTTTCAAAGCATCACAACTATACTAAATTGTATGTCTTGCTGAATAAAAAGAATGATGACTAAATAATTTTTTTTAAGACTTATGAGTGCAAAAGATCATTAATAACAATAGACTAAAAAAGAACCAACTTATCACTGCCTGATGTTTTTAACCAAATATATCTGAAAACACCACTTCAGACTAATGAGAAATAAGTGTTTCCATTAAAAATAAATTCTCCCTGCTCCTCTCCCTTCCCTCCTACCCTGGTTGCATTTATTTACTTTGTGAGCATCTTTTTCCTCCATACAGCAAGCCCTAATAAAGTTATTAAACAAAGAGTAAAAAATACTGGAAACATTATTTAAAATTATGTTCTAACAAAAATATTAAGAACATTAAATTTAACCTTATACAATTAAAAAAGACTGATTGTCTTTTAATTTGAGGGATCAGAGATCAAAACAGAGAACAACAAAAGTTGAATTTTAGCAAAATTATGTCTCCCATAATACACCATCTATCCTGTAATACCTTGAGTTCCTGCTACTCAATTTCACTATGTCCTTCTGCCATTTGTTCATACCTATTTACAGCAATGTTTAAATGGGTACAAAAAGCTAGAACACTTCCATGGTAGACCTTGATGCACACTTGTTGCAAATGGTGTAAGGGCTGAGAGAAGATACTCTGCACTACAAGCTGCTATTAGACTCTAGTTTTGAAAACTTATATACACTGTGAAAAGTGAAAAGGACTAAGTAGATTGAGCAACGTTAAGCAGGTGCCTAAGTCTTTGTAGGATCACCACCTTACTACTACATTAAGTGTGGTTTGCTTATTTCTAAGGCCTAGAGGGTTACTACAAACTCAGTTTGGGCTTTCTTCAGATCAGACTCACTATAATGTGATGACCATAATGTTCCTCTTAATCACACCATGAACATGAGGGCTGTTTTTTTTTTTTTTTTAGAGAGAGAGATAGAATTATTTCAGCTAATTATTATTAGCTAATCAAAACGGAAATTCCTGGACTATTTACCATTATTTACCATTAAGCAGATTACTTTGTGGAGAGAAAAACTGACAATCATCCATTCTTGTAATAATACTGTAAGTTTTTGTTTGATAACAGCAATAGTCTCATTTATTCAATTTATAACTAATCAACAGCAATCATTTAATATTTTGAAGTAAAGAATTCTATTAAGAAAATGCCATTGTGTGCAGAATGATAAAGGCTATCTGTTCACAAATTAATGCTTTACTTCAGAATTAAACATCAAGAGTTGTCCTCCAAACAAGGACAGATTTGATAGGGAGGCTGAGGGGAGTACAGTACATCCCATGTGCTCTAGGAAATTTCCCCATCTGTATCGTGCATCCAGCCCTGTCCAACCCCAAACTCTCTAAGTCTGAAAAAATATAAAAGACTGAACTAAATGACTTGGAACTTGTTTGCTTTACACAGTTGGAACAAAACCTTGCCTATTTCTACTGTAAAGAAAATGATGCATTTTTGCACAAACTGTTCTACCTATTCATAAAAAAACATGCAATAAAAAATAAGCCATACCAAAATTAGTACAAATCTGAAATCAGTATTTTACTGGCAAATACAGAAACAAAGGCTAACCCAGATGTATTTTCATGCACCTTTGGTTTGACTGGGCAGAATCTGAGATGCCCAAGCAGTCCTGGAGTTCCTATATGAAACTCAGGTATGACTACCCACAACTTAAATCAAACCATTCCTTCTTTTTTTTTCAAAAAAAACAAAACAAAACAAAACAAAACAAAACAAAACAAAACAAAAAAAAAACAACAACAAAAAAAAACCCCAGGTCATTTGGAAGAAAATAAAATGTTAGAGCTTTAATTTGATATTGTAAATCTTTCAGACTCATTTTGTATTAAGTAGTTTCTGTTACCACCAAGGACAGACTTAAGTATTAACTGTTTGCATAAAAAAAAGGTTTGCAGAAGCAATCTCTAAACTATGCAACTAAATTCTTCTGAGACAACAGAATGAGTATCAAGCAGCTTGTTGGACAGCACTGGAGTAAAATCCATCTAATTTAATAACTATAGATTTGTGAGAAATTAGAAGGGGCCTCTAAATATATATTCATATTTTCATCAGATTGAAGGGTCTTGGTTTGATTATGTATTGGGTTTGCACAGCCAGGTTTTGGTAGCGGGAGGGGCTACAGGGGTGGCTCCTGTGAGAAGCTTCCAGAAGCTTCCCCCATGTCTGACAGAGCCAATGCCAGCCGGCTCCAAGAGGGGCCCACCGCTGGCCAAGGCCGAGCCCAGCAGCCATGGTGGCAGTGCCTCTGGGGTAATATATTTAAAAAGGGGGAAAAGTTGTTGTGCAGTGGGGCAACTGCAGCAGAGAGAGGAGTGAGAATGTGTGAGAGAAACAACTCTGCAGACACCAAGATGAGTGAAGGAGGAAGAGGAGATGCTGCAGGTGCCAGAGCAGAGGTTCCCCTACAGCCCAGGGTGAAGACCTTGGTGAGGCAGGCTGTGCCCTGCAGCCCAGGGAGGTCCATGGTGGAGCAGATCCCCACCTGCAGCCCAGGGAGGTCCATGGTGGAGCAGATCCCCACCTGCAGCCCGGGGAGGTCCGTGGTGGAGATCTCCATCTGTAGCCCATGGAGAACCCCACACCAGAGCAGGTATATGTGCCCAAAGGAGGCTGTGACCCCGTGGGAAGCCCACTCTGGAGCAGGCTCCTGGCAGGACCTGTGGTCCCGTGGAGAGAGGAGCCCACGCTGGAGCAGGTTTTCTGGCAGGACTTGCGACCTTGTGCTCGTGAGAGACACAGGCTGGAGCAGTTTGTGAAGGACTCACATTGGAGAAGTTCATGGAGGACTGTCTCCTCAGGGAGGGACCCCACGCTGGAGCAGGGGAGGAGTGTGAAGAGTCCTCCACTGAGGAGGAAGGAGCAGCAGAGACAACATGTGATGAACTGACCACAACCCCCATCCCCCATCCCCCTGATCTGCTGAGGGGGAGGAGGTAGAGAAAATCAGGAGAGAAGTTAAGCCTGGGAAGAAAGGAGAGGTGTGGGGGAGATGTTTTTTAAGATTTGGTTTATTTCTCATTATCTTACTCTGATTTGATTTGTAATAAGTTAAATTAATTTCTTCCCCAAGTTGAGTCTGTTTCGGCCCATGACAGTAATGGGTGAGTGATCTCTGCCTGTCCTTATCTCGACCCACCAGCCTTTCATTGTATTATTCTCTCCCCTGACCAGCTGAGGAAGGGGAGTGATGGAGCAGCTTGGTGGGCACCTGGCGTCCAGCCAGGGTCAACCCACCACAGATTGTTTATAGATTCCTGCTTACAGTGATAATTTTCAATATATCATCACAGCATCTACCAAACAGAAAAATTATTTCCTTCTCATATTTGAACTGTCAAAACATTGAAACATTAAATACATTATCTGAAGCCAGTTATTACTTAAGCATTAAGCTAATGGGACAGTCAAAATACTGGAAAATTATAATCTCATCCCAAATCAGATCACAATGTATCTTGGCTAATTAGCAGCAGAAAAGCAGTAATAAATTACTTGTATTTCTTTTTGTCCACTAAATCGGCTTTCAACATATTCTAAACAGTTCTAAATATGAAACCACTTCTTCTCATTAATAAAGAGTTGTTAAAATACCAAATTTCTATTGCTTTAAAGTGTTTAGTCTTGGAAAGCTCTATAGAAAATAACAAAGCTTTTTTCTGATGGGGGGAGCAGCAATGGATATTTTCAGAACATATGATAATAGCAGCATTCATCCAACATACCTAACATATGTGCTGGTATCTAATTACTAAAGGCATAAAGACACCGCAGATGACAGTTCCCAAGCACTTTGAGCCCAAACTCATGTCCAGGTCTGCAAGGGAGCATGACCATTCACTCAAAGTTCAGGTCTAGGATAAAGCTGGTATCCCAGAGGAGGCACTGCCTTTCCGTACCTCCCCAAACCTGGAGTTCTCAAATCAAATAATGACTAAAATTCTGCTCAGTCCAATGTTGGACATAGTCCAGGGGGTTCATTTTCCCCAGTTGTTCTCTGTATTTGTTTCATTCACAGCTGCAGATTGGTGTGATGAGCTGATTACTTCCTTGTTATTCCATAATACTGTTTTTCAGACTTCCATTTTCATTTACTGCTTTTTACGTGATGTTACTGAAAACATGGCAGTAGTCTCTCAAGAGCTAAAAAAACAGAGCAGAAGGACTCTTGCTTTCTGTGACATTCACCTACCGAAGAGCTGCACTGCTATGGATGAAAGCACTAAGCAACACCTTTTAGTGAATTTGGGGAAGGTGAACGAGTAACAGTTGATGCTGCTCCTGATGCTGGGGAAAAAAAGTATCTATGAATTTCATTAACACTCTACAGGGTAAATAAGGAGATCAGTGACACATCTTACACAGACAAAATATCATTTAGCTGACGATGGGAATGTTCTGAGGAGGAATATTAGTGTTAAAAAGCCTAGAGAAAGTGGTTGTGTTGGAGAAACAGTGGGAGAAAACATTTTGACTCTGTACCACATTTCATTTCTTTTGCAGTTCGGCTTCACATCCTTTTTCACGGGAGTGCCAGCCACATGAGATGCACTCACGAAGGGAAAGTCCCTAACCCAAGAAGATCCTTGTGTCAGGACAGACAGAGACTGGTGAAAGAGGAACAAAGATGATGACTATTACTTTTCAGCAAAGCAAACGGAAACACTTTATAAGGTTGAGTCAGAGCACTGACACACTTTCCAATGCATGCATGCTCCCTCCCCCACCACTTCCTACGCAGACTCACCCCTCTGACAACAATAAATAAGTCAAAATCAAACCCAGAAAACTGTTCAGTTATCGATTCAAAGTTTCAACTGCCTTCTGAAATTAATTAAAAGAGCCAGACTTGCCAGCCTTCTGCTTGTTAGTTCTGGGTCTCCCTCCCCTGTACCACAATCTTTCCTCAATTTGCTTTCTTTTGTCACTTCTAGTCCAAGTATCCCCAAGTCTCTAAAGTGGGCTTATTTTCCTTTTCTTCTTGTCATAGAGTTGATATACCCCAGAAGACTTTATTTGCATCTGTAAACAATAAAGACCCTTCAAAGGGTTAGCAGCAGATTGGGAATGAATGGTGGCTGGGGAACTCCAAAGAGGTGAGTGGTGCTGAAAGCAGAGAAGTGACTGGAACAGATGATTCAACAGCATAGGAGAAAATACTTATTTTAGGCTTCTAAGCCGTGCTGGAAAGGGTACGGTTGCCCCCCTGCAAAGGAGTTCCCTAGGGAATGGCTCATTGTACTAGCAGTGAGAAACATGAAGGCAGGGGAAGTATGAGCTCAGATGCAGAGACAATGAGCACAAGGCTCCTTCCAGAGTGACTCATCCAGCCTCTGGGACAGAGGAAACCGATCACTCCATAAATCAGCATCTTTTGCTAACTATCCAAGTAGTGGCACTGGGCCGTGGGGAAAGCAGCTGTTCACTGCTTCTAACATCTCATGGGATGGTGCTGGGAAGCAGCAGTTGAGTAGAGGTTTGGGGGAGATGACATTTGGTGACAAGCCGAGAAGGAAACAGTACAATAAGATACTTAAAGGGATTAACTTGCCTTTGCATAAATAATAGGCAACTGGATCAAAGTAATACTCCAATAATACTAAGGTTCTGCTAGAACAAAGGAAATTTTTTCAAACTTGTGGGCCACTAAACATTTTTCTTGTAAGCAAGAGTTCACTTTTACATCATTTATGTGTCAGTAATGCGGATTCTCATACGAAAGCCCAGTCTAATAGAAAGGAGAGAAGTATTTTGGAAAAACATGTCTTTTCACATAATTATTAGATTTTAGGTAATAAAATTGCATGCAAACTAATTGGGAAGAACCCCCAATATTTATTCCTCAGCTTTATTACTTTTAGAATGATAATGCTTAGAAGTCCACAGGGAGGAGTGCCTTTTCTCATGAGCACTGTTATCATCTCTTGCCTTGAAAAGCTCAAGAGCTTCTACTATTATGGAGGGGAAATAACATACCAGAACACTGATTTAAGTGATGCACCAAGTATTACATTAGTTTCACTATTAATTAATCAATCAGGGCCAATGGTTTGAGAATAAGTTTTTTTTACTACAAGTGGCTGCCTTCACAGCTCCTTTTACAGCCTAGCAGCTATGAAGGTCTCTTCTGAGCAGTTTCTTTCATTCCCTTCTAGCCCCAGAAGGACTGTCAAAAAATAGAATAAATAATAATAAAAAAAAAATCAGTTTCACTTTATACGGACCGTTCTTACTATCTTCTCCAAAATATCAAGGACACAACCATAAGTAGCATAAAGTTTTTCAATCACTTTAACCAAACAAATCTGATGTAGATAACCAAGCCAGGAAAGCTCACCCTAGATGATGAGAATCAGACTCAGTCATCTGGAGCTGACCTATCACCTCCGGCTGCATGTAGACCCCTGCCACCCAGCTCTATATGCAGAAGCACTCCTGCAGGGCCAGCCCTACTGATACTTGAAGTTCATTGCTTCTATAAGAATCAGCAGGACCTAGGTGTCAGCTGGAACTGTTATCTCTCATTTCACACATGGGGAGCTGAAGCAAAAGACAAATGGGTTTCCTACTACATCAAAAGTTTTGAAAATCAGAAATCCTCTCCCTCCCAGATTCTTACCAGGAAGCCATAAAAATAATTAAAGAAAAAAAAAAAAAAGAGTGAGAGGTTAGTTTGCAAGCAAAGGTCATTCCTGAAGAGTTACATTCAGCCATTTCAGAAGTGACTAGACATTCTGAAAACCATTTACCTGGTTTTATGTTGGAAAAATGCAAAGAATGGCAGGCAAAAGAGAGACAAGTACTCCCTCTCCCTCTCCTTTTTCCCAGGAAATGTAATTTCCTTTAAAGTACTGGAATAAACTACTAAAACCAGAAACTACACCTTTAGAAACAGAAGCCCGTGGCTAATGAACCCAAGCCATTTTGGTTGAAATAGCCACATTTCCATATAAATAAACAACTGCTCACTGATGCCCCATTCCTGAAACCAAGAGAAACACTCTAAATCTGAATACTGAAATATTTAACGTTGTTCAGAAAAACTTCATAAGGCAGTCTTGTTTGAGAAAGAGAACTCATAATTGAGAAATCTTTCTTGGGCTGGGAAACGCTTTTCTTCAGCTTTGACAATCTGGGAAAACTCTAGCCGTTATAGTAAGCACAAGATGAAAATGAAAAAATAACTCCGAAACAAACAATCTCACTTTAGGGCTTTCACACATTCTCAATGCTTTAAATTCTCCTACCAAGAGTAGAACAGCCTTAAGAAGATGAGCAGCAGTGTCTGAAACCATGGAAACTGTAGTTTGCCTGTTTTTCTTAGAGTTGGGCAACAGGCCCTTTCTGAAATCTAGTTTCCACAAGGTTTTGCAATTAGAGAAATCAAGTATGAATGCAGCAAGTTAGGGAACAAAAATAAACAGCATTTCATACTTCATCTTAAGAGTTTCTGGATTATTATGAATGTCTTTTCAGAACCACCCTTTGAGACTGAAATTACTAGGTTATCATCTGATTTTCTGACCAAAAGCACTTGTAATTTAAAGAAAAGCAGGATAAAGAGCTGTACCAGTGTGACACAGGGACTTTTCAAGACAAAGTTTATATACCTTCTTTTTTTGTTATTTGATGTCTTGTTAGAAATAAAACTTTTATGGCGACATTATAGAGCAAGAATCAAGTTCTGCAATTTGCCCAGAGAAAGACACATGCAATCTGATGGAAAAAAGGAGCTATGTACAAAGCCTTTCAAGACAAAATCCTTCATGAATGTTGACTAGAATCTATCCCTGCCACCCATGCAGAAACTGGTTAGATGTTCAGAATGGGGTACCACAGGAAAGACATCAACTATCAGACAACTGCTGCAGCAACATACATTTTTAGTTCTCAAAACTGCAAATAAATCCTGCATTAACTTTTTCCCTGCCTTTAAACTTCCTTCTTTGAATTTTACAGAAGAGAGGACAAAGAAGATAGAAGAGATCAGTTATGACCTTCAGAGTACTACAGTTTGTTGTACAGTTTCTTCTGCCTCCCTTTGTACCCTCCAACGTGTAGAAGCTGGTGGAGGGTAAGCAAGATTCAGCTATAGAAACTAGAGAAGGAATTCCAGTTTCTGTTGCATCCACAGACCTGAAGTTCCTTCTTTAAAAGCACAAAGACATTGCTGTTATATGTATTCAGAACTCAGGAGTGTAAGTGTGCTGACATCGTCAGACTGAATAATTTAATCTCTTTGCCTCTGTTTCTTTATGCTTTGCAGATGTTTTTTTGTTTCTGATTGTACCTCAGAGTTAGCCCGTTGTGGGCCCAGTAACCACTCCACTCTAATAAGAATGGATAGCAGGAGAAAAAGATCAGCTGGCCACTTCCTAATACCCTGTGACTCTGCTAATACTTCGAAAATCGTGTTTTTGTGGATACTACTGCAGTTTCTTTCCCTCATGAAAACAGGAGACATACAGATGTTTAATTTGCTGACTCACTAGATCCAATGCATAGGTCTATAAAAAGGAAAGCAGTAAACTGGATACCCAAAACTGTAAGGCAGCAGAGTAGCATTATGGCCTTTCTCTTAACAGGACTAACTCTGCTCTTCTCCCATGGATGTAAGTCACACAGGAAGGTATCTGTTTCCATTAATTAGCCACAAGACCAAGTATCATGCCTTGCATTTCCAACACTACGGAAAGTCTTCTTGGGTAACTTTTACTAATCCACAAAGTAAATTTATAGCAAAAGAAGGAAACTATATTTGAGGTTTATGAATATGACGTTATTGCTTCACTAAAGACAAAATACAGAAGAACAAAGCTGGCATTTTGCTGAAGTACAAATGAATAAAGAAGACTTTTTAAGAAGCTCTGCTTGAGCAGGATTATAAGCATTACAAATTTGAAGGTTTACTTTGAATCATGGTAAAGTGCAAAAGAAAGCGGATCTACTGAAGAGAGAAAAGTGAACAAACCAAATACAAACATAATCACCACACTTACTTTTAAGACCATTTATTTTTAATACAAGATGCACAGCAGTTGTGCTTATCTGTAAAACTGCTTATGCATAACTTAAAAAATTATGCAAAAGGTATTACTACATCAGTGATGGATAAAAGAATTCCTGGATTCCTTGACTTGTTGATTTGAGAGATGCATCTCATCTCTGCTAGAACAGGGGCAATATCCATTAAATCTTAGCACAGACACCCCCTTTGTCAGGTAGAAACATACTGGAAAAATACTCAGCTGAAGACTAGGAAAACCAAGTTTGAGGTAATATATGAGAAACTGAGTTTCAGACCATACTGAGTGAAAGCAACAAAGAAAACACTACCTCCCCTCTTCCAGCATTTTTACTGCTGCCCCTTCACTCAGAATTTTTAGAAGATGCAATATAGGGTGTTTCTTTTCATATACACATACCTCAGACTCAACTTAATGACGTTTTGGTCTGCTGGAATAAGTAGATTGCGATTTAGTAAAGGTGTCAATTAATATTCACAGTTCACTTACATTCCTTAGCTGACCAGACCTTATGTGCAAAACTGTGGAGTTTTCACTTTTACTCCCCAAAAGCTTAACAGACAAGGTGAAGAACATGCTTGGTTTCTCTTTTCTTTTAAATAAAGCAACATCTTCAAGAGAAAAACTGTTCACAGGCTCAAAATATCAGCAAAGATCCAGGAACAATGAGAGACTTGCATTCAAATACTGACCTACTTCCTATTATAGCTTTCCTCATCGCTGAAGAACACACAGTGCTTCTTTAGTAAAACTGAAATGCTGTGGCATATGTTTCTGTAGACAAATAAAATGCTGACAGACAATGCAGTAAACGGAGCCACACCACTTTTTCCTCCTGTGAAAGCCCTTTAAACATCGGTATTACATTATTTACTGGTATAATGACTGAATACTTTATAAACGGGACAGAAAGTCAATTATTCTGCACATTCACCATCACAAGCAAGAGTGTAAAACCAATGGGACTATAACCAATTTTACAAATACTTTAACAAAAAAACAAACAAGAGAATTAAGTTTGTAGTTTCTTAACACTTTCCAGAGCTGCTAATGTATGTACTGTAACTCACAAAATCTATTTATAGAGGCGAGCTTCTGCACAGCATTCTTAGAAAATTGTTTTTATTAACCCTCAGATACCATGTTTGCTGAAGCCCGGAGGATGTGTTACAATTAATAATTGGTGTGAAATCTGAATTTCAACAGTGTTTTTTATTACCCATACATAAAATGTCAGTTGACACTTTGTGATTAAGATGAAACACTAAGTATTATTTGATTAAAAACAACAAGAGAGCAATAAAAGCTACCAGTCCTACATACCCCAGTGTTAAATTCAACACGTCTCCTAGTCCCTGGGATGTGCAGCAGGCATACGTGTTGAGAAACCTGCACAGCATGGCTATGATTTCCAAACATGCAAATTTAAAAGATCAGGATTTATTCTGAAGCAAAGTAGCATAGGTTTAATATTAAATACCTTTTTCTTCAACAGTTTGGGAATTAACACAATTGCTAGCATTCATTGCCTCAATTTTCATTTGCAAAAACAAAATGTTTGGGCTATTTTGTAAAGCAGAGAATACTCTAGTTGTGCTATGAAAAATAACACAAATTCTATGGAGATCTAGTTGTTGGTTTATCCTAATTATTACAGTAAAACATGTTTATTGTTTTGTTGCCTATATACAACACATTAAATCTACTTACAGTTGCTAAATTTAGGATTATCCTTAGATAGGTATATTAATCTTGAAAATGAAATTATTCCAGAATATGCTACTAAATCTCTTTAAGTAACTGAAATGTAGATTAATTATTATACTGTTTCAATGGATAACGTCTCTATTTTAAAGAGCTTAATTAATAAAATATATGCATAATGTTTAGGGGTCCAATTACTATATCTAATTAAAGAAACCGTACCAACAGTTTCTTTCTTCAAATTCACACCAGCCTTTTAAAGTTAGACAGAGCATAGTTAAATGTATTTACTAAAGAAACATGCCAGAGGGAAGTTTTTTGTTAGCCTTCTAAAAATATTCTGTGCTAAATATTTTTTCCATATAGTTAAATTTCACTGAGAATGCTTTTATGCAATTTCCTCTCAATACATTGTCTGAAAACATAGTATAATACAGAAAAAATACTGTCTAAATAATATGCAATATTTAGGAAATTTTGCTGACTATTTTAACAGTTTATAAAAATCTTCAACAGCATTTTCTGCTGTACCTTGCTAAATCTGCACTTAGTCTTGCATATTAAAAACCAAAAGATAGCACTGAATTCCAATAAACATCCTCAATAATTAAGACAGGTGAACAAATGCTTTCGAAAATAGTTTAAGTAATGACAAAACACTAAATGTTTATGAAAAAAATTAATTAAAATATTATTAAAATTATTGAATATGAAAGATATTCTAACACTTACTAAAAGATACTCCAACAATTCTGGACATAGTATATTTTCTCCAATATGAACACTTCTCTCTACTTGTAAAGCTATACACCAGTTTCTTTTGCAAAGGTTACCAGAAGCTATTGGAGTGGATTATTGATGTATTAGCTTTCTCATACAGGAGCACAAGTAGAACTCAAGTATGAAAATCTGTCACAAGAGCATATGAAATCCCAGACTATATTAGTGATTCTATGCTCCAATACCAATAATTAAAAGTGAGAATTTGCAGAACTTACTGCTTGATCAGCACAGGTAATGAATTATAATTAGAGAAGTATACTTAAAAAACATTGGTGACAATGACTAGGTAATTTGTAGTTATACTCTCAGACCTTAACCAATAATTTGAACTTCAACCATGTCTGCTTCAATATTTGCTAGCTGCAACCATTATATGATATGGTTTGGGAAAGAGGAGCAGGCAGTTTGCATCTATAAAATCTAGCCCCCACTGAGACTGTGCCCACACATGCTGGAGCAAACCTTGTTTCGCACACTAGGATTTAGCCCAGAACAAATAGCCCTGGCTTAGCTGGCTACAAACATGCAAACTGAATCCCAAAATAGTCAGGGCCAAGTATACCATTAATTTATTTGTCGCAATATAGTGGTATTTTGAAAACCTGCACCTAAACAGATGTATATAAACAGGAAAATAGAATCTGCTTTAGAAATTCAGTGTAGTTGTAAAAATCAAAAAGTTACCAGAAGCAGATAATTCAGCCCTTTTTACATTCAGAAGCACTTAAGAAGGTGAAAATATAATCTCTTCAGGAAATATTTACTTTAGTTTTAAAAACACAGAGAAACTGATGATAAAAAGAAAGAACAAGTTATAACTTTCATTGGAGAAACAGATTCTCTCTATGCACATATTGTATGTGGTTGTAGATTGGTACTAAGGAAATGTATCTTTTTAGGTCTTGCATTCCAAATGTTTTGTGTGCTTTTTTCAACTAGTCACTATATTTGTTGTAACAACTTAACATCTTATTGCTGCTTTATAACTAACAAATAACAACACTGTGATTTGGGAACAAATATGCACAGGCAAGAGGTAGTATGATTCATGTGAGGACCAGAGAATAACTCAGAAACATTGGTGTCTGTAATTACTCTGGTGGCCCTGGTGAGTTTGGAAGCTACTTGGGAAAATTTTAAATTGGAAGAGTCCATCAGCATCATGCTGTAAAAGAGCTATAACTTCTATAACAAAATCAGTCAGAGGCTAATTCAGAGTGGAATAATTCCAATCCAAAATGAGTAAGGAGTCAATCTGTTGGTGATGCAATTTGTGATGGCCATAAGAACTGAATGTATATGTCTGAATAGAAAAGATGTTTTCACACACTGTGTTTTCCTTTTATTTTAAGGATGGCAATATTATTTATTCAATTTTTAGAAGTATGTAACTTTGACTTGACCCCAGCCTGAAATTAGAAAAGAAAAAAAAAATCTGTATATATCAGCTCACTTTTAAAGGGTAGATATTGCTAATTCTGAAACTACCATAATCAATGTTATAACGATTATACATCTCAAAGGAAGTCTGACCATTATTATTGTTTCAAAGGGAATTTAATAGCAGTAGTAGCCATGTAGAAAACCACGACTCCAGGAATAAAGTAAGATAAACAATTCCTATTTTTTATACTTGAATTTTATTTTTATATACCTGGCTTTAAATATTGTAGCTATTTTATAACCTTCGACACCCTGTCTTGTGAAAGAACCTTTCTTTCTGAATTCTGATGACAGGAAATGAGACAGTGTCTAACAGAACCCAACACCCCATCAGCTAAAAACTCTACTTTTGCAGCTCCTTGCTTTTATGGAGTAGTGAGAGCTTTGTAAACAAGCTTTAAATGTTAAGCATCAGCATCCCAAAATAAATGATTCTCTATTTGGAAACAACAACCAAAAAAGCTTTAAAAAGAAAAAGAATTTAAGGGTTTATTTTTAAAGTTATTTTTAAAGTGATCAGCCTTGACAACAGAACATTCTTGTGTCATCATAAGAAAAGGGAGTTTAATTTTGGGGGATCAAGCTGCTTGCTTTACTTTCAAGTTCTATAATTCTTCCTTTCCAAACTTAACAAAGCTACCAGAGTGTAACTGCTCATCAGTAATTGACTTAAACATCCAGAGAAAATAACAATTAAAAAGGTATAAAGGGTTTCCTGCTGTACAAATACATTAAGGTAGGCAAATATGAATTCTGAATAAATGAATTTTTAATACATTCACTCTTTGAAGAGAACTCTCTTATTCTGTATACACAAGCATCACAAACTGTTTATGAAAACATCTGTTTTGAAAAGTAAATAAGACACTGGCAAAGTGTGTGTTGTGTCCTACTTCTGTGGCTGATCTAATAGCTGATAATTCACTTCTGTACTTTGTGGTTTCACTCCTTTAGTTCAAGTATTACAGTGGGTGTATTGAAGGGTCACCTTCAGGGAAACACTGTATTCCGATAACTTATTTCAACATTCATAATATCCAAAATGGAAATACTGATGGACAATAGCATCTGATGACATATGTCAGCCATGGGAGGGAACTTTATTAAAGCAGGACATGCCATTAGGAAATCTGGCTTTAATTTCTGGCTCTGATACAGCTTTTCTTTATGTGACAAATCATTTCATCTGCCTAAATTGCTTTTCCCACAATTTAAATGGAGGAATATCTGTTTACTTTTCCAGACACTGTGAGAATTAATTTATTTATACTTGGGAAAGTATTTTAAATTCATAAAATGGGAGCCTCTACTGGACCTTAGCATAAAGTTGACCTGTAGACTGGAAATACTTCATGTCAACAGCAAGCAGTCAGGCCTAAATATGTTTACTGCAATTTGAAACCGGTTTCATGCAACTTCTGCCACAACTATTAACAGAAAATGTTTATTTCTGGCACACTGGCATTAACAGTCTTAATTATACAAGTCTTATACGTGAACACACAAGAACAGTAACCAAATTAAATTTATTGCATTGCAACTGAATTAAATTTACAGCACATTCATGGTCACTAACACAAATGTAACAGGACTTTTTAACATCTGGAGAATTTCTCATTCTACCACCTGCCCCTACTTCATCCCCACAGTCCCAGAGCTCCTTTTTTACCTGCTTGGTAAAGACTTAAGCCTCAGGTATAACTGCTCCAACATGTGGTACCCTCCCTTCCCCCACAATGGTCTGAGTAGTAAAATGTAAAAATACACATAACATTTTAAAACTCTCCAGATCAAGGAGATGAATGAAATAATATATAAAGATATATTTGTGACATATTGTGGAAGCAAAACCTGAGAACTCTCCTGAATCACTGTCAGAAGAGTCTCAGCAAATTCACTGGGGAAGGAGTAGACCACAAAGGTTCCCTACATGCATATCCCATCAACTAAAAGAAAGATGAATTTGCTCATTAAATCATAAATAAGTTATCAGTAAATGAACTCTCAAGAAAACACAAATTAAAATTATGACAGTTGAAACTCTGAATATACCTGGTTTAACAGCTGCTAAAGAGTAGGAAACATACGAAGAGGCTTACTGTCAAGTGGGCAAAATTACAGAATCTAATAGTGTGAATGGCCAAACCAATTCTCCTGATATCACGGTTATGTGCTGCTAAAAGAGACAGTTTAATCCTAGATTAATTTTTATTCCAAATAATTGGAAGAAAGCTCTTGATAAGTCTTACATTCCTGGCAAGCATCCAGATGGTCCCAGGTAAAGTATTTATCATTCACACAGCACCTCCACTATCTATTTAGAAGAAACCATGACTATTTTAATCAACTGAGATTGTATTTCTCTACCAGAAGTATTGCATTCACCTAACTTAGAAGCTGAAACTAATATGTCAGTATGATTTAAGAAGGAACCATATGTTCCCCTTGTAAAAAAAAGTAATCTAAATACAAATAATTACAGTCTTTAAAGAAAACAATTAATTTTGAAAACAAACAAACCAACCTGTATCCTAATCAAAATTTCAAATTCTTTTTTTCTCTCCAATCAGGTACTTTTAGAAAAAGTGAGATAATTTGAATCCGTTTACTCATATTTCATTATCTTGAAAGACCTTGCTTTTGCCACTGGTTAACAGCACATAGGTGGATAGATTGACTTGTCTTCCATATTTGTTTATCTGTCTAAATCCACAAATTAATACTAAGGAAAAAAAAATAGCCACAGTTCCAGTGTGCATGAATTATAGCCCGTTTGCCATGAAATATGGGTTCAAAATTGTCACGGCTATTCCCTATTCTCCCTAAAATAGTAAATGGCAACAAGTGTCAAAAGAACAAAGTGCTCACTGGAAAAAGGCCAGCTCTGGTGTAAATCCAATGCTGTTAAATTATGGAGTGGCAGTAATGAAGTACAGATTGTCACCTGCTGCTGTTTTAGTCTCAAAAACTGAAAACAACAATTAATTAATTCTAAATTAGAAATGGATGTTCCAGTCACTGAAGGGTTGTAAATATACACAACACAGAAAAGGCAAAGCAAAAACATCAGTAAAAGATGGGATCCTACAAGTTGCTGCTGCTCAGGAAAACAATGGTGTTTCTTCAGAAGGAAACAATGGCCAGGAGCAGCAGAGGTGTCACAAGATGTGCATTAACAGATGCTAGTGTAACTGCTGATCAGGGGTGAACAACATAAAAATAACCAACCCTTTCAACAAACTTCAGAAAAGAGGGAGATACAGAATGCTCAGCAGGACAGTTTGCCTGAAAAGGTATAGACCATTGAGCCACAACAGAGATCATGACGATGGATGTATCTATCTTTTTTGTTTAAAATAAAGACCTACAAATCCAACACAGATCATTCCCCATGTTACTCTTTGGTTTGTTTGGTTAAAAAATATTGTGAATTCTGTGTCATACTAATGGTGATTTTTAATTAGTATTTTATGCCTGAGTGGAGGCTACCATGCCTGTAAGGTACGCTGGTTGAAACCCTGTTTCCTGTGGAGCAACTGGTAGCGCAAAGTCCTTTAGAATTCAGACAATCTTTGGCTGTGCATTTATTACACTTACAAAATATGATGGGACAACCTTTATCCAAAGGATGATGCTGGACATCCTTCACTGTGCTGTGAAGCAGCAGCAGCATAGTTCACCACATACCTTGAATTTAACCTACATATACTCATTCCATAGAGAAATACACCTAAGGGATCCATATAACAATGGAAGTGGGCCAGGGCTTGATCATAAAAGCTGGGAGAGGATTCAGTTTAAGAAGTACACTCTCTTTCACTCCGTCCTCCCTTTCCATTATGTTTTCTATGGCTTTTCTCTACCATCAGTCCAAGTTATTGCCAAGGAATAATGAGAAAAAGAAGGACCTAAAAATTCTACAGTTGATGTACTCCTGCCTTGGATTCTGAGCCGAGAAAGAGATTCTCATTTTAATTCAGTGAAGTAGAACTTATATAAAACTTCAAACACATAAGAGTTATTTGACCACATCAAATGCTTAATCTGCACCTAACACAAAAAGTCCAAAGCACAATCTTGGTGTTACAAACAGAATGGAGTAATTTAGAGAAAGTACTAGAAGACTGTTACGTTCTGGAGATTTTTTTTTAGTATGTGGCAATGCCACGTAGCAGGGATTAACCTACAGATTTTCCTCATTAAATCACCTGCTTTTGCAAAGTCTGTCACTTTCAGAGCTCTGTCACCTAGTAAACCCCTCACACTGTAAACTCAAAAGAAACCCTAGATGATTTAGACAATTTTAATTCTTTCTAAAAATTTCTAGATCCTTGGCAACTAATTAATGGATTTAAGTCACCTTCATTTTAAGGGCTGCGCATGCTGGTGATTCATGTTTTGTGACACTGAAGAAAAATACAATAAATGCACCATCATTTTGTTACTTTCCTTCCTTAGACTATATCCATTTGAAAAAGACCATATTGATGGATTTTTCCTTGTTTCTTAATGTAAAATACTTCAACAGTTTTCTCTGAAAAAATTACCAATACATCAACAGCCAAAGCCTCATGCACAACCGAGATGCAACAAATCCTTATATAGGCAATATAGCAGAAGAAAAAAATCAGGGAAATATTTCAGTTTTAAGCTTTTGTTGATTATCACAGATGACAAAGTTTTGAATCAGTACAAAAATAGTAACTATGTCTTGGTTTGTTAGAACAACAAACTCCTAAACAATGATATGTTTTCTGAGTGCCTGAGCTAGTGATACTATCAGCTGAGAATCTGATGACTCAGAACACTGTCAATTTTGTTTGCCGACATTGTTAAACTCAGTACCCTATGTCACAATTTCTGAGTAGTTTATCTACAGTAAACCCAAAGAATGTGAACTTTATTATTCAAAATCAGTTGCTATGCCTAAATATTTAGGAAGAAAAGTCAAGTTTCAAACACACTGGCGTATTTCTCATATTTTAAAATAAACCCTACAGCTGGAGGCAATATAAATTCACTACCTAAAGTAGAATTACTTGCATGAAAGACGTCTTATGTCATACACAATGCAGTGGGTCTGGGCTGACCCATCTGAGCAACTGCTGCCTGGTCCCGAACGCAGCTGCTCAACAGGCTTCGCTGGCCGCCGTGGAGTGGAGAGGGAGCCCAGCTGCGCCGCTGTCTCGCAGAGCGCTGGGACCACCGCTCACTGGAAGCACGGGCTTCTCTGCAACCAGCTGTTTCTTACTTCACCCACGTCGCCAGCCTAGCAGAAGGCCGGTGCCAAATCCGGAGAGCAAAAAGCATTTCTCCCCTCCTCCTTCCCTGGCAGGCCATAGAAGAAATTATTCTATCTCATGTTGTCAGCAAGCTGTGGATAAAAACGGAGATGCCCTCCTCTCACAGAACCCAGGGGTATGCCTGCTTCTGGGCTTCAGCAGTACTGGCTCTGCACTGCTGGGCTATCCTTGTTGGAGTCTTTGGTGTAACTCAAATTCCTTTTATATTTTGTGCAAAAAGTAAGACAAAACATGGTGGGAAAAGTATGTCAAAATACACTTTGTGGTCTCTTAACCTTTCATTAAGTGGAGTATGTTCAAACCCCTAGGCTGCAAACTGTGAGCATCACTGTAATATATGCTTCACTAATATATGTGCTAACATTCTCCCTTTGCATCACTTTTTATTGTAGCTGGGGAAGGGAAGAGGAGGAAGCTAAAGTAATCCATTTAAAAGAATTGCATATTTCTTTTAGCTGCTGATTTTCCTGACAATTACTAATGAAATACTTCACGGTCCTGTTCTTTTTATGTAAAATATACTCCGAAATACAATCTCTTTCTTCTTCAGCCTTCTCATTTATTTTATACACATGGACAATTATGCACTTACATCTTCGGGTACCTCACCATTTTCTCTATCAGATCAATTTATGGTGAAAGGCAAGGTTGTTGAGATAACAGAGGTGAGAAAGATGGCCAGATGAGTATGAATCGCATTTCACGCTTTCCTCCACACACATCCCTCAATCACCCTCTCCATCTTCTAATCTTTGTTTGTCTTAAGAAATAAACATCACATAATTCTCATTAAGTGATATAGAAAGAAACTTACCTTTTCACATACACTTGTCCCTCAGAATACTCTCCTCCTCAATGATAAAGTGACAAATGATGAGCCTTACAAATAAGGAATCTTCCTGCCCCTCTTACAGTATAGATTTGCATTCTGCCTTTCATTACCTTTAGCCTCCACCAGTATAAAAAATGACTGATTAGCTGTTGAAATATTAATACTTTCATCTCCTTTTCCATTTTGGTCTTTTGAACTGATGTAAAATGAGATCACAGCCCAATACTGTAGTTGACACATGACATAAGCTGTCACATCTCCTGATTTGCTACATCTCTAATCAATTGTTCACGCATGTCCTTAGGAAGAGCTTCTCCATCTGGACTCGAGAACTGAAGTGCCCTTCAAAATAGAGAGGACACATTCTGCAAGTCTTTTTTTTAATTCCCTTCACTCTCTGCACATTATCTCAAGATAAAGCCACCACCAAACAAACTCAACTACCTCTTCTCAAAGACCACTCAGACATCTGCCATTATTTTAAATATGCTGCATTCTCTTGACCAAATCAAAATACACCTCCATCTCTCTAAACATCTGCCAACTCATATCTAGCCACCAGCCCTGTCTCCTTCCTTCATCTCTCCAAGCACTATCCTCAACCTGATATTATGCCAGCTGATAGTTAAGGTGATGGGTTTTTTATTTGAGTCTCCTAGTTCTGTGTGTTGGAATCATATCTAAATGCTTTTTTTGTCACTGTCCCACGACTTACATTGTCCCATCCTTCAAAAAGCAGTTTCTTATTTGGAATCTGATCATGTCAAATTTCTTTGTTGCACCTTCTATTTCTCTGGCTTTTTTCTTTCTTATTTCTTTAGCAAATACAGTTTACCACATTCACAACTGTCCAGAGTTCACCTGCAAGAATCAGTTTCCTAAGTCGTTTAAATCACCACGTAGCCCTCTTTATAAGTTCCTCCCACTAACACCTGCCCCTCCATTTTAGTAAATACAAACTATTTGTCTTCACTTCATGCCCTATTTCCACTTGACCATTTCTCATTTTTATCAGCTCTTATCTCCAACTGGCCAATATTACCTCCCTCCATCATTCACTTGCAAAATCCCTAAGTGCTGTTGTTTAGGGTACTGGTCCATGCTCACATTTATCTAGTGCTGAGGTAAAATTAATTTTGTTAATTCTATGGCATTCACTAAGGATTGCCACGCAGATGTAATAGAACAGGTGTCAACATCATTTTAAAAAAAAAAAAAAAAAAAAAAAAAAGGTCAAATCGACTGTTCCTTGCCTGTTTCCTGGCAAATATGTTCTACTCTTCTTTTTTAAATCTGGCATTCCGACTACTGCTAGCAATTATCATCAATCATACAAATCTTTCCATTTTATTTTGCATCCTAGGCAAGTATGCTGTATTTGGTCAGGTGACAGTCTGCGCTTACCTGAGGATGGGTTCATTAAATCTTACTCATTCACCCACCTCAACACTGGTTGCTTTTATTATAAAGCAGCTTCAATTGAAATAAAGACAAGTTATTTTCACTGAAGAATTTGAAAGTCACATTGTAAATGACAGCAAATATTGTAAACTACTTTTAAGTCTTGTATATAGCATCCTGTAATGTTCTAGAGGATTATGTTTACAATAAACTATTACTGTATCCATACTCTATTTTTGAAATATTTTTAAAGATTTTCATAACTTATTCTACTGCACTGCCTGCAGCAGTATCTCAAAATCTCTTCTTCTTTCAATCTTAACTTTCTTTCTCCATCATAATACCCACTCAAACTTACATCTTTGCATAAGGAAATGGTTGCAGTGATCTTTTCATTTGTTACATCCAGACTAGACTATTGCATTTCACACAGGGAAAGGCAGTAGGAGGCCTGTACAGATGAACAAGTAGCTCCTGACAGAACTCAAGCACAAAAAGTAAGTGCACAAGAGGTGGAAGCAGGGTCAAGGTGACCCAAGAGAGATACAGGGATACTCTAAACTTGTGGGAATGATTTTAGAAAAGCCAAAGCAACTCCGAGTTGAGTTTGGTGAAGGTAAGTGGAAAGCTGAAGCTCTTGCAACCGGGGGAAAGCGTGAAGCAATTCAAACTTTCTCTTGGTGGAGAATGATCAGGTTAAGGAACACTTAAACTGGGCACAAACAAGTCCATGGGACCAGGTGGGACGCAACAAAGACTGCTGAGGGAGCTGGCTGATGTCTTTGCAAGGCCACTCTCAAAATTGTCTTTAAAAAGTCATAGCAATTGGGAGAGGTTCCTGACGACTGAAAGAAAGCAAACCGCACTCCTACCTTCAAGAAGGGCAGAAAGGAGGACGTATAGAACTACAAGCAGGTCAGCCTCACCTTTATTCCATGTGAGCACAAGAAAGGACTTTTTTTTTTTTTTTGCTGTGAGGGTGGTCGAACACTGCAACAGGTTGCACAGAGATGTTGTAGAGTTTCCATCTTTGGAGATATTTATCTAACTGGACATAGTTCTGGGCAACCTGCTCTAGCTGATCCTGCTTTGAGCAGAGAAGTTGAACTAGATGTTCTTCAGAGGTACCTTCCAAACCCAGGCAGGCTGTGATTCTGTGAAGTATTTGACTTATTTAATAATGAATACTGAGTCCCAAATATAAGCACTTTTCCAGACCATATTTCTATATAATAATCCAGAACTATGTATCTTCTGTTAGATGCTACTGGTTTTCATTTGCTAAATCTTAGGTCAAGTGTCCTTACTTTCAAAGCCCTCTGTGGACCCAACAGTAGCTACAACGGTATCTACTTCTACCAGAACAACGCGTGTGTTTTTTTCATCAAGCACAGATAAGAAAACTGGCATAAAACATGGGACAGAAAGTGAAGACATTCACAGTAGAGAGAGTCTGGAACAAACTTGCAAATCAAACCAGATTAAAAATGCCTTGTTAGTTTTAAACCATAACAGAAAATTGCTCTTCAGGCTACAACTTTCCTAATGTTATGAAGAAATTATACAAAAGAGAACCCTATTTAACTCTCACTTACAAAAAATACATCAAAAAGATACATTCAGAATTGGGAAAAGTACCATTCCATGAGAAAACCTGCTAGTATTCCACAACTCCTTAAACTGCAGTATGAAAGCAGCCCAGAAGGTACTTTAAGGGATTTGATGCTGCCTGCTGGCAAACAGCTATCATGGTGGAATAGAAGCTGGTATGCGCTCCAGAGCCGGCAGCTCTGAAATTATCACTGCAAGATTTTATCTTCCTCATCAAGGGCAGATTTTGCCTAGCTCAGAAGTCTGTTTGTTTTCAATTAAAGAATTAAAAAATGAGGGCAAAAATTTTAATCAAGGAACTTATTTATCCCATAGCAAAAGAATATTGTGTGGATTAATAATTTCTGTTCACATGCTTTTGTTGTTTTTGTCAGGGGCTGAAGAGTTAATAGCATATTTGAGCATAAACAGTGAGCACATGACAGTTGAGATGCTCTAAAAGACAACTCATGTATGACCTTATTTCAGACTAAGACTTGGATCCATTTAGCTGATTTAACAGTGCTACAATAAACAACATGGATAATTTCCTGCTTTGTCTTAGGTAGGAGAAGCTGACAGCTACCTACAGAATGAATTAGAGATTTTTCAGCATTACAATTTGGTGCATAACAAGTGCAGAAAGTATGACTGAGCTTTCTTTCCCCTTTTATAGAGCCTTAAAAAATTACTGTAAATATTTTTCAGTAAATAGATAACTCATGCTATTGTTATTTAACAGCCTTGTTTTTCAGACGGAGTTATTTTTATTTTGTATACCTACATTTTCCTTTAGAGTTAGAAGTACAAAAGAAATCATTACTGAAATCATGTAACATAATAAGCCAATGAGAACGGATACTGTGAATTTATACTTCAACTGACGGCAAAATAACAGCATCCATAAGAATGATTTAGCAGTCTAAAAGGATGTGATATTTTTAAAAATCAAAACAAAACCCCCAATACTCTAGTAGAAAAACCTAATAATATTTAATGCAGTATTCTCTGGGCTTCTTTTTTTGTCGAAGTGCTAAACTTTAATAAAGGCAAATTTATATTTTCAGTGAAGTTATCTCCTATTACTCTAGTAGACACTTAAAAATAGTTTAAATGAAATTGGCAGCTGTGTATAAAAACTCATTTAATTTTCACGAAAGCTTTTAAGTACTGTTGCAGTGAGAAATCAATATTACCTAGCTGACATAACAGTGAAATAGTTGGGTGCAAAGCAAAAAGAATAAGTGCAATCAAAGTAAATGAACTGTGATCATACCAGCAGGCCTAGCAAAATTAGCTTTAGTCTTGGGAATATTTATGAAGTATATGTGCAATTTTTAATGATAAATCTTCACCTACGGTGAAAGGCATACCAATAAAACACTTTTTGATAGGTACACAAAATAGTTTGATTGGAATTACTTATCTACCATGTGAATTTACACTAGAAAAGAGATGAACTTTGCAACCAAAGAGTGTTTTTCTCTCAAATTCTGGTTTCACATCTGCTTATTAGGACTGTCTTCTAAGTGAATTAATTATCATTAAGGAACGACACACGTTGTATCCAGTCCCATTAATAATATCTTTTAAAATAACCCCTCAGGTATCTTTGCAGGCATGGCAAAATTAGTATTTAATATTTCTCCATTGAAAAAATTAGGATGAACATAAAATACGACATACAGGATTTGTAGAAATATTTTCTTATGAAATTACACATAATTATAGTCTTTTTCAGCTATGTGTGCCTTTTAATATGGTACTTAATCTCTTGTCTCTTCTATGAAAAATGTGAAATAATAGCAGGACCTATAAAGCTTTTCTTGTATCAATGCGATGAAGAAAACTCCGCTGTATTTAATGCTATTTCCTTTGTATTTGCTGTTATGAACACATTTATAGTATAGAAATTGCACTAGATTAGAGATTGCGTAAATATTTTCTACACATTACTCACAACAGTGTCCATGTGTCAGTAATTTCAAGCCTCACCAAATAATTTTGTGTCTGTTAGAATCAATTTGACATTTTTGATTCCCTCTTTCCCTGTTTTACAACATAAATTATATAATAATATTGGCTAACTATACTGCCATTGTATTACTATTTTAAATAAAAATATTTCTTTGCTGAAGACTAATGATAGGCATTAATTCTGCAACAAAGTAGAATGGCTATCACAGCAATAAAAAACCACCATAGTCTTGTGCATCATCTTTGATTTTTCTAGTCTTCTTTTTGTCCACCTGACAAGCCATCTGCCAGTGGAGCTTTCTAGTGGAGTACCTACAACCCTCATGACTATTAGACAAGCAACCATTTTTCTCCTAGTTAAATATTCTTACTTCAGTAAGAACTATACAAGTCCTCAAGAAAGCATTTCTTGAGAGCAAGATCCACTTCAGAGATTTTGGCAATGCAAGTAGAAGATATGCTACCACATATAATAAAGAAAAACACAGGGAGTAAACTGATGAGATGAAAGAGACAGACAAAAGTAGGAAAGATTTGGAATTTCCTTGGAAAAGAGGGTTCTGCTTTACTGACAAAGTGACGTACACCTTGGAATAAGCATCTCTTAGTTATGAATGCCAGTAAAGAGAAAATTGAGTAATTAAAGTATCCACAAACAGAATACATAATAAATGTGAGAGAAGAAAACGTGACTTTTTCTGGTTCGGTACTGTACTATTTAAATCTACAGTTTTGGAAGTACCTGTCCCCGTGCCTGGCTTTCAGTGCGTTGAATGGCCATGAAAAGGAGACCCTCTGCATCCCAAGGGAGGCGTGAGCTGAGACAGCTTGGCTGGAAGAACTGGAGCCCTCAAAAAAGGAGGGTCCAGGCCAAAGCAACTCATTTCACAAGAAGGAATAAGAGAGACTTTGCTGACACTTGGTTCTGATGCATTTTTTTAAATGATACAAAACAGCTGGTAATGCTGTCACTGTCTACAGTTGTTCCCATGTGTACAACTGTTCCCATGATATTGCTGAATTACCTTGCTTGCTCCTTCTGAAAACCAAAACATGATATGGGATATCTCACTTCAGACAGCAACCCCTTCTCTTCACGCAAGCTTCTCATACATTTGGTGGCCTTTTCTCTGCCAAAACCATACCATCTCCATACACGTAAATATTTTTCCCCTGACTGTGAAGAGATCATATTACCAGAAGATCATTTTAATTAGGAAGATACACTGTTAAAACTGTATTTGGTTGTAAATTCTTGGTGCTCTTTAATACAAAATTCCACTTAAAGTTAATGTAAAGTGGCATGTGGAAAGATAACCTTATGTGAAAAAGAAATGTTGCCTAACAGAGCAGAGGAGTAGATAAAAACCTACTACATATTTAGAAGGTGATGTTCTGGTGCTAAAGTAATCTAATGTAACCAAGAAATAGAAAATAGGGGGAAAGATGAAAATTCCAAACTCTCAGAAAATATTCTCTGTTCTGATTACTGTTGCCTGCTCGAATTTCAGTAAAGCTTTTGTTTTGAGAAGGCAGCAGTAGGGATTAAAAGGAAAGCAAAGAAAAGCAACACAGCGAAAGAAGAATTTCACTTTCAAAAACTGTAAAATCATGTAGTTTTCATTTTTGCAACAGATTTTATAAACCTAGCCAAATTCTATGCTTAGTTAAAAACAGGACAAATAAAAATAGATGCTAGAAAACAGGCAAGATACCACAAAACTGAAGCCAAACAATGAATTCATATAAAATCATGGGATATGCTTCGTGAATGATAACATTGTGGAATAACTTGGGATGATTTATCACCATAATAAAGCTGATCTTTCTAGAATGCATCAAATAATAGCGGTTGCTGGTACTGAGGCGGTGAAGATGAACTTCCCCAATGGTAATTTTTTGTGGTTAAGGAAAAATGTTTGCATACCCTATCAGTAGCTCATGCTATTAAGTACCTCACTGTATTCTGGTATTTCATAACAGCAGATTTTAAACTAATCCATGAGAGTGTGCTTGATGTTAAACATTATTACTGCTACCAACCTGACATTAACATTGTTGCTAGGCTTTTTGAGATTGTGAATTATGCGTTGTGCCACTAATCCAAGATGTTACAATAAAACCTGCACATTTTGATGGCAATAAATTATAACAGAAAAGACATTCAAATGATCAAAGTAAACTTAAGGTATGAGCTGCTTTCTGTGTCTTACCCTCTATTTTGCCAATTTTTCTACGCTAACTTCCTTATAGATTATTCTTTCTTTTAGCAGTTAAACTGAGCTTGCTTCTCAAAAATAATGAAAATCAAAACTAAGAAGATATCCTTTTTTCATACAAATGTCTGGAAACTGGCACTATTGGTAACCACATAAGTGCCATTTACATACGCAGTTGTGAAGTGCTCTGCACAACACTGGGTCATTCCACTTGGATGATGCAAACCCGCTTCAGCTGCCGTGGCTGTTTGCAGGCAGCGGAGAAGGGAGCTTGCCAGCCTCCAGGAAACGGCAAAGAGAACATTAGTGTCACTACGTTAGTGATGAACGAGAGAGTCTGAACATGCTCCTGTATTTGTATGCACATAATGCCTCCTGGTCAATTTTAGCATTTGTTGTGTCACTGGGATTTAAATTGGATGTTCAGGAGGACTGTCAGGATTTTGCTCTACTCCCACTCATGCCACCAAAAAGCAATGCTTAGGCCTTAATTAAGCAAATACTTTCTACAACTTTTATTTTAACTATATGTCCTAAGTTAACAATTTGTTCCATGTTAAATGACAGATTACATGCTATTCCGCAACACAACACAATAAAAGTTTACCATATCAGAAACCTCAAAGGATAACCTCATAGAAGTTTCTGCCCCCAAAACATGGATCAAAAATCCCCCCGAACTATGGGTTTGATTTCACCTACCAAAGTTAGTATTTTCTAGAAAAAAGCAATCTACCAAATGCATTCAAAAATGGAACATGGCTCTCCAGCTGTAGAGACTGATATGGTCAGTAGTGTCCTTTTTTCCCAATTAAAATACAGAACCTCCGGTGGTGTTAATGTGAGTAGGGCAATATTGAATATACTCTCTTCTCTACCTATTAGCATAAGCCTAGGTTGGGATCTTGTATCTGACAGTGGCCAAAAGGGACGTGCACAGAAGAGATCACACTAGGGTCACTATATAAAATACATTTTCCAGTGCTTCTTGTTATCCAACCCAGGGACCTTCTGCAGCTAAGGCAAACGTGGTTTCTACACGCATCATGGATGTAGCAAGAATGTTTCTTCTGGGCACTTTTCCAGTCTCACCTTGATTCCACGTGAAGCTTTAGCATCCACAGCAACTGTCAGAAAGGACTTCCGCAGCTTAAATAAGTGTTCAGTGAAACCCTCCATAAATGAGTCAGCTGCTAATTTCATTTGATGCTTGTTAATTCCTGTATCTGAAAATGTGGAGACCTACTACCACTTTATGAACGTGTGGTTTTATACAACCCTATCATAAAAGTCCTTATTTGTCACTGAAGAACCTTATCTACGTTTTGTTTAACTGGGGGAAACTGCTCTGTATTTTTCCAGAATACATTAGGAGAACTTAGAAATCTGACCTTAATTCACAAACATCACAGAATCTGCAGTGCTAGAAACACAAAGTTTAAATAAATAGTTAAAAGTTCCATTTTAACCGTTGGCATGTTCAAAGTTTTGAATCTCTTAAATCCTCCAAAGAATCAAGTAAATTTTGTATTAGTGCCAAAGAAATCAAACTGAACACCAAAATGAGTGAAGGTTATTCACAGCAATGCAAGTTATTGGATGTGGCATCACAGGAATATCTTAACATGATTAAAATAGAATTCTGTACCACACCAAAAAGATAAGTAAGGAGGTGTTAATTTTCTTGGTGTATGAAATAGAACTGAAGCTATATGACCCTTGCATTATTTTTTCAGTTTCAGTATTCTTGCACTAATAATAAAATAGTTATTGTTGCTATTTCGCAAGTTAGTATGACAGCCTGTCTCTTTAAATTTACTTAACTCTAGAAGACAGAGGATAACAAGATTTTTCAGTTCTGACCACAGTTCTGATTATGAAACCCACTTCAAATGGCCTTATAAAGCCAAATATTAATATAAATGAATCATTTCCCTTCTCTTGGGTCATGATGTCTGATGTGGATCGGTTAAAAATGAGTAATACTTTCATGAAAATTTTTTCATGCAAGCTATAACCCAAGACAAATTGAAATCTTTAAAACTTCTCAAAATACACAGTAGTCCAGATATATTTCTCCACCTGATAAATATGAAAAACATAAAGCAAATTCTTAAATCTGGAGATTGACATAAAAAGAATATATAGGGTTAATACTGGTGTGGACAGCAGCTAGTAGGTGAATAGTCTTGCAAAAAACTGAGAATATACCCAAACTGTAATTGCATAATGACTTCACTATTTACATTATTCAATTATTTATTCACTTTGCACTGAAAGCACGGCTGTTGCCTAATTATTAAGAAAGCAAAAGGACAAGCAGCACACAACATCAGTTGATTATATTTTATATATCCAGCTGCATTCTTTACATAAATATAAATCGCTTAATTGGCTAATTCAGGAGACTTTAATGTGCCATTGCTGCAAAGGTGATCAACAGCAACCTTCTTGGCAATTATATGGCAGAAAAACATAACAAGCTGCAGATGAAGCATTAATCACTTCAGTTTATCCTTTCGTCCTGTCTGTGTTGGGGGGAAACCACTAGGAAGTTAAATATAACATTCTGAACTTATTTTTCATAATACAATTTATAATTTAATACGATAAGCAGTACTCCCTATTCCAACTTAAAACTGCCTTTCTTGAAACTAGGCTTTGAAATGTGCATGTATTTTCTTGCTGTACTCTCTGCCTAACAACCTCTCTCTTCTATAAGGTTGCACTTATTCACATTTGTGGAAGAGTATGTATATTATATATACTATATAATATTATATATATTAGAGAAAAATATTAGAAAGAGTATCTTATGTATTAAAACAATCAATTGTAAATTAAATTAAAAAAAAAAAACTAGTAACATTTTATGACACTAGATGATCTGATGACATGTTGGCTTTGCTGCAGGCACCCTATCAAGTGTATCAAGTTGAACAAGTACTGAACATAGTAGAGAAATTATGCACTTCCCCATCAGGGGCAAAATGAGAAATCCATTTGTCCATAAAGTGGTAGTAGACTGAACCATACTAGTCTTGCATTAGTAGTTTTCCAAATTTGTTTGCTTGATTATCATTATAGATGGAGGAACAGTGCTATGGAGCAGCCAACCAGGAGTAGTGAAGTTGAGAAAATGTATGCCTGAACATATGTGTCACGATATGACAGCAAAATTTTCTGAGCAATTTAAATTACTGGAACTATGATATCTACCCACTTCTTTTTTTCGTATTTTCATTAGTAGCTTTCTGTCATGTTTGGTGTGAACCAGAACATTTCTATCATCTCTGAGGGATACAGATATTCTCTTTACTTGAATATATTTTCTTTTCTTGCAAAAAGTCAGTATTCCAGCAAAGGCACATACATTTCTTAAGTTACATTTATTTTTGTGCAAATAAAAAGTTTGGACTTCGGAGTAAATACCTGAAAATCACATAGGTCATTTTGTGTGAATGAGTGTTGTCAACTAAGTGCCCGCTCCTAATGGAAGACCAGAGGTAAATTTCTAGTGAAGGTCTAACTGTGTATGTGTTAACAAATGACCTTAGGTGTATTTAGTAGAAAGAGTTTGAGACAAACTCATCCACAGCTCTCTGCCCACCTATCAGTGCCACAGGAAAACTGGGCATGTGTCTACATACTGACTCTTGCATTTAACATCACATCACATCACAGTCAAAATATCATTTTTATCAAAGGGCATCCCTCTCCCAGGTAGTAAGTGCCAGCGGAGAGATCAGAAGCATCTGGGGATGGTAACACCTTAAGCTGTTGCGCTACAATCTGCCAGAACTCCTTTGTCAGAGTCTAGATGGAGCAGGAAGCTGCCATCATCTCTCCAGATGTGGGTCAGACAGTATGTATACAATTCTGCAGGCCTGAGGGATGCAGCATCCTTTTCAGGGCTGTTTCCCCCCTCAACCTCTTGGCTTTCAATGTCAGTTGTAATTAAAAGCAAAAGTTAAAGATTAAGTCCCAGTAAAATGGTTTCTCTCAGATTCCTACCTCCACCCCTAAAATAGAAAAGGAAATCTAATGCAGTCCATAACAGGTCACTCACCTTTTCCCTCAGAGCTATTTTAATTAATTTTCATGAAGCAGAGTTGGTTTTAGGGGACCAGCTGGGAGCAGACTGTGGTTCGGCAGCAGGGCACCTCCTCCCATCGCCGCCCCTGCGCTCAGAGCAGGGAGGGAAGCAGCTGGGGAAGGAGGCTGAGCTGGAGCCCAGGGCAGGCAGCCCTGCCAGAGAGTGAACGGGGCTAGCCAGAGAACACCTACCACCACCTCGTAACTGTCCGCTTCACCAAACTGTCTAAACCAGCATCTTAAGTACCCAAACACAGATTTATGAAAATGCGGTGCAAAGGTGTGAGTATTTCAGAAGAACTAAAGTCTAAATCTCCATAAAGGGTCTCTTCTTTTGATGGACTGCATGGTTTTGTTTTTGTTTTTGGTTTTTTTTTTTTTTAAATCAACCTCTTAAGAATTCTGTGAGAAAAGCAGGGGAATTATAGGAGATTTATTGTCAGAAATGAGGGGATGTCCACTTCAGATTCAGAATGATTGTCTATCATGCTACTGGGCAAGTAGGATAGATTTGCCTTCTTATCATAAATGCAACGGTAAATTAATATTACAGCATTTTAAATGCAAATTTTGTAAAACACACTTTAAATTATAAGAAGCATTCACAAGCTCTGTTCTGAAGTTATACCCACATAAGCAAAGATAAAAAGATGAGAAAATAAAGTACTTCCGCCCTAGCTGTCTTTTTTGAAACTATTTAGCCTGTAAATCCATACGCTTAAATCACTTGAATTTACCCATTAGAGATTTAAGAAGTGCTAGATGTTTAAAAGTCTGTTTCACTAGCACTATTAGATAGATATACAAAGAGGTTCCCTGGTTGTGTAACCCTAATGCCTTCATGACAAACAGGAGGAAAAATCTGAATGACTGGTCAGAGGTCTGGCAAAAAGGCATCATCTTTAAATTATACCACTTCACATTGTTGTAGTTTTATTTGCCAAAGGGCACCTACTGAACAAACAGCATCTTCAAAGTCGATTGTGCAGAGAAGGTAACTGAACAAATACTTGACAACTGATAAGAAATTACCTTGTTTGATTCAATGAAGCTGCCAACTACAATTTTGTAACATAAAGCCAAAAAAAAAAAAAAAGCCTGAAACTGCAACAGAGTGGATTAATACAGAGGTGAATTAGCAAAGCAGGTTTTGTAACAAACTATCGCTAATGGTTAGAGTTAATATACTAACTATAGCTAATGCATTTATTACCTATGTGTAGTAAATACATCAGCAAATGAGCTGCTGAGATACGTGTGCATATATGTGTACACATATACACATGTACACAATTATCAATACCATGGATCATTGAAATGGAGCTTACCATTCTTGGTCCCCTACTCCAATGAACAACTTTATTATCATCCAGGGCTGATGGCATTCGCCAGTGTGCAGGCTCCCTAATGCACCTGTTCAGAGTAGCAGAGTAGAACACAGACTGGAACAGTACCTTCTTTATTCTTGTTGTAGTCTGAGCCTGGTCAGCAGCCCGACACCACACAGCCGCTCACTCCTCCCTTCTCTTCCAGAGATGAGAAAGGACAAATGAGCCAGGCTTGGGATTTGAGATAGGACCAGGAGGGGCAGATCGCCCATTATGGTCACAGGCAAAAGGCAGACTCGTTAGGGGAAGGAAAAAGAACATTGGTTTATTACAGACACTAACAACAACACATAACAGAGTAGGACAGTGAGAAGCATTGCCACATCTTGAGAACACCTTCCCCCCACCCGTCCCTTCTTCCCGGGATCAGCTCTGCTCCCGATATCTCTACCTCCTCCCCACAGTGGCGCAAGGGCAGGGAATGGGGGGTGCAGTCAGTGCTGCCGCTTCTTCCATCTTCAGTGGGGGAAGCTTCTGGAACTTCTCCCCCTGCCATATCGTGGTCCCCCTCTCACAGGAGACAGTCCTCCACCAACTTTCTCTGACATGAGTCCCTCCCACGGGCCACAGCGTTTCCCACACTGCTCCGTCGTGGGTCACTAATTTCCTCCGACTGGATTCCCTCCCATGGCTGCAGCCCTTCCCGAGCTGCTCCGGCGTGGGACATCCCCACATGCTGCAATCCTCCCAGCACTGAATTACAGCAGCGGGGCTGCCTTTTCCCATGAGACCCCGGCTTTCTTTGGGCACAGCACCTTGATCATCTGTGTGAAAAACACAGGCCATAAATCAATGTCTGCTCCACCATAGATCTTCATGTGTGGCAGGGGGGGGCCTCCCTTCAGTCTGCCCACAGGATACAGGGGTGCCTCTGCTCCGGCACACCTCCCCTCTCATTTCTTCCTCCACTGACCTTGGTGTTCATGCAGTTGCTACAACTCCTCACAAGTCTGAATGCTCATCACCACGTCCCTTCTTAAATATATTATTGCAGAGGCACAGCTGATTGGCTCAGTTTTGGTGCAGAGGTGGAGCTGACTTGGAGCTGGGGGAGCTTCGAGAAGCTTCTCACAGGGGCCACCCCAATAGCCCCCTCCACTGCTACCAAAAAACCCCACCACTCACTCAAACCCATGACAATTCTACATCTCTCCAGCACCAAAATAAGTGTCTGGACTGGAAAGTGATATAACCAAGCAACCTTCAGTGTAAAATTTGTAAAATGTACTTGAAGGCTTAAAGAAAAGGGCCCAGTTATTCTTTTAATAATAAATTAATTACTTTCGGGATTGAAGAATGGATACACACCCACATTTATACAGACACACTACTGCAGAACTATGCATATACATCACTATAGTTGAAATAGTTATACTGGAGTTGCCTCTACTGAGAAATTATGCAAACATACAGCACCGCATGTACAGCCATTTTTTGTTTGCTCCTTGAGAAGTGATTCAAATCAGAGTTAAAATTCGGTGCATTATCTGACATTTATGACTGGTATGAGAGAAAGTAAAATCTTCATGAATTAGCTAAGCAAAATGCCAGCAGCCTGGAGTAGCAGTGTCGTACAGAAAATGAGGGAATATATGTTTTATCAGGTGAGCCATCTCCTTCATATTTACAGTCCAATCCAACACCAGTTTTGCCTGTGAAATACAGGTGAAGTTAGAAAGGCCTGCTTAATCATCTTGAGAGGTGCAATAAGCCAAAAATTTGCAACAAATTCAGAAGAGAGATAACTATCCACATAGTCACTCCAGAGAGCTAGATAGTTTCACAAAGGAATGAGGGGGAGAGCACAGACAGCAGGCTAAGTCCCCTGTTGGAGACTCTCCTGGTCTGTGTTACTCCTCTGCTTGCCAGCCTTCATTTAGATCAACTGCTTCCACATTTCAGCCTGGTCTTGTGAAAGCCAGAGGCTCAGTGCGAAGGGATGACACAAGCTACCACTGCACTCAGAATGCAGTCTTTATAGTATAAAAAGTGTATTAACTTTGTTAAAAATATATTAGTTCACATTATACACTGTCATGTGATGAAATAGTGGAATTTTACTGGAGACTGCGGTATTATTCATGCTGTAGTGAAACAAACTAAAGAACAGCCTGGCCCTGGAAATAAGGAGTTTGCTTCTTGGGAGCTTAGAGCTGTCCACAAAGGATAAAGGACAACCAAGATAATGCTGCCATCCCAGCCCCTCTAACACATCTTTGAAACACTCCCAGCATCATCTGGCATTATAGATAAATAACTCTAGCAAGACTGACTCCAAGGATATTTGAATCAACAGTCAAACAACAAAAATTCTGCAGAAATAAGTTGCTTTACAAAATTTTACTATGACTAGTAATCACTAGTGTGAGTGCTAGCGATGGGTAAAATCATGTTACACCTGAACATTTGAATGTGTAAAACCACATTTGGGGTGCCCCAGTTTGGGTGGGACACTCCATGCACATGAATAACTATTTACCCCTGTAATTTTCTACTTTATGCCCTAGCCTCTCTCCTCGGTTGGCACCGGCCAACTGCAAATTTTTATGACACCAGTCACTGCTGTACCTGCTCCACAAGGGAGGAAAACCCACCACGGGCAGCAGAGTTATCAGTATAAAGGTAAAGTACTCTCCAGGAGAATGAGTGATATTACAGATCCAAGTGTTTGCCCATGATTCATTAAATTCATGCACGAAAGACATCATTCCTATTTCCTCTCACAAGACAAAGTACTCTGAGGAGAATATTCATGCAGACTGAAAATTACCAGTGTTTAAAAGTTTGTTATTAATCCACACTACCTGTGTTCATTTTTCAGTTTTCATTTACAAAAGATGAATAAAAGGCCTGCTAGATACTTGCTTAGAGTTCATGAAAGTTGTTTTACTGGGCCAGTTAATCACAGTTAACCTAGTTCATTTGCTCTAGCCATCTACTTCATTTACACAATATCAAAGACTTTTTTAAACTCTTGGAATACGTTAAATAATTTTGTTATAAAAAGTCCTTAGAGAGAATTTGCAGAAGTCATTTTTGATAACAGGATATTTCTTTTCTATGTCACTTTTCTGAAGATACTAAGCAGGATAGAATCAAAATATTAATACATAAAATATCATGTATGCTTTTGAAATCACAGTACCAAAAAGAACATCATAATTAAAGATTTATGCTTTTTTAACCCAGTACTGAATCCAGTTACCTAAGTATGGGAGCAGGGGCTTTAGTTCTTTGGTTAGATCACTTCTCTCAAAAGCACTAATTCTTTAATGCCTATTTGTTCAGGCAGTTGTTTTTCAATCCATTCATTTAGACAATATACGTACATCTAAATTGAGTTTAGGCATAAAGATTGCAACACAAAATGTGCAACTGCTGCATCACATTTTGAAACTACATGCATAAATGTTACCTTTGACACCATATAACTGTGTATTCAGAGTTTGAACAATCTTTTGCAAAACTGGCACTGCTATTTTAGTACCTACATTTGCCCCCTATGCCTTTTTTCATTTTTGCGACACACTTAATTCAAGACAGTCATAAATGAATGCTACTTTACATGGGTGCCTAAACCCCTACCTGAGTCTAAGCTTAACAAGAAGAAAAATAATGGTATATTCAATAGAATAACTCCAATTACTGATTGCAAGATCAAACTTAACCTTTCATTTTGAAACAACTGATTTTAGTGTGCTTAGTGTATGTAAGAAAAGAAGTTAATGCAGTTAAGGAGGAACTTCTTCCATCTGAAGTCACTACTGCATCACTAGACAAATGGATAACTTTGTTGCCTTCAACTATAATGCCTATGTTAACTATTATACTCTCAAGACATCACTGTATGATTGGGTAAAATCTGGTATGAGCTGGTGAGCAAGGCATACTCTGTTTATATGGAATAAATGTAAGAGATAATTAAGGTTCTCAAAGTGAGCAATTTGAGAACAATATGAACCACTGGCTCAATCACAGTCTATAAAAACCTGAATAGAGGTGGAGTTGCATGGGTTTTGCTGGATGTTGAATGCTACCTTAAGTATTCAGGCATGGTTTGACATTCCTCTGATATTGTGGTCATTGACAGAAAAATGTTGGGGTGCTAAGGATAATCTGAGAAAAGTATAAATAGTGTGCTTCCCATAGTCTTGCTAAAACTTCTTTGCAACTGGGACTGTGCGCTCTGGCCTACAGTATTGATTCATCCTCTCTGGCATGCTTCCTGGAGACACACGCACTATTTGAAAATTGTTCAAGAAAAGACAAGCTTAGGTGCTGGCTCACAGATGCTCTAGCAGTCTAATCACACTTTCCCACAGCTTCATCCTTGTGGACATTGCATTTATAACTCATCTCTTGAGACATGCACACACAAAAGTTATGCAAATGGACATTTTGGGCACTATACAAAGCCCTCTAGATATCATTCTGCCTGTATTTTAAGCAGTACAGGATAGGCACATAGACAAAGCAGTGAAACACCCACTTTGCCACTTCCCTTCAGGTTTCACTACTTCCTAACTGAACAATTTTAAGGTTCAGAAAACAGGATCCCAGTCTATACACAGTGCTTTTTCTCTCCCCCTCTCTTCTTGGCTGCCAGTTTTTGTTGTGATTTGTTATGCAATTACAACTAGTCATCTGCAAAGAAAACATTCCTATCTGTTCCTTTATTTTGTCCATGCTTTTTCTGCCTCCTGTTTCTTCCAAGATCTATTTTCGTAGCTGAGTCCCCTGGCTAGCCTAACTAAGCAATCAATACTTGCTTTTGTTATTTCTCCCTAAGGATGAAAGTTGAAAAGTTGATTTGTACAAGATAACTGACATCCTTTTGTCCACTGATATTCTGACTGAAACAGGATCAAAGTTTAAAAACTAAACAAAAGCATCTCCACCCTCCCCTGAAGCTTAGTAACAGTATCCATCACAAAAATTTATCCGGACACCATCTTGCAGTTTTTATCTGAACAGAGAGGCAAAAGGAAGCAAGGGATGCAACCTGCCCTCTTACTGAATCTGTTAGTGAAATTTGCATGCTCACCCAGGGAGACATGAGCAATCCTCAGTACTGACCAGAATAACAATTCTTAGGATTGCCACTGTAGGTTAAAAAGTCAAAGTAGAACAATTCTGTGGAGAATAATTAAATAAAGAGAAACGTAAATATTGAAAATGTTTTCCTCATTGCTGAGATGCTTATTTACAAGATTTGTAAATAAAGTGGTGTTGAAACATGAATTTTTCCCCAAAGGCATCTTGGAAGCCCTGGGTACTGCCAATGGTTTGAGTGAAAAATAATGAAGGGTAACAATGTGATTGATAAGAGACTTTTAACATTCAAAGCCTCAAACAATACAGTATTGGTACTTAGAATGTCTAATTGAAAAAAAGTACTTGAATTTGGCTAAAATATATTTGTATAAGCTGTAACTATTTGGAACATTGTTTAAGTTACATAGATCTGCATCTGTAGATGTTACTTTTTGGTTTTATTAGTCTGCCTTTCAGTGTATGAAAAAAAAAAAAAATATTATCTTTATTTTCTTCAGTATTTAAATAACAGCATATAAAAGCCAAGCACTATAGTTTTGAAAGTTAAATAAATAGCTGCAATATAAAATTACATAATAAGTGTTACATATAGTAAGCTACTTAGAACTGTCCATGATTGAATATGCTCCTTTAGGATAAATGGTTTATTAAAATACAGTCCTGATCAAGAATTCTAAAACTCTAACCTGAAACTTCACAGAGCTGCAGGGAAGCCAGCTGAGTTTTAAATGAAAAAGGGATACATAAAAAACCCAGAAGTGATGCATATATTAGATATGCTACTATGGTTTTCATTTTCTACTATGGTTTTCATTCTCTTAAAGCACTTTTATTGGTGTAAATTTGAAGCAACTGATATCAATGGTAATCAGTCATCCATGTCTATCTCTTCCTGAATCCTTGTCTAGCTCCATCATTTCACATAAAAATGGTGACTGCTTCCTGGATGGACACAGTTTTTAGTTCTACGAGAACTCTCAGAAAGTCCAGGATTGTTAACAAAAACATGTAAAGAGAAGTCCTCAATGTCTGCCTATCTCCCTAAGTATTTGCAATCATCTTCTTGCCCACACAGTTCTATCAGCTGTTTGTTTTGCCACAATTGCAATCTTTCAAACACACAGTTCTGTACAATGCTGAGATCAGATCGGCTTACCATCACTTAGAGCCAGCTAAATGAGTAAGCTTCCTAGCCACTGAAGGGAGGAATCAATTATTTAATTGAGGTGAAATGCCACCAAATTCCTGATATATTTTCCCAAGAGAGGAACAATTTAGCACTTCTTATGATAATACAACATAATTCCAATGTCCTTGCAAAGTTAATGGGTATAACATGTCTTGACTGACATTGCAAGCCATTTTCTCTCTCCTTTCTTTAATAAAGCTTGAACAATACAGATTTTTTAGAACCCACGACAGAACTCTTCTAATCTGTGGTGACATTCTTCCCAAGAATCAGTAAACATGTGAACAGATGCGTAATCAATTTTGCTCTCCCATACATTAATCGATTTTCAATAGTATTCTACAAAACATTTAATTCTTTATTACCAGTAAAAATCAGCATTTTAGCTTCACGACTGTCACACTACTAAAATAAAAGTAATCCCCTCACCCTCTGAACAGCAGAAACTTTTTTCACTTTTGTTCAATGCCTGAACTTGAGGAACAGTGTTTGACACAGTAAAGATTGCTCCATTGTTTCACAACTTTAATGTGGATTAAAGTATTTCTAAAATAATATTAAAATTAATATTTACTGCAATGATCTGACCCAGATTATTAGAAATTATTTCTAATTATTGTAGAGATATAATTCATAGCAAAAGGAAAACCTTTTCTTTTGATGAAAGACCTCCTCCTATAAGAACTAGATTGTCAACACATCTCTTCTTGTATTCGCTTCAACATTGGAATGAAAATGTAATTTTCTCTAGAGAAACGATGATCTATTCTACACATCTACCTGCATACCGAGTTCACTATAACACATCTATTGATGAGAGCTGTTTGCTCTCATTCTTTGTCCTCTCATATTCAGTTATTTTTTCCCTGGATCTTACACAAGAGATTACTGTTGCTTTCTCTGACAATTACAAGATTTGTCATCAGATATGAAGTTCTGCTATTTTAAAGACACTAAATAAATTGAGCCCTCCATCCTACTAGACAGTGAATGATCTTTTAATGGGGATTACATTTCCAGGTTTTATTTGTCCTATCTTTGAGTCTCAACTCAGCTGCCCAGAACAAAATTTGATGGCCCATGGCAATAGGGCTGAAAAAAATCCACTCTTCTGCATAGTAGTGACAAGTGGAAAATGGTTTATAACCACTTTGTCATCTAACTCAATAATTGTTTTTATGAAAAATAATTACATTTTGCAGCAAAAAGAGCTTCCTCTCTTTCTAGGGTAAAAATGTAATTTTCCAATTATGAACTTAATAACCAACTGTAAACCAGTAAGGGCTTTATTCCTGAGCCTAAAGAAAATTATATCTGGCTGCACAAAGGAGAAGAATGAGAACTTTTTTTTTTAAGTGATTCTTCAGTCATTCGCCAAAACCAAACTGGCAATGAGTATGTGAATCACATTCTACCAGTGGGGGAAAAAAAAAAAAAAAACAAAACAAAAAAAAAAAAAAAAAAAAAAAAACACTTATCATGAGTAGTAGCAATGACTCATTGGAAAGAGAGATAACTCAGGATAACCCAGATAACCCTGGAGAACCCTGTGAAAGACTTTAAAAATCCCCTTTTAAAGCAACTGCAGGCATGCTGCAAAAGAAGCAAGCAATGTAATCCTAGCATTCAGCCTCACAGGCCCCAAAATACTTTGGACAGGCTGTTCCTTCCAGCTGCTAGAGGCAAGTGGAGCTTCAAATTCAGAAGATACTTTGTATTCAGAGACTGGTAGGAAAGGCAAAAATGCTTTACAAAAGTTGAAGCAGCAAGGAGGAAAATATCTCTAACCAGTCATTTCCCTAAAATCTCTTATTAGTACAGATAATACATTATCTTTCAGTAATTTTAAGTAGCTGGTTAGTTACTTGGCTGGTCTGATGCATACATGAAGTTCTTTTTGCAATAGCTGATTTCACCATCTTACTACTGACTTTTTTAATTCATTCTGGTAATGTAATATATTTTATTCTTTCCAGAGCAGGTGATAATCATGAGAACATGGTGCAGAACATCTACCAGCAAGTAGAGAATGTGACTAATCAATCTTTGCATCCCATACGTTACATTACGAAGTAGCTAGTGAATCTTTTGTGTCCTTTCAGAGAATCTGTTCCTTCTTCTGCCTTACTGTGAACAACTAAATCAACGTTACATCACAATGAATTATCTGAACCCCTTCAATGTAACTTCCTGTGTTATATTAATTAAGTTTGACCTGATAAAAATATCATACAGATACTAGTGAGGAGACCCTAATCTGTCAGGGCTATTCAAGTCTACCCTGAACAAGTCAAAACAATAGCTACAAAAACTGGAAAAAACTGGAAATTCCAATCACATAACACTGTGTGAAATACAGGTCTATAAAAGTTTGTTGGAATCGCCACTGTTATTATTATTTATTTTTAATGTGGGGACTCAGTCTGATCCACAAACCAATTTAATTAGGCTTCAAGTAAAAAAGAGAATTAAGACATGCAAGAACAAATAAGGATTGTAAATAATACAATTTTCCAGTTCACAGTAAATACATATAAGCACTCTCTACAGGGCTACCAGAACATCAGATCGGTAACAATTTTATCTATCATAAGAGTGCCACAGAACTGTATTTTTCTGTCACATGCAAGGAAAGCAATCTGTAAAACGATGTCATCCAAAAGCAGTTTCAAAAACACCTTCACGATCTGCAAGGCAGCTCCAGAGGTACTAAACTGGCAAACATGGATGGATGTGAAATGAAAAAACACCACAACAAAAGCACAACAATAATAATAATAATAAAAATATACACATTTTTATAATCTGCTGCCTTCCTGTGCAATTGCTACTTAAATATACATTGTCATAAATTACATGACTGCCAAATGCCAATGTCTACACTGCAATGTTAGTAACATTCTGCTTAAGCATTTGCTTGTTCTCAGAAGCATTTCCTCTTTGTACCTGACATATTCATCAACGTACTATCTTTCCCACCTCCCTCCCCCACAAGTATGCAGAAATACTGGAGAACTATCAGCACTTTTGATGGTTCTTACTGCATCTTACTAAAATCACAATATTTTTTAACTGAAAATGCTAGTTTAATTTCTCTGAATGTATGTTAATACTGATTCTCTTTCACCTCTGCTATTGTGATCAATGCTCATCTATAGTGTAGGTGTCTGACAACACTTTCCTGTGTAATTACAAATATATTCAAAACAATTGCTCTTTGCCTGCTTATACTATATAAATGGAATTTCTCTGTGATGTATGATGAAGTACACACAGTTGCCATTGCCTGAGACACTTCTGTTATAAACTCAGCAAAGCAGCAGTACCATTGCAGTAGTTGTAATATCACTTCAGGAATAATCACCACCATTTAGAGCAAGAAGTTTGGTATTCTGGAAGAAAACCCTAAATTAGATTTTTATAAAGTAAATCGCATATTTCATTACAATTTTATTATTTATGAGCACCTTTAATAATTTCCTCACCTTAAATTTCCTCACCTCACCTAATAATTTCCTCACATTAAAACCAATTTTTTGTTCTGTTTCAGCAATGATTGTACAGGTAGACATGAACCTTTCTTAATTCAAAGATTTGCCAGATCATTGAAAAATAAATAAGAACTTGTCCAAGTAACAGTTAATTGCCTCATTCCCCCTCTGTAAAGCTCACTCATGTAGCACCTATTACCTAGAAACAAAAAAACAGACAGAACACTAAAGACTCACAAATTAGAGACTAATTTACCCTTCCAATTACGTATTTAGCAATGTGAAGGCTATTTATAAATAATTTTCCACAAAGTTTAAAAAAAAGATTCTAGTAAGGAAATGATTCTTTAAGTGCAGCTCAGTCTAGCATATCAACTATGGGATGTCAATCATCTAAGACTCACAATCTGGAAGACTTTATGAGGAGGGGAAGGAAGAGAGAGAAGTCTGTACTCTTCCAATCCTCTTGCAATATAAGAAATACAGACAATAAGATGGCAGGGCCTTTTGCTCAATCTGAAAAGGAGAAATTTAAACAGTGTAGGAGCAACATGTAAGATCAGGTCTTGGTGCTCTGTGGTTTCACATTTATATTCATGACCTGAAGTAAACTAAATCATCACTGATAACAATTACAGTTTCAACAGACATGGAGGAAATGGAAAACACTGAATTGCCTAGGTAAAGCAATCTGAACTTTTTGATAAGGTAAGTACAAGCAAATAGCAGGATTTGAAATATGAAGAAACACAAAGTCTTACATGGAAGATATAAAAATGCAGGCCGTACTTTCAGAATAACAGGAAAATTTGATTTCAGAAGGAAGACTCATAAATGTGCCACAACAACCAGCTGAACACAAGCACCTTACATGATAATAGTTAAAGCCTAAAAAGCTTACTTTAGATCAAGAACACTCCAGAAACTTTAATTATTTTGCTTTCAAATAGAAAGTTAATGGAGAAACATAAAGCATGGAAAGTTAATGGAAAACACAAAGTACCAACAGCAGAATCAGTTTTTAACTATACTTCAAAAAAACTTTAAAATAACAGTAGCATATTTCTACAATATTTTACGTATGGTAGGGACATAGAATGAAATGGAGTATCTGGAAGTTAAACAAATCCAGACTAAAATTTATCTGAAGGGTAATTGATTGCTGAGACAAATAGCCAAGGACTGTGGCTGTCCCCTTTGTTAATTTGTTTCAACCAAAAGGCAGTCTTTTCAAGAAGACATGCTTTAGTTCAAACAGGAATGAACTCAGAAAAGTCTTAATGTCATGCAATAGGCAGAAGGTCACACTTGATGATCACAGTTGTTCCTCCTGACCTATTGATCTATGAATGAATGTTACATTAACATCTTTGAGGCCCGCATTTTATTTATCATTACTGTGAGTATTCTGCATCAAACCAAACTAAAGCAATGCATCATAATACATTTGACTTGAAAAGGACAAAGCAGAAAATGCAACTATCATTACTTTGTCACATACACACATACTTGAATCTGTAGCTACAAAATGTTTTTATTATTTTTCTGCTTGTCGTTGAGCCCCAAATGATTTATTAACCTTTGAATCTTAAAAGAAATAGATATATTTAGAACATGCTCCCATTAACTACCAAAGGCAAATCTGAAGAAGATCAGTATTTGGAACTGATAACAAGAGAAAATTTGGGAAAGCATCATCCAAGAGATCTGAAATTGAGCAATGTGCAGGTTTTACTTCTCATTGTATTAGTACTAGAAATAATGATAATTTTTATGGTACATTTTTTAGTTTCATGTATAATACAGCTTATAAAAGAAGTTCAGTATTACTCCCTGATGTATTACTATTCTGCCAGTGTACAACTGCCAACAGTAGTTAAATCTGATTAAAGCCCCCTACCGAGTTAATCAATCAGATAATGTCAGACATTATTAAGGAAGCATACATGATACGGTCACACTGTCTATTATCAGTGGCATGTATACCAGTCCCTTTGTCTTCACAGAACACTGAAGCTGCTTAAAACAGATAAGCATAAAAAGGATAAAAAGTATTATAAACTTTCAGTCTCAAACATTTGTATGCTAATTCCTGCTAAAATACAGCTATTCAATACAGGATACCTTCATTTCATATAGAGGCTTGGGGAATAACAAAAAAATTAAAAATTTTAGTGCAACAAAGTGTAGCTTACAAGTACTTTACATCATTCTGATCAATGCAAACTTGTTTCTAAATAAGAAAGGCACTATAACAGGTTGCCCAGAGAAGTTGTGGCTGCCCCCTCCCTGGAAGTGTTTCAGGCTAGGTTGGACGGGGCTTGGGGCATCCTGATCTAGTTGAAGGTGTCCTTGACCATGGCAGGGGGGGATGAAACTAAGTGATCTTTAAGGTCCCTTCCAACCCAAATCATTCTATGAATCTGTGATTCTATGAAAGGCTTTTCAGCTTAGAATAAATTAATTTTATGGAAGCTATGTCTCAGTTTTAACCCTACTCATGCAGAAGAACATGTCTTCAAAACACTTCTACTTGACCTACTCAGAAGTCAGCAGACATTGTTTCTATGCTGCCATTTCACTAATACATCCTAATGCTGAAATCATTTGTGTTTTCAAATAGAGCTGCTTTTCTGTTTATATTATTTTAAAAAGCAAAGCCATACCTATACACTGAGCTGCACTTAGTCTTTGGATTTCAGCACCGTCAACAAAAATATCTATCACTAGGTCTAATGCTAATAAGCTCCTCAACAGATGAAGGCTTTGTAACACCTGACCCAGTAGAGTTCTTTTGCAAAATGTGTGAAAAATTGCAGAGGACAGAAGGGCACACCATGTTATTTCGGAACAATAGACACCATAAATGCAACGGGTGTGTATGTGGGGAAATAAGGGCAAAAAAAAGGTGGCCAATGAAATACAAGTTGCAACTCTAAGGATTCAATAATTACCATAAAAAAGAGGTTGAGACAAACTCCTCTCCTAGAACTAGTGGAAAGGCAATTCCTGTAGTGGCTTACAATCCAAGAGAAGTCGGAGGCTGATCCCTATTCTACCTACAGACAACCTGCTTGGTACCCAGCTGAAGTGCTAGACTCCCAGAGAAATACCTGTAACTAAATCTATTCAATTGTTCCTGACATGGTTCAGCACTGTAAATAACATCAATTATGCCTTCTATATAGCTATCTATTTTATTGATAACCCCTATCAATCTAACGTTCAATCCAGAATGAAATAATCAGCAGCTTGCAGGACACCTACACCTGAGAATCATAAATGTAGGCCAGACCCAGATCTTCTAGACAAGAAAAAGACTACCTAAATTGTTATTTGGGTGTGTGTGTGGGAACAGACTATTACATCACAAACTTGAAGACTAAATATATATGGTTTGATAAAAATTCTATACAGCATCTTCCTGTGCTCCTCTAGAAGCAGAAACTATTTAAATAGTATTATGTAATATACAGTGGTATGTGTCTTTGGTAGATCCAAGGATCCCTACGCATTAAGTCAACACCTTGACTAGGAAGAAGCTCTCGGTTTTGGTGCAGGGCAAGATAGTCAGTACAGACTAGCTTGAAATATATGTTTATATAGATGTAACCGGCACTTTCCCTAACTACAAATCACAAACATAGAATTTAGCAGCATAATATTTCTTTATCCCCATTTTTTCTTTTAGAATGTTTTTATGCCCCATGTTTGTTTCATAATATTCGGTTGCACTTTAATTGCAGTATTTTAATTTTTTTCCCCTTTTAAGACCAGAAGAGAAATAAACCACAATGCTGCTCGACTGATGGATTAACTCCAGTTCAAGAACTGAGATGCAACAGATATTTTCAGTTACAACTGTCAGAGAAAGGCAAAAGCATAAAATTTTTCAAAAAGAGAAGACTGCAACCTATGTTTAGTCAGGGAAACCCAATGCTTATCATACTGCCTTTCAGAAGAGAAGACAAATTTAGCCAACATTAGTTTTTTAAAAGAACACTAACAACATTTTCAAAACTTGCTACAGTTTTAAAAGAAACAAGTGAAGCAGTATTTTATTTTTACAGAGCATCTTCTTCCCCTCATTTTTCTCCCCTGCCTTCAAAAAGAAACTAAACTGGAGACCAACTGGTAAAAATAGAAAATAAACAACATAGCGCCAGTAAGCAACAGTTTCTTACAGGTTTGTGCCTCAGGGCTGAGTTCCCATGTGGATTCTCTAATGTCTAACATGGGTTGTATTTGCATATTAATATTCCCACAGGGCAAAAGTCTCTTCTTTATCAGTCATCTTATTTTCAGGAATCTCATATGAATTTAATATAGCTGAAACCTTTCTCCTTCTGTCAACTTTGGCTGAAATTTCACCAGTGATTGGAGGAGGGGACAGTACTGAGAAGAAAGAAGCAGCTGACAGGACTGACTGTAGGCAAACTAAGTGCATAAGTTGCATTTCACAAGAACACTTACTCAAAATCACATCATCTGAGCAAGACACTAAAAATTCACACCTCTAGACAGACCAAAGGTAAGAAAAGAAAACCAGAATTGAGGAATTCCTTAGCTTAACACCAGTGAAACTGTTCCCCTCACAATAGATAGACTAACTAGGAAGCACATTCTCATATTTCAATTTCCTTAATAACAGTAAGCACCTTGCCGGCTCTTCTTCCCTCTCCAGAATGCACCAACCATTACAACGTAACACAATTATTTTTGGATTTTCTGTTCTACCATTAAACGTGGTCTATACTAAAGCGATGTAGCTGTATGACTTGGAAGGTGAATATTCATTTCACACACCTGACAGCTAAATTAGTAACAAAAGTGTGTTTGCATATATGCTCAAATGCAGGGAGAGTACACTACTAATTCCAGTCGAGCTTTTAGGAAGCAAGAGAATTGTGATGGAGGACAGTTTTATCTCATTGGCTACAGCATACCAAAAGGTATGCCACCTATCCCTCATTCCAGAAAGATATTGTAAACTCTTTTTGACAAAAAAATACTTCGAGAACTTACAGAATGATCGCAGTTCTGCATTAATTAGTATCTTTCCATCCTTACTGCCTGCATAACAGCACTATTGTATCTCTGAAAGCTGAAGTTCAAAGAAGAACTTCATAACACCAAAAGAATAGCAGTCAGCTCACTGTCCTCCCACAATGCCTGGTATTTGGCAGCCTAAAGCACAGAGAGAGAGAAGGTAGCAGGAAAACTGTCTGCTCTAACTCTCTCCAGAACAGCAGATCTCTCTTAATATTATGTGTGGTGAGCACAGATGGAGGTACTTCCAAAACCCAGTTCTCTCTTAATGTTAAACATGTCCCTAAACAGGAACTTCTGCCTATCCAAACAAAGTCAAGAAGCACGTTTTGACCCTTTGTGTTGCTTCTGAGCTCATTTCACTAGAAAAGCTGTTGGAGGAAATCGGCTCTCTTGTTTTCCAGAAGATATGTTGAATATGCTATGAGAGGAAACATGTTGCCCCCTGGCCACTGGCACACGAAAGCAATAGCTGCAAGGATTACATGTGGGCTCTGGGCCATACGGTGTGTAGGCTTATTGTAGGAATTTAGCATTTTTTAGACTCCTACTTTCCTGTCAAATTGGTTGAAATTAGCCACTGAGCTTCCTCTCTAAAAACTTCGGAAACACTGTGATTGTATAATCTTTTGCCACTGAAAACCAGATTAAAAGGTAAACAAAAATAACAAAAGCTATGTTTCTGTTCTTCAGAAAGGCAAGAAGGAGAAGTTATAGGAGATGCTTTCACAAACAGGGATATTTACTGGAAGCTGGAGCTTTAATAAATGTGACCTTAGCATTACAGAAATGAGCATATATTACAACATACATGCTTACTGCTATGAAGGTCTAAAACAGAGTTCAGAAGCTAAGCCAGTTTAAACCACAGAGTAGTATTCCATTATCCTTCCAGAGAATAGTACAGAGTATATATGACAGACATAGAAAAACATAATCTTATTTGCTATTTAGCTATTTCTAGAAACCTAGTATTATGCTAGGATGTCTGCAAATAATACAAATGCTGTTTTGTGAATGAAACAATACATCAAGTAAAATAATACAGTATTGAGGTCTATACCTGATGAAATGCTTCCAGCTTCCAGATAGTCATTTTAGAAATTAATTTATTTTAAATATATTAAGACTACATCTATTCAAGATATTTATGTTTTATTGATACTCAGTCTGAAGAGGATATAAACTGTAAATCAGGATTGTAGACAAAGTTGAATAAGCATAGACAAGTGGAGGGGGGAGGTTGGTTTAAACAGGACCCAGTTCCTTATCCACTGATGCAAACAGCACATCTGACATTTCATTTTAGTTAAAAAAGTTTCATCATGTAGCAATCAACAGTATTGTCTATTCATCTCTGCCAGTGATCTGAAGTGTTTTAATGGGCCTTCAAATGTCTACCAAAATGCCTTCCCATCTCGTCCCCCCATCAAAAGCTGAAGTTCAGCTCCACAGATTTCTCACTAATAAAATCCAAAACCTAATCCTAAAGTCAAGCTTGTTTTGGCTTCAGCAGAAGTTTTACAATATGCCCTAGTAGTTTGCATCCCCCATGGTGAAGATAGGGAACCAAGCCATCAACCCATTCAGGCTACAAAAATTTATGTACTATCGGTGCAGTAACCTTCTGGCCTCTACTGGAACACACATAGGCACACATTTAAAGCTATGAACAGGAATAATTTCTGGAGCATTCTATGGCATTATGCAATCATTTAGGACAAACTTGGCAATGAAAGATTTCTCAGTTAATGTATGATGTGTAACATGTATAGCATGTATACACCTGGTGCATGCAGCTTATAGATGCCAGGGATAAAAATACTCTTCTTTGAAGATTGGCCAAATGGAAAAAAAAAAAACCAAGCCATGAACCAACCAAACAAAAAATCCTAAACCAAAAAAAACACCAGAAAAACCTCCAAAACCAAACATACAATGGACAGAGAGCTACATCAACAAGAAGGTTACAGGGACAGCACAGAGCAGTTGATGTCCAAGATATTGTTTCCTATTGCTGAAGCTCAGGAGAAAAAAGGCCCTGAAGAGGGAAGGGAAGGAAAGGGGATAGGGGGCTAATTGTCAAACACACAATTAGTTTAATGATGTCAGGGAAAAAACATATGATGATGAACCTTCTAAGCACCAAAGCAGCAGACCTGACTTGTCATCTGTGTAGTATCCCAGAGAATATTTGGGGGAAACTAGTCCCCATGGCTCCTAAGGGTATTGACAATGAAGGAAGGGCTGGAAGACATCTGGAAGTAAGATTCAGGAGTTAGCCTGAAGCTTGGGGCTCAAAGTGCAGAGCTGTATGCTCTATGCTCTGGAGTGTTCCTGGCACTATCCCCTGTGCTACAGACAGACAGCACAGTGGAGTAACTAGTGTAGGGAAGAGTTCAGATTTATTTTGAGAATTTTTGGCTCAAATAGAGTCAATACAGGAAGAGAGTCATGGTGGGGTGGGGAGAGGTGGAGTGGAAATCATGCCATGTGCAATCTTTCCAAATGTGGAAGAAGCCAAGCTTTCCACTCCACATCTTCAAGCAGAGCTTCTCTTTTCTTTTATGGGAAAATACCTTAAAGGATGTTATACTTCTACTATACTCCCTGATCAAATCAGTTCTCAAAAGTAGTAATAATATATTCTCTCTCAAAGGAGAAAAAGTTTGTTCGACTTGGAATTACACGATTTTATTACTGACTGATATATTTTAGGTTAGGGAAAGGCTGGTAGGGCAGAGTTAATATTTACCACACTCCAACTATATTCAGGGCTCAGTGAAACCTGAAAGGAAAGTCAAAAACAAAATCTCCAAGGAAAAACAAACACGAAATATGGTGGATAGAAATGGTCTCTTGCTCTCCCTGCACATACCCAAATAAAGAAACATCCAACAGTATTTTGATTGCTGGACATCACCATACACAAAGGTATGTCTAGGAATCAAGCACAGTCAATCAGAATTCCTTTTCTGACTGAAGGTGAACAGAGAGTGGGACTCCAAGGTCATTAACTACATCATGAACTATAACTGATACAAAAAAGAGAGAAAGAAAAAATAAAAGGTAGTAAGGCAGAATCAGCCAAATTTAGCCAAATATAGTTATCTTTATGTCAAGCAACGAGACACAGTTGCTTTATGTCAAGCAAGGAGATGCTATTATAACATCTTAATTTATTGACCATGTCATTTTACTACAAAGCATTCATCATAATTATCAGAGTCAAATAAGCTCTTTTTCAGCATATTAAATTATTAAATACAGTTTGACTTCAGAACAGTAAATACAAGTGTAAATTTCTTTTAAAGCTAAACTACAGGAAAATTAAACTCAGTGAAACCCAGAATTAAACAAGTGAGTTTCACACTCTTCATGTAGTAAATAAATAAATAAAATCAGTAAAGCCAAGACTAGAGCTATGTAATTAGCATTGGTTACTTCAGGCACACAAAGTTGAATAATTGCCTTCTGAGCATGTTTTTGGTCCACACACAGTGAGAGGACAAATATGTTGTGGGATGGTCAATAACTCAAATTCAATTTTTATATGTGGTAAAAAGTGACAAGATTAATAGCAATATGCCATCCATTCTCATCAGTCACACTTAGTCCTCAGACCTCTATTATCCACAAATACTGCTATACAATCAAAGAGAAAGAACTGCTGAATTATTTATTAAAACTGACACCATCAATTATGCTCCCATGTAAAAAGTCACTGAGCAGCCATTTAAAGAATTAGAATGCACATTTTGGTAACTTTTGACTAGGTTAACAACCACTTTGCTTTGGGAGAAGATGGAGGCTCTTCTCAGACGTTTTACGTATAAGAAGTTAAACTTGCAAAAGCCTAATTTTCTGACACTGCAAAGTCTCGTATTTCTGGCCAACAAAAGCTGAAAGTTTTTGTTGCTAATACCCTTTTTTTTTTTTTTTTTTCCCCCCCCACATCACCTTTTGACATAATCTGAAAGGTCTACAAAGGCATATCTAAAGTGATAGCCTTGGAATAGTCTTTCCGCATTGCAAGCCCAGCAACAGTGACCATCATCAATGCTGACAGCCCCAGATAATGAAATGGGGTATGGGTGACATTCCTTGGCAGCCAGCTGGACTCACAGGCCAAACTTCTGATCTCTCGGTATAAGCCAGGCATGCAGTTGCCTTGTTCCCTTTCAGCACATGAGGTCCTTTTTAATTCACACACAATTTTCAATCACCTTTTAACATCAGTGTTATTAAGTTCATGTTTTAAAAGACATGAATAGCTATATTATTGCTGCGTAGCAATACCAAAATACTAACACAACATTGCATTCAGAAGAGTAGCTTACATTCCCAAAATATACTGTCTAGACAATTATGCAAAACCACAGCCCACCAAGGTACTTCCCAGCATCACCTGGTGGCCCTTGCTCTGAGTAAATACAGCCCAATCACAGCTATGAAAGTTCCTCTTTCAGCAGCACCCAGCAGTAATAGGGAAACCTGGAAGTAATCTAATACACAAATGATATATAACCCCTCATATATATATATATATATATATGCCCTCAGGATGGAAAGGTGCCCAGATTTGCACCATTTCTGTTCATGGTGGTGTATAAGACAAAGACTGTGCCTATAACAGTAAATTAAACATGCCAGAACTGTCTACTGGCACTAAGGCCAGTTAGCACAGAACAGGCTGTGTCCATACTCCCTTACCTTTCAAAATATGCAACTTCCAGGCAGGAATGTCTTTCAGTCTTCCTTCTCCATAGCCCTGCTCAGGATTTGTTCAGGAGAACACTGGTTGATACTGTCCAAAGCCTTGACCAATTGTTCTAATAATTAGGTAATATTAACAACTGAGTTTTGTAGTCCAAGAATACACACTGGTATTGTTCATTTTACCTGTATGGACCTAAGTGACAAGTCCAGAGGGCTCACCTCCCCTTTGTAACAAGAAGTAGCAGAACATAAATAAATAAAGGGAGGTAACTGAATTGTCTAGGATAAACCATGAAACACCACAAGGGATGCACGTTTTGTTACCAAAACCATTAATAGCTAGTTTTCCAAGTAGTTATGAAGAAAGAATGGAAGATATCAGAGTAAGAAAGATGCTTTGGGTCCCAAGTTATTTTTTATTTGTCTTAATGCCCTTGGTATTTTAGGGAATTACCATTACAAGGAGTATTTTCCCCGAATTCTGCTGCAGACAATGTACAGTCTAAATGTAACTACAATTCAGTGGTTGATCTACACATAAATTCTTACTATTTTCATAGAATCCAGTGAAGTCCAATGAATAGACTCAGTTTTCCCCCTAATTTCAACATTTAACCAGATTACTTGGTTAATATAGTTTCTTTTAGTTTCTGTGGTGTGAAAAGGCCACTGCTATGTCACATGCTCTATTACTGGAATTTTTAATGATGAACAGGTTCACTAACCACAAGGTTTAAATAGAGTTCTTGCTTAAACATATCACTATTTACAATATGAATGTTTATACACGAACAAATTGTCAGCAAAAGTATTCTTGTTAAATTTATCCTCTGGATCAGTTATTTCAAATTGGATAGCAATTTAAAAGCTGTTTTCAAAAGCTTTTTCAAGAATCTTCACTTGTTACATAAGGGAATCATGTGGCTCTTTAGACAGGGTTAACTCAGGAAAAAAATCTCTTTTAAGCACTGCTTGGACTGTCAGCACATCCCTCTCCCAGTGTTAACCTTATGGAAATTAATGTTGAAGTTACTCTGTCTGCTCTCCATTAAACTGTAAATAATAAAATTTCAAATTTCAACTTTAATAATAAAATTACTGAGAGCATGACAATCAAATGAAAGTCACAAACATTAACTGTTAAACCTTGAAAATTAAGAGAACCAAAGCTTTGCAGTAACAAGAATGGACCAAGTTGTCCACAAATGAAATCCAAGTCATTTATAAAGTTAACAGACTGCAAGAAAAAACCTATTTTGTTTTTATTTGGTTAAATTAAATTGAAGGATGATGCAAAAACTGCATTCCAGATTGATCAATATAGCTAGCTTTAATGTGCAGCCCTTCAAAGGTACTCTAAAAGATTTGGGGTTCGTGGTGGTTTATTTTTTAAAAAAAGAAAAAGTGTTAAAACAGACGAAACACTGTTTTTAAAAAAATTACATGGCCATAATTTTTTAAACTTCATTCTTAAACTCTGTAAACTTTTAAATAAATTTCAACCCCAAAGTACATGTATATTTTATTAATCTGAAATGGTCTTTCAAATTAATGTATGCGTATTATTTGTCAAACAAAAAAAAAAAATCATTGCATAACTATTTTTTAATGTCATCTGTATGCTTAATTAGTGTCTCCCAACCTTTTAGATGGTGAATCTCTCCCTATAAAATCAGTGGTGTTCCACACATCCCTCCGATCATTTCTTCTTCCCCATCTGTGGTGAAAGATGCTTCTACTTTCCATCTCAGGAATGCCACTCCTGTCTGTTAATAATGATCTTCAGAAGCTTAGTACAGTGGCACATGACATGACTCTGTACAGAGCCAGCACAGGTCCAGACTTTTTATTTGCTTATTCAATGCCAGTTCTCCATCTAACCTACAAGATGCTCAAAGTCTCATCAGCAAGACCTTTTTTTCTGATTGAATACCACTGTAAGGCAATTAAAACTTAAGCATATAATTTACTCCTTTTTTTGCTGAGCTATTTAGTTACTGATTTTAGAAGTAAACAAAAGGACTAGAATGTTTACTGTTCTGATGTAAAAGAATATTTTGAGTAATATGGGTGGGGTTTTTTTAAACCACCTATTACCATTCTGGCATGCCAGTGAGAGTGCTAGGGCAGGCAGGGATCCTCCATCATGCAGACCAGGAGCCACGCTACTGCTGGTAACTGAGAGCTGACAATCCTTCAGGATCACTCCGAGCTTAGTCATTGATTGATCTCTTCCTGTATCTGGGGTTAGATGTGTCTAAGTATATGAAATGCTTTACATGTTTGATGGATTTCACCTGCGTGGATTCAGAAAGCTTTAAGGAACTGGCTGGTTCTTGGTTTTTGATTCAAAAGGAAATGCAATAAATGCAAAGGAGTCCAGTAACTTTCAAGTGTGGGAAAAAAGAAAAATTGTTCAGGATAAAAAACAGAGTTTTTCATGACTGTATATGTACTTCACTGAAACACGCAAGTGCAAGCACTTAACAGCATTAAACTTTGCTGTTAAAAGACAACAGTTGGTCAATTTAATTTATTAGATATCTAAATGCAAAATAGTACAATCCAGGTGCATAAAATAGTTGCATGCTGCTCAAACAAAATAGTTCTGCAAAATTTTCAATCAGAGGTTTAATTAGTGGATTTAAACGTCAGATCAAAAATTAACAGCCAATTCAAAAAGGGCAAGAAAATGGCTTCTCTATGTTCATCCTTTAGTTTAAATCAGCTATCTGCAAACACAAGCTATACTGAGCTCTAGCAAGAAACACTGCACATGATTTCTTAAGGTACAAAAGCAAAATTTGCAATGAACATGTTTATATATCAAATAAAGCTAAACTCACATAATGTGAGCCAACCACCATATACAGCCTATTTTTAAACCGCATCTCACCCTCATTGTTTCAGTCAAAAAAGAAAGAGTGTATGAACTGCCCCTTATGTGTTTTAATGACCTGCCAACTCAAAAATGCTGGAATATTCATGCTTTTCAACAAGAAAAAATCCCAACGAATTGGTTGGCAGGGACATCTGGAGGTCACCTGGTCCAACCCCCTTGCTAAAGCAGGGCCATCCAGAGCCAGTTGCCCAGGACCATGTCCAGATGGCTTCTGAGTATCTCCAAGAATGGAGACTCCACAACCTCCCTGAGCAGCCTGTGCCAGTGCTTGGTCACCCTTACAGTGAAAAAGTGTTTTCTAATGTTCAGATGTGGAGCTCCCTGTGTTTCAGTTTGTGCTCATTACCTCTTGTCTGTCACTGGGCACCACTAAAAAGAGCCTAGCTCCATCTTCTTTATACCCTCTAGGTATTTATACACTATGATGAGATCCCCCTCAAGCCTTCTCTTGTCTACAGAATTTCATTTTAATGGAAACTATACAGCAGATGCCATCAAAAATTATGTTGCACGACATATGTTGACCTTACCTCCAAACAGTATCTTTTGTGTTAAAACAAGGGTCCTATCAAATAAAATCATGGAAACCGATAAAATCTGTAATGGTGAAAAAGTTAACTACAGTTAGTTGACATTCCTCCAACACACTACTTAGTTCCTGGACTTCCTGTTTTTTCTTTAGGAAAACTAAGGAAGAAAGAAACAAAACGGACAGCTAACTGAAGGCTCGCCTATGCATAGACTTGCATTGTTCAAGAAAAACATGATTTAAGACTATTTTTAGCTAATCCAGTAAAAAAGCTGCAGGAACATTTAGAAACAAGGTTTATATTGATTCAGTTTAAAATCAATAGACTTAATATAACCCTAAATAAGACAGAAACTCAAGAATTAAAAAAAAAAAAAAAATAATCTATCTGGACACTTTTTAATTAAAATCAGTTTAAAACTACTTCAGCCAATTCATCAGCTTTCATAGCCTGCATATTTAGATAAAGCTGATGATTCAAGTCACTATCAAGGGGATGAAAGAAAAAGTAGCAGAAGCTGGAAGAAAACAGCAAAAGGCTTGCAAGTCAATTGTTTTGCTAAAGGGCAAGTGAAATGGTGAGAAAATTAATGTGTAAACTCAATGGAAATTTTAAGACAGAGGCATTTACTCTTGAAAAACAGACAGTAATATATTGTCTCTCCACAGATAAGCAGCAAATTTACGTTCTTCTGTTCACTATACAAGCATTCTATATTTGATACTGAATTCTCAAGAGAATAACCACTTTCTAGGACCAAGAAGAATTCACAGTGGAACGCTATCTTCAAACTTGCCAAAGAAGGACACAGAATATCTGAAATAATTACAGACAATGAAAATTCTGAAAGTGAAATACAATAAGTTTTATATTTATTCAAATGATCAAGCAACAGCACAGTTTTATGAATGAAATATGTTTAGATTCCTGTATACACTCAGTAAGTGTTTGGGGTTTTGTTTTGTTTTTTCCTTCCTGGTTGTGTTTTGGGTTTTGTTTTTTTGTTTTAGAGTTTGCTTCCAACAAATTCAGCAAAAGAGATTGAAAAGCAGTAACAACTATTATGTAATTGAGTCTTCTCTCCATTACTTATAAGTGTATTGCTACTTCCGATTCCATTTCTTCATTTCAATCAATACACAGTCAGAAAGGATGTTCATTTTGTAGCCTTTGTCATTGCTACAATATAAATCCTGAAGTTACTTATCTATATCTTTGATAAACATCTGATAAACATCTTGTTGTTTACAATCAACTGCTTTCCTGCCAGGTATTTTTCACCCTTCCATATTTGCATAAAGTAAGCTCTAATCTGTTTGGTAGTTTGTACATGTAGCATTTGCTACACTTCTACAACACATCCATTTATTCAAGAAAAAAAAACCTTTCATTTATTTCTCCTTAGTAACTCAGTGTAAATGGCTGCTAACATTAGACATTATCAGTGCCCCTTATGATAAGAAAAACGAAAGCGTGTAATGAAGTATTCATCAAAATAACCCAGCTAGACTGCTTCTGTGGTTGGTCAGTCTCACATCACTGAGGTACTTACTAATCATCTCCGCATGTTTTCTCTTTGAAACATTGTTCTTTTGCTGAGCTATAACAAACAAACCGTGTATGGCTGATTATGCTACTCCACTAACAATTACAAGTTGGCCCTTTTCCATTTTGTTTGTTAAAATCTTCACTAGTCATGTGGAAAGCTACTAAGCCATACAGAATCTAAAAATGTTACAAAAATGTATGGAAGTGTTTAGGAGTGAAAACAATCCATTTAAGAATTTATGTTTCTTAACTGCAGGACTACAATGCATATTAAGTAACAGGATTAAATTAACAAGTAAGTGGTCTCTTACCAGCAGGTAATGAAATGTCCTCCTACAAAGTAATAATATGCAAACACCTTACTCGGGAAGTTATGGATGTTCATGGCAAAAATCATTCCCATTACATAAACCACTAAGGTGAATTTATTTTATCTTTACTTCTTGAAGTCTTAAAAGTAACTATTCTATCATTTTACTGTGCTTTGTGCAAATTTTTGGCATATTTACAATGCAGTCTGTCTGGTAGAGTTACATTGGTTATTAATTTAGTCCAAAAATTGCATCAAATTAACATTATAAATAATAAAAACAAAACAAAACAAAACAAACAAAAAACAAAACAAACAAACAAACAAACAAAAAAAAAGCAAACAGAACCCACTTCACTGCAATATTAACAACAATAACAACAACAACAACAAAAACAATCACTAAACACAAACAAGAAGTTTTCATGCGAATAAGGAAACAGTCAGCTTGGCAGTACAGAAAAGAACAACAGTACAAGAATCAAGATGCAGCTGCACCAAAATACATTTTAAATTCTCAAGGCTAAGAAACCGCTACAGCTAATAAGGGGGGAGGGAACCCTCTGGAAGGGCGGGGGGGGGGGGGGGGGTGGGGGGCGGGGCAGAAGGTGGAAAAAGCACATACACTATTGAATTAAAATATTTCAAAAAGAAGGAAAGCTACACAGTAAAATCTTAATTTTGAAGACCCTAAGGTGAAAGGGGTTATGTAAATTGAACAAAGCCACTCCCAGATTTTGGGACTGCCTCGTGACTCTCTGGGATATAGGACTACACCATTGCATTCATCTGACCAGCTCCCTTAAAAAGTTGTGCAGCTACAAATACAAGAAACCTCAACCCGCCAATTTATAATAATTGCATGTTTGTGCATTATTTCTCAGGCCACTGTGCTGCTTACAATTCCCCAAACCTAGGGGGAAAAAATGAAAGTTATCTTTACAATCAGTGTGAGATACACAGAGCATGGAGTAGCCCTAAGAACTTGAAAGCCAGAGTACAAATTATAAACCTCTCAAATGCGTCAATAAGGTCAGGTCATAGTGCATAAAGAGTCATATATAAGGTAACAGTACAACTGCTAAAAGCAATCACAGGCATAAAAGAATTAGGATGTGTTGACAAGAGGAACTCAAGCTTAAAGTATTTCCCCACAGCCTGCACGAGGGCAAACCCATTCCTTGTAAGTTCTGTAAATACTCAGCATGTTTTCACTACAGCGTCCATTAGTGATATTTATACACAGTGATGACCTCATTCTCGAGCACAGTGAATGAACATGAGAGGAAAAAAAAAAAAAAATTTTTTGGTTGTGTATTTACCAGCATTTGGGCTCATTTAAATACTACTTGAATATCAATTATCTTTCTCAGCTGAGCAGAGCATCAGGTTGGCAGACTGTGCTTCACTTCTTCTCAAAGTGACAATTAACCTTGATATCAGTCTGCAAAGTGCTCTGTACTGACAGCAGAATAAAATTATCATTATCATATAAATCATAAAGATTGTACTGAAACTGAGATAGCTGCCATCCCTCAGCTATTTGTATTCAGTAAGGTACAAAGCAGGTTGTTGCAGAATATCTTAAAAATGCATCGTCCCACAGCTACCACACTGTGGGCTTTTGAGGCTCTATTTGTGGCTACCTGAAAATGTCTGCCACACATATATGCCAAAACACTCACAGTTAATATACATTATTAATTAAATATCTCTCAGGGAGGTTTGCAATGCAGGAGGTCATTATACTTGAATCATGAATTTAAATCTGATTTACATTACAGTAATTCCAGACTCAAATGAAATTTTGACTTGATTATGTGATGCCTATCAGCTAGACAGTTTCCCATCCCAATGATATTTATGAACACCTGATCTTATTCTGACGACTACAATTTACAAATTAAAACCAACAAAAACAAAAAAAAAAAAAAAAACAAACCAAAAAAACACACAGAAAAATAAAATAAAAAAAAAACTATAATTCAGTTATTACTGGATCAAAATTCGAAATAGCCGTCTTGAATTGATCCCTAATCACTCTGTTGATAGACTGTTGAGAAACACTCAGACAGCCAGGATTATAGTAGTTGTACCCAGAACAGCCCATTGAAATGCCGTATTAAGTAGATGCTTCTTCCCTTCTAGGCAGCCCAGACATGCAAGGAAGGAAGAAAATTGAGTCATCTTCTCTAAAAATTTCCCACCTTCAAACATGCCATGACAAGTGACTGTGAAAATGTTTACAGCCATTTTTGGTATGACATTTCATTTTTGTAATGTGCACACTGTGTGTCAAAGTGTTTTACTGTTCTTGCTGCTACCGACAGGACATTGCTGTGAATAAGACATGGCAGTGAAGCAAGCCTTCTTTTAGAAATATTTTTATAGACTGACAGGTCTTATTTTATCTGTAACAGAACACAAGCAAGCAAACAGCTAATTATGGGGGGAGGGGGGTGCAAATTGGGTGTTGGGTTTTTTCCCCCACTAGAGCTGGCTATTTTCTCTGAGACAAACTATGGCAGACCTTATACAAGTACCACAGGAAAGGAAGAGGCAAGACAAAGAACCTGCTCTTTATACCCTAGGCACAAAGTGACTCCAGAGGATTGCTTTTGGCAGGCAATGTGGCAGATTGCATGCAGGACATATATGAAGCCACGGTTGTGTTTCTGACCCAGCCAGCAAAATCAGTCCTCTGGGATGGGAGAGGTGCAGTGCCAAAAGTTGCACTCCCACAGAGTATTTTGAATAAGCAAGCCCGAGTACCTCTTGTCATGCTTGCTGCAGAAAAATGAACTTACTCCAGTATAACATGGATCAAGGCTAATACTTAGCCAGTGATCAAAAGCCAGACACTTTTCCATAAAAAGTCCAGTCAACAGTGCCCTTCTTTTCAAGCTATCCAACAAAATCTGAAATAAAGGGAATGGTCAATTTTCACACTAGAGACTGTCACAATTCCTGCGCAACATTCAAGCCTAGTTAACTCCAGCCAACAGTTTAAGCCAGCACATTTAAACAATCCCATCCACGGCTACCTTATGTTACTGCAAAAGATAGCACTGCATTTACCGTAATGGTTCCGAAACTAGTTTTCCTGTGAACACACCCTGGCTGCAAGCAACAAATTTGAAACTTTTTTTTTTAATCCCAGGTTCGAAATCCTAAATGCCACAGCTATGAGTTTAGCAATCACTTATATCAACAAATCTGAAATTGCATGCTAGACAGACATTTAATTTTTCATACATAAACTTACCTGAAAATTAAATGTGTTACATTCCATACATCATCTTTTGAAGGGTTATAACATGACTAATCTTATAGGTAATACATATATGTATCATATTTAGGCTAAAATAACAAGCAGTGAGGCTGTACAGCATTTTTAAATTCTCTGGATCACATATATGGTAAAATGACCTTAGAGTTGACACCATATTATTATTCTAAGCATAATGTAATTATCTACAAAAAAAAGAAAAAAAAAAGAAAAAAAATCTATTTAGATCAGAAATTTAGTGTTAAACACTGCCGCCTTCTGTGTAAACAGACTAATCATAAATTAGTGTAATAAAACACTTATTTGCCATTTTAGAATTAGAACACCCTAAAATGTAAAATACATCCAATTTGTTACTATAGGTACATTAACCATATATTTATGATTGATGCAGAAGATACTGCACTGGTGTCATGCAAAGAAAATAATTTCCTTTGGCAATTTTAAAGTTATAATAAGAAGGATAATAATCTCTATTAGATTTATGATCTATATTTTCAGTTGTGATTACTGTCAACACAAAAGTTAAATCAAACTAATCTTGCAGAAATAAAAAACACTCCTCCTCCCCAAACCAACCTGTACTAAAAATGAGGCAATCACTTTGAAAGAATTAAATTATTCGCTATTTTTCCACTGAACAACAATATTACTTTCTGATAAAGAAATTTCAGTGTGAAGAGCCACTGCTGAATTTTATACAAAAAAAACTGCCTACAGCCAGACAAGCCAGAACAAATGCCTTTAACAGCTCTAAATTTCATAAAGGCTATACTAAGCTCCACGTTTCATAAAGGTTATACTAAGTTTAAAAAAAAAAAAAAAAAGAAACCCAAACACCCAAACCAGAAAAATCCTTGAGAAATTTAAGCTTTAAGTTATCAGCTGTGTCAGGTGTTACTCAAAGAGCAATTGTTGTAACTGTGTACCACTTATTCTTCAAATTTAACTCAATCTCCTAAATTAAGCGCAAACCCTTATATTTCAGTTTTAGCTACAGAGTCACCATCTTGGCCTCCACAATATTTACAACATTAAAAGGCTAGAAGTGTCAAGAAAGCACATTATCACTCACCTACAGACTTTTCTAGGCACAGTATGCATCTCAAGTTAATAAAGGCCACATAAATATGGTTTTTGTGCAAAGCAGACAGTAAATTATGTATTTAATTACATATTTCTCCCTAAAAAACAGAAACAGTTGGCTCTCTGCTATTTTTGTTAACATTAATCAGAGGAAACTTCAGATTCTGGCATAAATTTGACTATCCTATAAAAGGTAATATTTAAAATACATAATGCCTTACCACACAAACACGAGCTGCCATATGTGAGGCACTGCTAAGCATGGTTTCTATTAAGCTGATACACAGTAACTGGCTTCTTTCCAAACAACATGGAAGCATTTAAAAACCCTGTTTAATCCAATTCCACAGTTTTGAAACAAAAATAAAGTGCTGCAAGAACTGTTAAAATGAAAAATTAAAGGCATGTAAATAAGTAAAAAAAAAAAAATTGTCAGAGAAAATGAAAACAAAGATTATTTCAAGTAGATATCTTAATTGTAATTAGCAACATTTGGCATGTGTTATGATATGATTCAAAGCTGCAGCCAATTAGATACCCCAAAAAGCTTGTAACAAAGCTGCAAATGTGTAACTACAGCATAAATAAGTTTCATTGCACACCAAGAAAACAACACTCGAATCAATTTCATAGTCTGTTTCCGAACCACTGTAAAGCATGCTTTGTTACTAGTTCATGACTTTAGTCTTAAACTGCAGCTTTGTGCCAGGAGATTCTGGAAAACAATTTCATTAAATTCAGACTATTAATTGTAAATTTGTACACATTCCATGTATCCCAAGAATAAAAGATAAATTATAGCATTGCCTTAGACTGTCATGCCTATGCAAAAACAAAACAAAACCAGCAACAACAAAGAGCTAAAACAAACAAACAAACAAACAAAAACAAAAGAATAAAGTGCATAAGTGAACAGCTGTTAAAAAGCTGTAGAATTATGGTATCGGAACTGGAAAAGATTTTTTTTTTTTTTTGAGTAGATTTCCAAGGAGAGAGGAAAACACTATTTTTACTTTGGAAGGAGTAGGAGGTACACAATGGCATTCAGGAAATAACATGAATTTGTCAGATGTTTTTTCCAAGTTTTCTTAAAAGGAAATTATTTTTAAGTATTATATAGATCTGAGTTCAAATTCTGATCAAACATGTATGAAAATAACAGCATTAAGTACTTCTGAGATTGTGCCATTTATTTAAGGAAATAAATACTTCATTATCAGTAATGCTGTCAGTCCCAACCAACAGACAAAGCACCTTCCATTTCCCCCATTTATTCAATAGTGAGCAATTTACTAAAGGGTAATGAGTTGCTAATAAAAGCATGTTTCTTACACAATTATCATTAAATGGCAGTGACTGCTTGTTCAGTGCAATAGTAACTACTACAGTCATGCTTTCAAATAACTGTTCTATCAAACTTCTGTAAAGAAATTGATCCTTAATGTAGTTTTTATACAAGACATTAGTCTACATTTAGAAAAAAAAAATAGGAAAAAAAACCCTGCAGAAATAGCTAACTGAATTTAAAAGCTACACATTTAGATATTTTTTTTACAAGGTCTCCTAACAATGATGCAAAGTCTCAGCCAGCATCGTTTTGTTTCCCTTGATGGGAAGCAATGACTGTTTATTTAAAGCACTTATTTTAGGATTTGGTGGTGGGGAGGTTTTTTGATGTTTTATGAGGGCTTTATTGAGGAGATTACAAAAACATACATATATAATATCAAATGTAAGTTTTAAATCAAATTCAGGATTGCAGGGGAAAAAAAAAAAATCACAACTTTGTTTAGCTATGTAGGATAGGGCAAAAGAAATGTCTATGGAAGGTAGTCTAAAAAATTCTGGAGCTGAAAGCATTGGGGATTGCCCTTGTACTTCCTAAGAGACTGATTTACAAAGACCAACTGCAACTCGATATGAAACCATTGGAAGAAAATCTCTCTGTTCACAGTTCCTCATGCTAAAAGCATCAAAATGTTTACTCTTATCCTTGTTCCAGTCCTCCACTCCACCTTCCCCACACTCGCAATTTAAACTAGACCCTTACTAATCTTGTACACCAAGCACACTGCAAGTATCAAGGATCCTTTCCATGTCCATCACAGGCTCCTTTTAGGGCACTTTACTGACCTTTCCTGCTTCAAGGAATGTGTCATTATCATGACCCCTCCTTATGCCCCGATTGCCACTTATTTCCCTGCTTCTGCTGTCCCATGGGATGTGCTCTGGCATCTCCCTGACCTTCCAAATCTGCACTCACACAGTGCTCACTGAAGTACTCATTCTTCTCTAATACTGTTTTCTCTTTTCTTCTCCTCCTGGGAGAGAAGCTGTCATCATTCAAAAACTGGGAGAATTGGCAGAAATCATGTGGAGGTATTGTTATGCTGGGAGGTATTAATGGGTGTTGTCAGCCAGTTCCTTACTTCATCATCGGTGAGTGAAGTTGCCAGTCCTGGCAAGCAGCCAGCAGCAGGCTCCCTTTACTGCCCTTTCCGCGCCCCCCCCCCCCCCGCCCCCCCCTCCTGTCTTCATGAAAGTTGCTAAGGTTTTCTAGCCACCAATTCCCACAATACATCCTGAAGCGTTTGAGTGCTGCATCTGATCAGTCCTAAAATCACCCCACAACCGCAAGTAGAAGTGGAATCAAGTAGATATTCAGAATTCAGTTTATTCAATGAAAGAAAAAAAACCAAAACAAAAAATATCCCAAATGACAACAACAACAAAGAACCAAACCAACCAACCAAACAAACAAACAAACCAACCAACCAAAAAGCTTAGTGCTGTCTAATAATTTTTCTTATCAAACATGCATTTACAAGGATATCAGATCACTAAAGAAACAACAGCTATATTTTAGATGGCCTTCCAAGGACACTGCATCTTGATCCATGAAAAGAAACATCTGTGCATTATTTTTTAAAAAAGGATGCTTTGTGAACATTATGACATTGAAAGGTCAATTTTACAGCAAAAATAAACAGATATTAAAAAAAAAATGCTTTGGTACAGTTGCATGCTTCAGACCTTAAAGCACAAGTGACAGTGTCTTGCTCTGTCTTAAAAGAAAATAGCTAAAGGAATTAAAAGATTACATATTAAAAAGTAACCTGACACTTTTCACCCGAGGTCCTTTAAGGTACCAAGGTGGTAACACATCTAAAAAACCCACCAGTTATAAAAAACAGGCAAGCTAACTCCAATGATAAAATATAGTATAGTTGCTATTATAAAATATAATCCCAGTACAATGCTTAACTTGCATGTTTTGGGACATGTTTCTTGCTGCTTTTGAAGCAGAAAGGGAATCAAAATTTAAATTAAAGCAGTTGCTGTGAGCACTCAAATACATTTTACATTCATTCTTAACCTGAAATGAATGTTGATACATCACAGATTTAAAAACAACAGGATTCTATGCATATTTTTTTTTAATTAAGTTTTGCTATTTAATGTAAATTCTTAAGAGGCCTAGCCAGGCAAAGAAATTTACAATTTTCTGTGTCACCATTTTCTCTAGAAGGTTATAGAAAACTAGCAGCAGATCAAAGTAAGCCTATACAGGCAGAAGGTAAACTCCATGGGCAACATAATGTAATGGGAAGAGAGACCCAATTCATACCAAGGAGGCTGGAAATGTCTGTGAGGAAAAACGTTCAAAGAAAGCATTCCTTGTTCCGGTTTTCATCCTGCTCACACATTAGCATCACATGCGTCGCAGTCATGTGCCTATGGCAACAGACTGATGTATCCCTAACTCAATCAAAATCACTGATCGAAGTTCCTTTTAAAATAAAAACATAGTAAGTTAGATCTTGGGCATTTTTTCCACTTGAATTCTGTGCCTACATCCTCCTTCCGTGAAATCCCTATCAGGAAATATTAGGATTAAGCCTTTCCCATAGTCCTTAAGTGATATGACAATCATGAGCATGATGCCAATCATCCTTTCTGCTTCCAGAGTTTTATGAAGGAAACAGCAAATAAAGGCACACTGTTCCGTGCCTACAGTGCCTTGAAGTTTCTTCTTTGGTTACAGGGTGAGGAAGCACTGAAGTAGCCTGAGTGTTCTTTACAAGGGTAGAAATAACACAGCAGGCATCTAAAGGTAATGAAATAGGTAGTGGACACACCTAAGTGGATGCAGTGCTACTGAGTAAGCATTTAATTCTACAAAAATCATTACGTAAACTCTCTGCACAAGCCGAACACTACCCAAGAGTGACACTAATTTAGGTTGAGCAAATTTCTTTAAAAACAGTATCCTTCCAGTATCCAAGAGGAATTGTTTTTGCATTTGGAGAAGGCATTGCTCTGCTTTCTTCAAATATTTTCACATTTATTCAAATATTTTAAGAAAACACATATAGCCAAGACTATTCAGACCCGCACCCCCAAGTCAAACTAGTGTTGTGAGCATATGATCTAAACACTGTAAGGCACCTCTTTGCTCACATTGGTAAGCTATGAGAGTGTCCATGTGCATGCATAGGGAAGAGGGGAAGACCTCCTTAACAAGTTCCCCGAATGAAATGAAAGGAAGGAGACTCGAGTAGGCCAGGGCAGCACAACAGATAATTGCTGCACCTGCTGCTCTAGGTCCCTACACTTCTATCTCTCTGCATTGTAGGGCAAGACTGACAATCGTCTCCCTCCCAGTCTTCCCATGAAATGGTGCTAACATTTCTGTTCTGCTCTTGACACTCCTTAGCTCCAAAGTAGCACTAGGCAAGAGATTAAACAAATGGCCCCAAGAACAATAACTTAAATTGATGGAATTCACATAATCCCTTAGAGTTGTGAAGATCCCAGCTTCACCATTTCAGCAAAACTAGAGTCAAAACAATATTGAACAAGAATGTCACACTCCATACAGTCATTAACAGCCCAAGAGGCATCCATGAGGCACGTTGAGCTCTCTCCCCAAGTCGAGTAATTTGCCGTTCCACTTGGCTCTTCTCTACACCACCCCAAAAAGAACTGTGTTTTAAGTCTTTTCAGTGTGATTAGTTTTCACAAGCAAAATACTAGGATCAGATATGTTGGTTGTTTATCAATTTTGCAGATAGTATAAGAAGCAAGGAATTAATGTAATGATTCCAAACTAATAGAAGAGATAAGACTACATGCAGGGATTTAAATTGATTGCTTTGGAATGAAAACCGGTCAATTTATCCACTAAGCAGCACAGACCTTTAAAGTATATTTCTAAGGAAATACAAATAAAATGTATTACACATAAAAGGAATTGCAGTAAATACACAGAAAAGAGAAGAATGGTGACAAATATGTTAGAGAACATCAAAAGAAACACAAAGAGGAGATAGGTAACAACAGTGACTGAACAGAAAAATTTTGAGCAGTTGCTCCAAGTAATGTCCACAGAGAGCTGCTATTCGCTTTGTGCTGTCTCTCCTTATTTCTAGCTTCTAAGTTCATATTGAAATAAGCTAAAAATACATTAAATTCTTCAAAAATGTTATTTTCCTGTGTAAGCAAGTGTTCTAAGTTGTCACACAGATGTTGTTCTCTTGCCAACAAGAAGGGAAATATTATACAAAGCTGACAATAGAAGTTGTATTCTGTGAAATCTATTGTCTTGGACAAGATGCAGTCCAAAATATGGGAAAGTTTGAAAAGGCATTATTTCAGCTACAAGAATTCCTGAGTATTCCCCTCTTCCAGCAAGGCAATATAAGAAAACGATACTTAAAAATGAGTTTTTATTGCCCATGAGAAAAGGTATACTCTGAACTACTCAAAGGTGTATGTGCAACATTTCTAGCAATCAAGCTTTAATATTTCAATGAGGGGAAAAAAGAGAAAAGTGGCAAATGTCTACAATTTAGGTATATCGTCTCCCGGCAAACTAAAATTCCACAATGATGCAGATTTAAAATACAAATGTACTTGCTTAGCACTCAGGACTTTCCCTGAAAGTAAATTCAGCTCTACACGAAAGTAAAGGGGGAATGGGGAGGGATGGGACACAACACATACCAAAAACCATCCAGTTCTTTGTTAAATGTGAAGTATAACAGGCTTTTTTATGACATGCTTTCCTCCAAAAATAGCAATGATTATACTGCTCAACTCCCACACACGCCCCAGCTTGACTTTTTGACGCTTAGAACATTATACATTCTCAGTACTGAGGAATGATCCAAAGTTTATAGAGTCAAGAGGACTCTTTACTTTGCCCAGAACCCAAACTACTGACGACGAATACCCAGGGAGGCAGACAACTCCAATTTCTTATAACATTAAATCTTCTTTACAGACAAATGTGACAGATTTTTTAGGAACTCAGGTCCACAGTTTTCCACAGTTTTGGAAAGATGCTGCAAATAGCAACATCTGACAATTACAAGGCACACGTGTGAGCAAGACTTATTTTTGTCTTCCAGACAAACAAGAAGCTTATACAGCCTATTCTCTTCGTGGGGATGAAGCAGGGGAAGTGTTAAGATTGCAGCTGCTGCAGAAGTGGAAGCTGCAACTTCCCTGGAACTTGTACAAAATGTGTAGCCTATCATGACATTAAGGGATGCTACTGTACTACAGACACTGTTCCATTTTAGTTTTTTTCCTGAGTGAGGCAAACCTGAAACTTTGGCCTGCTGTAGTTAATGGAAAGTCTCACAACACATCTTGCAATATTCCACCCAAGTTCCAATTCAGCTCAACATCCTGCTTATGAGAACTTTCTAAATAACTACTTAGAGAGTATTCTGGAATAACACAGCTTTCCTTCACGTCTCCTGTGACGTTTAGTTTTCAGATTTATCACATTCCTATTGCCCAGTCATTAATTATTTTATATATAAAAGAGTGCACATAGTGAAAGCAAGCTAGAATCACAACCATTTCAAATAGCCTACATCTGTAACAAACTTATCTTTATGAAATATGATTTTTTAACAGAAAATCCAACACCTCTTATAACAACGATCTAAATTTCACTAAAACCAAGAAAGGACATATCAACATTTTAGGTTAAAATACACTGTACTATAACTTGGCTTTCTTTATCATGCTGAAGAATCATGTCTGGCTGATGTATTTATTTTGTAATGTTTAACTATAATAGAAAATAGATGAAGTTGAAATGAAAACACTGTTTAGACTATGCCAACAGAGCATAAAACTAAATGAAGTGATTCCATATTGACTATAAAAACATATTTGCTAATAGTAAAGTTACTAATGGTTATCTATCAAGATCATAACATGAAATAATTCTGCATCTTAAGAACTGTGTTAAAGCAGCAGACACATGAAGTTAGATGTAATTTTTTGATTTTGCAAAACAGCATCATGCAGAGCACTTTATTGCTATTTTATCATTAGTGTAAATAATTCAAAAACCCAGGAAATCTCCAGCTCACTTTTTTTTAAATTGCAAGTCACCAAAGGGCTTTCCACTGAGACAGCCAGTGCTCACTTTACACTTGCTAGCAAAAGAAAATCAAGTAACAGTATCTTGTATACTGAAACAATTGCTTTGTTACAAAGGGAAAGATTCAGAAAACTAGAACAAATGACACTGCTGTAAAAACTATATGCCTTTTAGACTCAGTTCAAAGACTTACGCATTCTCCTAGAAGACACTGAGGTTTTATATTCATCTCAGCAAATCAATCCGCTAATAGGCATCAGTCATCAACACCTAAGTAAAGATCTGCCATATGAAACAGCTTTGATGTGACTGAAGACTCGCACACAGTCATAAGTATGACAGAACAGCTTAGCTATTAAAATGTTTTATCTAGCAAGGAACTGTTCATCCTAATTGACTGAAATACTCTTTGAATGCTATTATTGCAAGGCTACTTCACTACACAGCGCTTTAGTACATAGCCACTTGACTTATATCTTGAGATCCAGCACAACCACATCAAATCCTGTTAGAATATTTTCTCACACATACTTTTGTCAAGAGACCAAAACAATAAAGCTGACTGTCATTTTTACTACCAGTTGCTTAGTTAATTCGATACTGAAATGTACTGGGATTCATTACAAAAGCTGCATGCGATCAGCCATTTCTATCAATCTTTCTTTTTACTGCACTAATATAATGAATCCTACTAACCACATCAGTTGAAATGGGTTGGCAGGACTGGATGGAAGCTGTTCTTCTGTACCGAGCCCAACCACTCACCATGAGAGGCGCAGTGCAGGGGCTCCTTTAAGCAGCACTGTGCAGCCCTGGCCCAGCTCCAACACTGACCATATGTCAAACTGACAGATAAGAAGCCCGAGACAGCCATCTGAAAACAACTGTATACCGCCCTGCTACCAGACAGCGAGGGTTTCTAGGCCTACCTCATTACTCATCTCAAAGCCAATTTTAAACACACTGAAAAGTAAACATACCCCTACAAAAACAAACAAGCGCAGTCATTATTAGAAAGCCTATGTGATGATGTACTCTATTTCAGGAAGTTTACATTGAATATCATAATTGATCACCAGAAACACACAGTCAGAAGATTAATAATAGTTTGTGCCTGTAATATGTTTCCTTCTCCATGATATTCAGTGTGTTAACAATTTGCAAGAAAAAGGAGAAGGAATCAAACATACCAGCAACTGCCACCAATATTACATTTTACAGAATCAAACAAAATGCTATTGATTTAATACCTCAAATGAAGGATGACTTGATTTTTGACCTGTATCTATTAATGCATCATAGGGTTCATCAGTTTTTACCTTTACTTTTGTTACCAAGAAGTATGTCATATCAATTCTTTGCATGTAGGCAAACATGTTATCTATCAGCATTTATTTCAAAATTACTAAGTAATCAGCATAAAGGAATAGCCAAAATTTTCTCCAGTCCCCTATGCAATTTCCATAATTCCATATATGCCATTTCCAAATTCCAAAGTAATAAAATCCAGGTGAACTTACCTACAGTTTGGAGGAGGGTCTAATGTAATTTCTGCCAGTTCTTTCTGAATTCTTAAGAGAAAAAAAAAAAAAAAAAAAAAAAAAAGGTTATCAGGACTTCTTTGCAACATATTTCCTTCAACTTTATGAACATTTCGGCAGCAATCAATAGTAATCAAATATAATTCTCATCACTTCTGACGGAAGCTGATTCTATAAAGTTTCATGAAACTGCTCAAGAAAATATGGAACTAAAAATCAAATCTCTTCTGAAAAATGAACCTCCAATCTGGGACAAGTTACACCATGAGCAGTCACCCAAACAAAAAAAAAAAAAAAAAAAAAAAAAAAGAAAAAAAAAAAATCACACGTTTTCTATAGGTCAGGATTTTCAGCCCTTTTGCTCACTTACACAACAATTAAATGTCTCATATACCCTCATTCTCTATTTCCCCTCTGCTTATATGTCTCATAGCTCTTGCTCTCCAGAATATTTAGCTTCTTAACGTAACTTGTACTGGCAGGGCAAAAATCCCGAACTTCATAGATTAGTTGTCTTTCACCCTCCCAGAAAGAATCCATCCTGGTCTTCTCCATAACTTCCTCCTAGTTATTGGGGAGCTTCTATCAGGTCCCCCCAAAGCCTATCCTCAAAGTAAAGTGCTCCCTGGCCAGGCTGAGGACCTGTCGCTGGTCTTGCTCCAATGTGTGCCTTCTTTGTACTGGGGGGCCCAAAACTGGGTACACATTATTCCAGGTACACTCTAATAAGAGCTGAGCAAAGGGAGATAAATCACTTTCATCTACCTACTATGTTCCTGTTAATACACCCCAGGAGGCAGTTAGCCTTTGTTGCTGCCTCATGTTGAGCTTGCTGTCTGCCGGGATCACACATCCTTCACAGCAGAGCTGCTCCCCGGCCTCTATCGCTGCAGGGGCTTAGTCCTTCCCACATGCATGATGTTACATTTGTCCTTGCTGAATTTCACAAGTTTCCCATCAACGCTTTCTTGCAGCCTGTCAAGGACCCTCGGAGCAGTAGCCCTGCCCCTGCGTGCAACTGCTCCCCACCAACTTGTCATCTGTCACCTAGAGAGTGCACTCCGTCATATCCGCCAGGTCACTGATAAAGACATGAAGCTGGGCAGGTCCAGTACAGATCCTGGCAGCGCTGCACTCCTTACAGGCATCCTGCCGGAGCTCCTCCTCCAGGCAGAGCAACTTCACTGCTAAGGATTTTTGGATATTCCCAGGCTGACACTTCCATGCCAAGTCCTTGAATTCCTGATCTCTGACACATCTGGCAATATGGGCTCTTCCCTTATACCAGTGTCTGCATGAGAGCCAGTATCTCACCCTCTGAAGACATTTAAACATACAGACTAGGAGTTTACGGAGTTCCCAAAGGAACTTGTAGGAGTTGACAGTCCACAAAGACTTGCCAGAGTATGATGCCATAAGCAGGACTGAATATGGCTACCTTCCCTATAAACTACACCCAAGGCTTTTTAGTAGGCTACCTCAGTGCAAAAACATGAGCATGTAGGAGGAGGAAGGAAAAGAAAACCAATTCAATGTACTCTCAGTATTTTCTTCCCTTCTCCTTCACCAGATTTCATGTACAGGAACAGATTGCTATTCCTGTAATTCCCTCCACTAAGAAAACCTGCATGGTAATAGCACTCAGATTCCTGAGTCACATGCTCAAGTCACAACCCAGAAGTTCAGGCCTGACCTGAAGTACACACATATCTTGTTAAAAATGACAGCCACCCATCCTGCACACAAATATAGGCAAAGAAAATAGTTTATAAAAACAAACATTCAGGTATACTGGCATATAAAACATAAAAAATTAACAGCTTAATTCTCTATATAATGTTAAGATCCAAATACAATCTTACACGCTAAGGAGTCTCACAGCCACTATCAAAATTCCCCTTATGCCACTATGAGTTGATTTTATGGCTAAAATGAATAAATGAACTAAAGGCAGTAGAGGAACTGGCCTGAACCAGAAATTCTTATCCTTTCTCATTCACATTCTGAAATAATTAGGACATAAGTGGGCAAGATTTGTAGGTAGAGGTGATAATTGTTTATTAGACCAGCTAATATAGTTGAAAAGGTAAAAACACTCTTTCAGATGCTTAGCTTTTCTTCTAACACCTATGCACCCCAATCCTACATACACACACACTAGGTACTCCTGTAAAGGGGGAGAAATTCGATGTTTATTTCCTTTTTCTACTCATTTAAATATTTACATCTCCAGTACGTAGAATTTCCCCAATAAATATCATTCCTTTCTTGTAAAAATAGAGGCAGAGGCTGCTCAATCAATATTTGCAGCAAGTCACTGTAGTAACACTGACAATCCACCACATTTTTTAAAAGGGAAAAAATCTAATTAGTGAAGTCTAAGCATAACAAACATGTTGCTTTTAAAAAGTTACTCAATTTAAAACAATCCCAGCAGTTCACACCTTTTAGAAGGGAGATCTTCCAAGTGTGAGAGATGCTTAAAATGTTTCTTCTGTATATGTCAAATTTCTGCTGTGTTTTTGAAATTTATACTATCACAAATTCAAATCACAGAAAACCCAGGTAGCGTGGAACGTCCTTCAATTTCATGTTTTATGGGTTGTTTTGCTTTTTCTGCCTTTTGGGAAGTTACAGAATGATGTCATTGAACTTCTGCTGAGTCAGGGATTATTCCTTTGCTTTATGTATAGTAGTAGGAGCAGTTAATATTTCATTGCATTACATTGAGTCCAAGACACATCAGGAATAGATTGACAAGTGCACCTTAAGCCCTAGATGAAAAACTTTCCATTCTTCCTCCTAAATCCTAACCCATGTCCCTTCCATTATGAAAACAAGAGTATAGAGCTCTCTCATTTTCTCCCTCTGTTCTAGTTCAACTCAAAGTTTCTAACTTCTAATGCCAAGAGCACTAAAATGGTCCTTTATCAAGCTTTTCCTGTGATTGAGCAAACAAGAAAAAAATACCTTTCTGCTTCAAGCAATAATTGATCAGATGGTACTTTCTATTTATGTTCAGAAGTCCTAATTGTTTTTGCAAGCATCTAAGATAAGGAGATGTTTCATTCATGATTATTTTTATACAAACAAGATACAACTTATTAATATGATACTGTCCACCAAATGCTCCTCAGCAAGTTGTTCGTATTTATTCTCCTACTCTGTGGCATCCCAAACTAAAATTAATATATACACCTTACACCTCTTTTGCTGCAACCTTATTCTACCTTGCATTCACACTGAGAGCACATTCATAAAGAGTTTCTACAGAGCAGCTGACACGCGATAGCTTGTTCACATATCACAGCATTCAAAGTTACAATTAAATCGTCAGACAACATCCCAGAGAGGCTTGCACTGATAGAGACCTCCAATGTGCAAGCTGGCCTTTGTCTGCACGAGTTATTCCACTGCTCTACCACTTGTTTCATATCTCCATTGAGTTGGCGTAGGAAAGGATGTACCTCATTTCCTACGCTGACCAGAGAGGATTCACCGTGAGAATACGTGGCCTCTGGCAACAAAACATTTTTTGCAGAGTCCCTTCTGGCATCTCTTTCTTTGAATTTTCTGCCTCAGTACAATTATGTTTATCTATGTCAGAGAGGAAAAAGGATCCTCAAATAAAATCATCATATATATCCAGTTTAAATATAAACTACATACTAGTTTACTATATATTGGGTAGTGGGGTGATGGCAGGGGAAGAAGACCTTGATAGTAATCAAAGCCCTGGGCTGTACACACAGGACATTTAATTTGCAATGTCAGACCTGGTACTCTTTCTTTGGTTTTAAAGAAGTCATTTGACTCCTCTTTCTCTCATATATATATATATATATATATATATATACACACACACACAAAAATATTTTTCCCCTCCATTTACTATCAGAAAAAAACAATCATAGTTGCCTTCCAGTAATAGTGCAAAGGTTAATCTACCCCTAAATTCAAAAGCATGAAAGTACATTGTGGATTTCAAATATTATTAGTTCTCACAGACACATATTTAATACTGTTCCAAGCCTAGGGGGACTGTGTGTTGTTTCCTTCATGAAACAGTTAAAGTTCTCTAAAGCTAAGAGAGAACTGAACATGTCAGAGGTTTCCCAATATGAATAATACGAAAAGAAACAAAATAAAGGACTATATGACAGTGAGCTATTTTCACCACGTCTACCTTTCTAAAATACATGCCTCTTTATCCATAAAAGCTAGGTGAACCAATACTCCATACTGAAGAATATGCTAATCAGAAAATACTAAGGAATGCAATCGCTGGTATGCATTTCAATCTTATATAAACTGTGACTGAGCAGAAAATCGATCTAAAGATGGTTAGATTCACACTGGAGGAAGAGAAATGTTCTCGCCTTCATACTAGATGCACAGCAAATGACAAGGATATTTCTTATAAGAAAAAGCACTCCATGTTTTGCCATCATATTCAACATGCCAAATATCATTCCCAGATTCCTTGAAAATAGTGCCGTGATAAACTTCTCTGAGATAAAAAGAGAGGGGGAGAAGCCCCCTCATTTTTATTTTGTTGAATTTCAAACAAATTTAATCCCTTATCTATTTGCTGCTCCTTAAGGTTGTAACTTCTTACAATAAAGGATTACAAATAAAGGTTTAAAGTTCACAATTCCTTGTCAGCACAGATATTTATAAAAAAATTCCAGGACTGGACACAAAGGTTGACAAATTTTCAACTATCAGCTTCAGTAGCCAAGCAAAACAATACATTTATTTGTTGAGCTACTATGTCAGCCAGGAATGGTTACACTTCTCTCAATCCAAAGGTCATGCTAAGATTTGCTACTTAAGAGGTAACAAGATGCCTGCTGTTTTCAAGGACAGCAATTCAATTCCATGTCTGAACTGTAATTGTGATATGCAGCAAGTTTCTCAATCTTGACATGTTAGGTAAGAAAGGTTGCTATTTAAGGTGATGCCCTCTGGGTGAGGAAAATTGAAGGACTGGTACACTGTATGACATATGCTGTAAGCTATTACACCTGTATAGCAGCTAGTCTTAAAAGTATTAAGAGAGAAGGACAGCATGTGATGGCATTCTGCTTTCTTGATGCCATCTATAGCAACGTGAGCAGAAGAAATTCTGTATCTTAAACCCCACAATCTTACTCAAATATAAATTCAAGTGGTTTCATATAGCCTCCATAATCAGATCATTTTGGAAAGCAGTAAACCGTGGGAGTAGTATATTCATATATAAGACATGGTGGCAGTTTACTTTTACACAAGCAAAAGTCAGCACACTGCTAAATCTTGATTTATATAAAACCTAATGCTACTGAAAATTCTTTAAATCTGACTACATAAACGTACAAATAAAAAGCAGAAGTATTCCAAATACAGATGCACAAATCTTCATTCTAATCCAAGATATACAGTAGGTATCATAATGTAATCCAAAAATACTGTGACTACAATTCCATATGAGTGAAACAGCTTTCCAAGAGAAAAAATGTGGCTTCCAGACTCAGGTGGTAATCAAGCCTGTAGTCTGTGACTTTAGCTCCAGTGCTACGTTAACTTGCTGGTGTTCTCTACTCTAAACAGGAGTTAAGGAATCTTGACCAAATCCACAACTGCAGTACACTCTGTTTGGGGTTTATACTGATTTTAGAAGAGTTGATTGCTTCAACTATAATGGAGTTGCTAGAGGGAATTGCATAGTGAAACACTTAAGTGAAGATTATTGTGACTTTAGAGTAATGCCATACAAACCCACAGAATTCAAAAGCTAGAAAAGGAAAAAGTTGTTTTTTTTTTTTTTTCCACAAGGACAGCTGAATTACTTCAATTTATTTCAATTTTTAAAATATCTTTTTTTAGCCTGGTCAAGAACAACATTTTCATTGAAGGAGTATAGCCTTATTCCTTCACTATTTTTCATTTCTAAGGAACAAAAATAATAATATTATTACAAAGATATTTTACATAGACAGTTTCTGTAATACTTGTCACATATCAAGGACTCTATGCCATTTTTCTTTCCTTCCTTCATGTTACTCCTCTCCTTTTTATCCTCTAATTTCTGATTCTCCTTCCTTGAGGAATTACTGATTTTAATTAAAAAGCAAAGAAACAAAACCTGCAATATGAAAACCTGGCCAGATTACGAATGTTTATAGAAATTTAACCCCACTTCTAACACAGTGACAAACTACTGAATGCTAAAAAAAAAAAAAGTAAAAAATACTATGATACTATTAAAAAACCCTGTTACTATAAAAACTGTTGCTGTGATCCTTCCACAAAGTACTATGACACCCAGCACTCCTAAAACACACTTTTTTTCAAAAATATTATTTATTGTTCACATATCTACTGAACTCTTACAAATCATCTCAGCTTTTAAAATGCTTAATCAAAGGCTTTCCTTTAATATTAGTACACATGTGAAACTGGCTTTAGAGTCTAACTGGCAAACGTACTGATGTCAGCCACTGGCATAATTAGTTTCAGCAGAACCATAAGCAGATATGATTAAACTTTAAAAGGTTTAAGTAATTTTATCACCGTGAAACACATGTTGATAAAAGCTCTAAGCTTCGAAGATACAAAGCTAAGATTAATAGACCAATTCCTGACATATTGTTATTAATTTTTTAATAGGATATTGTCCACAGGCCTCTGTCAGAATTGTGGCATCATTACATTAGGCATTGTACAAAGTTCAGAATACACAGACTTTTTTCTAAAGATGCTAAAAACTGTTTGTGACCATAAAAGTCATGACTAGTCCAATATTCCTAATATTTAAAAAATAACAATAGCAGGAAGCAGATGAAAGAGAAGGAGGCCAGAAACCATAATGGCTGTGAGGATTAACTACACAAATAACATCATGATCTGAAGTGAAAGCTGGGTTTGGTTTTTTTCTTTTAGTCATAAAAGGAAGCATTGGCAAGTTTTGCTGGCCACCCTGTAACTGATATGACTAGGTAATCTCCTAATATTGTCATAGTAGGAATGGGTCTTCAGAAGGCATTTCACTGGGGAAGAAAAAAAAAGAAGGCTAACTGTAAGGAAGGTATCTGTGGCAGAAGAAACAGATGACAATACCTCACTGGAAAGACATAACATACTTCAGTTCAGAAAAGTATGCAAACGGTAAGGGACAGATTAAGCCAAGATGAAGATTTGAATCCTGAAGAGATGCATACACACATTTATATACTAGTATTTACAGCCTCCTACTACATGCATATGTTATAAATTATGGCCTTGATGCTTCTTTACCACAGCACCACAGTGGCACAACTCCAATGGTTTTTCTTGCAGTTTATATGGCCTTGAATTAGCAAAGAAACAGGATCTGGGCATTCTGCATCAGGACAGTCTGCAGAATTGGTCTCTCTTCAGATTATTTCAAAAGTGGTTTTTAACTTCAATCATTATAATCCCATTTGAATTCTGTTGCCTAGACTAACACCCCTACATGTACTAATGGAGCAACACTAAGATGTAAATTCCTTCCGCCCGATCCAAGCAAGTCAATCATTATCTGGAGATTGACAAGATCACATAGAATAATTTAAATACCTATTCTACAAACCTACCTCTCCTCTCAAATAGAAAAAGAGAAGGAAAAGAAATGCATATTAAAACAGACCACAGTTTAAAGTAATGAAACCAACATGCATTTGTTGTTCACTCAAATATTTTTGACCCGACCATCAGGAAAAAGGAAACACAGTACTTTACAGCAATAAGCATTATGTTAGTCCTAACATGATGAGTTACTGAACTGTCTGAAATGTTTATGGTTAATTAACTGTTAGTTACACTTACAAGTTTCAACATCAGTCATACGTACACATACAGAGATATATTTTATAAGGCTACAAAACTGTCTGAGTTTTACTAGCAATAAAAAAAAATGTTAGCTTTTATCATGCAAGCTACTATTAAAAACATGTGAAAGAGCCAATCTGTCAAAGAAAGGAAAAAAGTATACAAGTCTCATTATTGTGACCAGTCTCCAAAGGCTATTACATTGACATAGTAGTATTATAATAAAACAATAAGAAAATTAATATACTGAGTCAATACATGTGTCTGATGGTCTCCTGAAAAAATATAAAGGAAAATAAACAGACGGAAAGAACACTGTACCTTTTAGCACTAGTTGACAGTTTAGCAGCTGTTTTGCTTGATATTTTGCCCTCCTTCTTCTTGGGTTGAACTTGTTCCCTTTCTTGTTCCTGCTGAACACCTTCACGCTGATCTCCATCAGAGCTGCCTCCACTAGTGCTTGGACTATCATCAACTCTCTGCCCTTCTGTAGACATGGCAGATGCTGCACTGAACAAGAGATAAAAAAAAAATAAACAATAAAAGTGAGCTTTTTCAGAAGAAACTGCCCAATAGTACTTCTTACATGCCTTAAGGATGTAACACATGAGATTTATGTCCTTGTCTTAATATATAATGCTTGTGTTAGAGACTTTGGTAATCTCAGTACTTAACTGTTTTGCCATAAGCACCTTAACAATAATTCAGGAGTTGGTTATTTTAAACCCTGTACCAAATAAATAATAAACACATATATATATGAAAAGCATAATTTATTGTAGTTAAGAAGGAAACATAATTCTGCAAGTATAATACCACTCACTCTGAACGATATTTTTCAACTGCTCAGCAATATCATGAGTTCCTCTTCACTACGCCACCAGTTCAAATCTAGCCTGGTTCATTAAAAAATGAGAGCTGTTATTATCCTAAGACTCTCTGTTATCCCATATGAAATAAATCTGTAGTCTTATTCCAAGTCTATAATGTGGGTTTCCACATTACAAAATCCACATCTCAGCATGCTCGATGGAAACATTCACAGAACCAAAAAGCACTGACACGGGATTGTTTGTATTTACTAAAATGGTACACTTCTAGAGTGGTAAGCATGCTGGTAGAGGATAGAAGGAAGTTTTTTCCTGACCAATTCTGTTCAGGCAACACGAGGCAACAAAGTTGTCAGAGAACACAAGTGACAAGAAATCTCAGTATATTTCAGAAGTCAAATTAATGCTTTATTTGAACAATTCTGGTATTAGTTAGCTATTTTAATTTCTTCCTTCACTTTAAATAAGATAACAATATGATGACACGTGAGGAATTACAGGCCCACCTGTCATGACTTCTCAAACTGTTCTAATGAAGGGCAGATGTCCATTAAAAACTCTTACTGAATTAGCATATGTGGTGGCAATGACTGTTAGAAAATTTTACATATACACACACACACACACAAAACAATCAAAAAAAAAAAAAAAAAAACCAAAACAAACAAACAGAGGACCCACAAGGTATTTCCTTTAACTCTAAACCTGTAGTTTATATACACATTATATATATATATATCCTCCTTTAGAGATTTTAATAAAAGAACCACCTTCAAAGCACACAGGCCCAAATGTTACTTGCTTACACCCACGCAACCCCCATATATCTGGGTGGTTTTCTGATCAAATCTGTCTGAATCAAGAAATTGCTCTTTCATACACAAAGAGTTTTAAATTGCTGTGAACTTTGACTTGCTTTTCCTTTTACCAGTGTACAGACCCCATCACAATTAAGAACAAAAGTATTCACCTGGACTACTACATGTTTTAATACTCTCTCAAGGGGGAACAATGAGATCACAGGCTCAGATTCAACCGTGCTCATTCAGTGGATTAAACAAAGTTCATCTCCCTGCACATATATATGGAAAGAGCCAGTAAAGGAAAAGTAAAGTAACATCAATGCCAACAGGGTTATGTTGAAAAGGATGCTTTTTAAAAAGGTCATAACTGTTACAGTTATAGCTGCATGTAAGGAAATAGATTTATTCCTCTCCTGCAAAAGCCTTACCGAGATCTAATTTTATCCAATAGTACACACTGTGGAGTGGAAGAACTAATATTTTCAGGCATTATTGACACAACACAACTATCTTCAGGAGGAATTAGATCTTTTTTTGTCTAATTTATGAAGCTATACTGAAAGGGAAATCTGGAAGTATGGCATTCCTTCAAAATGTTTAGATGCTAAAAGAAATAGCAAGTAATAGCAAGTGATGGGAATGGGACTAGGTTAATCAGCTTAAGCTATATTTTGGATTTTATAAATATATTTTCATATATAAATTTATATACACAACACCTACCCTGCTCATTGAAGTAACTGAAATAATGCATAGTTTGCATCCTAAAATTAAAATTCAAAAATTGTTCATTCTTATAGAACAATTTTTCCTGTGGTACAGCTACATTATATTTAACATCACTGATATCTTTACACAGGTTAGTGCTTAGATATTTACATCCTGGTTGTCAGATTTTAAGATAAAAGCAACAGAAGATATTGAGGTAACAAAAAGCAGAAGTATCTTATTCTGTCAAGTCAAAATATGCATTTAATACCTATAATGTAATTTCAATGGTAGGTATCCATCTTCTTTGCTTCTACATACAGCTAAAATACAATCTCATTTTTTTTAATAACACTTTCGATGGCCTTTATTTGCTCTAGATTTTAGTTCTGATCTTTCCTTAATAGATCTAATTTTAAAGCGAAAAATTCTCTTCACAATGTACATAGGCTTTTAACACCGTAGGCCTGAAAGTTAAAAGCATATTTAACAAAGCCTATATGCATAGGACATCTGCTGTGAATAATCTTGGATATAAATATTACTATTATCCCAAAACAACTGTATTCACTTAATAAATTCAGGTTACTATCCAGCAGACAAACACTGTAACAGTAGCCCAGAGCATATAATTACTGTAACATGTAATGCCAGGATTTACAACAGGAAAATGCTTAAATCTGTCATTTGATGTCTGGCTAGTCTCTTAGGTTTTTTTTCCACTCCCCTTCTCTCTGTTCCCCTTTCTGACATCCAGGCAGTTCTTTCAATGCCCTTTCCCCCCACGAGATCTGCAATTTTAGAAATTTCGCATAGTTCCAAGGGATGCTCAGTATCACAGTAAAAGTGTGTTTTAAAGGTCCTGAAGTTAGACACTTCAAGTGTGGTCAAACTTAAAAGACAAACCCACACATGAGCAAATAAGAGAATGGGAAAAAAAAAAAAAAAAATCAACAGAGGGGATGACACTGTTAGGAAAACATTTCACTGTCATGAACACAGACAGAGAAATACAAGATACTCCTTGAATCTGGACAGCCATGAATGTGTTTGCAACTGTCACACGGTGCGAGAGGAAAGACACACGATGTCCAAGTCCCCAGCTGCCAGTCTATTCTACATTCAGATGAGGGTTGCTAACCTCCCTGCTGTTGTGCTGAGAAAAATGAGCAGAGGGGACAGAGGAAGGAGTGAAAGGAGACTTAAAAATCTCTTCCTTAACATGAGATGATTCAGCAGAGACACAGATTACAAGTGTAACTACAGCCATCAATTCTAAGTGAAGAGTGTCCAAAAGATCCTGCTTCTGTCATATATATCCACTGCCACCTTCCCCTCCCTCTTCAAAAGGAAATAAATAAATAAATAAATAAATATATGAAAACAAACCACAACAAAAAAAAAGACAATCTCCACCACCATCCCACACCCCCACCCCTCCAAAAAATTAAAAATAATCTAGCAGTCAGGGACAGAGAGATCCTGGCAATGTGCAGATAGGTCCCTAGGGCAGGCAGTACTAGTGATGATGTCTTTCTAAGGCGGTCTTAATTTCCTATAAATCAAGATAAATTGAATATTTCTGCAGGGTCCACGAAGAACAGCAACAGCAGCAGCCGCCTTACTTCATCTTCATTAGAAACCGTAAAGGGCAAAAGGACCAAAACATCGCGGGAGGGGACGCAGAAGGAGCCCAGTTTCTGGCTACGCAGGGTCCGCCTCTGAGGGGGGAACCGGGAGGGACGGGACGGCAGCCCCGGGCTCCCACGGCCCCACCACCGCGCGTGGGCACACACGCGACTCGCCCACCTCCACACGCACCCCGCCCCCCGCCTCCCCGTCGAGGAGACCCAGCGTGCGGCATCGGGCCCTACCGGGAGGGGGGGGGGGGATGGATGGGCACCCCCCAACGCCACACGCACCCCGCACCCCCCTGGTCTGGCAGGCGGCGGCCGGGCCGGGATGAGAAGTAGGAGACAGCCGGGGAGAGGAGGAGGAGGAGGAGACTGCGAGAGGAAGACGTCGGGGGCACATGAAGGAAGGGAGGGGGCTGGGCTGCAGGGCTCCTCGGGGCGCTCCGGGGCGGGGGTGTGGGGGGTGTGGGGTTAGTGTCCCTCCCGAGGGGCTCCAGCCCGGGCAACCTACCGCTGTGGCGGGGGGGGGGGGGGGGGCGTGGGGGTGGTGTACCCCAGGATGATCGGTCACGAGGGGGGTGGGGAGGGGGCACCCCGGCGCCGGAGCGACCCAGGGGGACAGCGAGTGCCGCGGGGACCACGCAATGGGTGCGGAGCGGAACCGGGGGGGGGTGGAGGGAGGGGGCGGGGGTGGGCGCTGCTCCTGCCCGCAGCGGCGCAAGCAGGACAAATGGACACGGAAGAGTTGTTGAAGGGGTGTGGGGGTGCGGAGGAGCAATGGAGGCCGGAGCAACGACCAGAGGATGGATGGAGGCGGGGGGGAGCGGTGGCAGAGACGCCGGGGGGGCGGGGGGCGGGCGGCCGGGACCGCTGCTAGGAAAGGGCACGGCCGGGGATGACAAGCGGGGGAAGCGAGTACCAGGTGGTGCCGGGGGGGTGCGGAGGGGGGAGGGGAGATGAAAGATAAACGTAGAGACCGAGGGTCGCAGTTAAAAGGGGGGGGGGGGGGGGGGGGGCGCTGCCGTGAGGGGGGAGATGGCGAGGGACCGGGAGGATAGGAACCTGGCGGGGGGAGGGGAGGCAGCCGGGGTCCTAAACCAGCGCAAAGGTGTACCCCGGGAGGGACGGGTGAGGGGAACAACCGCCGCTACCTGCGGGCGAGCGCAGCTCCCTCTTCTCTCGCTGGCGCCGGGCACAGGCTCTGCGGGACAATCCGACGCGGTCGCCCCGACTCCGGCCGGGCGCGGGGCTAGGGAAGGGGCTGCGGCCGCTCACTGAGTCATGAGCCCGCTCCCCCGCGCTCCTCGCCCCGCTCTTTCTCTCCGCTGCCCCCCCACCCCCCCCCACACCGAGCGGCCGCCGCCGCTCCCGCCGCCGCTGCCCGAGGAGAAGTGAAGCCGCCGCCGCGCGCGCGCGCCGCCGCCGCCTCCGCGCGCGCGCGCCCGCCCGGTCAGCGCCGCGCGCGCGCCCTGCAACCAATTAGCCCCGGCGCTGGCGGTTCGCCGAGGGAGGGGCGGGCGGGCGGGCGGGCGCGCGCGCGCGCTTTCGGCGAGGGGGTGGGCGGAGAAAGTGGCAGGCGGGGGAACGGGGCGCGAGCGCGCGCCCGCGGGGGTCGTTGGAGGCCGCGCGCCGCCGGGCCGGGCCGGGGTGGGAGGAGGGGGAAGAGCCGCCGGCGGGAGCGCGCGTTAAAGGGAAGCGCAAGGCGGGGGGGGGGGGCGGGGTCAGCGGGGCCGAGTAGGAAGCAGGAGACGTGAGGGGCTGGGGTCAGCGAGGAGCCCCGGCCCTCTCCCCTTCCCGCCCGCGGCCCCACGCCGCCGCATGCGCCCAGTTGGGCCGCAGGCCCCCCGCGAAAGTCTGGGGGGGGGGGCCGGGCAGGGCAGGGGGGCGGCGGCGGCGGCGCGCGGGGCCGGTGTCAACTTTCTTTGCTCTTCTCGCCTTTTTCTGCTTCTTTGTTCCTTCCGCCGGTCACCCCCTCTTCCCCCGCCTCCCACCCCCCCCCCCCCCCACCCGCGGTCATGCCGGCCCGCTGCCCGCACCTCCCCGCGGCCTTTGTCTCCGTGGAGCCGCGGCGGCCGGGCGGGCAGAGCCGCGTTATACCTGGCGGGGAGGGCTCACGGTGCCCCCACCAGCGCGGGGAGGGGGGCCGAGGCTGGCACTTGATGGTCACGCTTTGGTGTTTATCGGGATAGTTTTCGACCACACAGCTGCTGTGTCGCTTTCGCACGGCCCGATGGCACAACGAGCCCCCGGCCAGGCCACCGACGCCGCCGGGTGATCCAGCATCCCAGCTGGAGATGGGTGCTGTGGCGTGGTTGTAGTCGGGCAAAAGAATCTTGCCTCCCACGCCAGTAGGCATTACCTCGGTGGCAAGCATGGCAATAAAGAATGGGAGAGGCCAAGGCAGAGCCACACTTAAAATGTTACACATTTAGCATGAATAATATTAACCTGGAACAAAACAAACCTCTAACAGAACTGGCTGTCAGGTCACTGGCTGTGTTGGCCTGACTGAGATTCTTCTGTCCCTGTGCTGACCCTGCTGCTTTAATCTTTACATAACCTGCAATTTATGCTTAGCTACATTCAACTCAAACCTTTGTCTAACAGAGAAATCTAACGGCCAAGGGTAAAGGGATAATGGTAAGTCAAAATGTGTTCCCCCTTTTAACTACTAAAGGGAATTAAAAAAGAAAATGTGTTCTCGCCATTCCACATGTACAAGGAAAAGTTTCTCCGTGCTTGAGCTGTGAAGTATTGTACTTTTTCTGACTCATAGTTATGGTGTAGGTGGAGTCCGTGCTACCAAACATACAGAAATTGGGAACTTGTAGTACTGCTGAGATATTTAAGGATTAGAAACGTTACTGGCACCCACTGTCACGTTGTATCCAGACAACAGAAGTGATTTTTGCAGTTTCCCTGCGCATAAAATTAATCCTCTTTCTTTGTTGAGTGATTGTTTTGAAATAACTTATTGTCTCTTCCTATTTCTTTGTTAAATAATCCCAGTGACATTTTCACCTAAACTTAAAAATACTGCAGTCAGCTAGTTCTTCCCATTTTGTGCGTGTTTACAAGATATTTTCCTGTTTCCGATGAACTCATGGAGAAAAGCTCCTAATGCCAGTTAGGTGGGTTTCTATCTGCTAGCATGTAATGACTTCTCACAAGGACTAATGACTAAGTAATTAACAGAATATGATGTGTAAAAATCCTTTAAAGAATGCAAATCTCCTGCAAGTAATGCTTCTCATCACACTGAAAGTCTGCTGCCTGCATTGTATGCTCTTGACATCATGGTCCTTTTTTCTAAAATCACTTAGAATCATGCCTCCTCTTTTCAGTCATTCCAAAACAGACCTCCTAAAAACCATCCAGGAAGTGATGAAATTCACTTCTAAATGAGTCTTCTACCATATTTCCTTAATGTTGCTCCAATTGTTTAAAGGTGCCTTAAAGGAGGCATAAATTTCCTGTTCAAGTACCCTGTCTATTGAAACTCCTCACCCCGTGTCAGGACTTCACTTCAGTGACAGTTCGGTGTGCTTCAATATAGTTCGTCTTTTCTGCTGGGATCTGCAGGAAGCACAGAGAGAGTAGCTCAGTGAATAGCCTAATTCAGACAGGGGTAGGATGGGGCCATACAGTGTCCCAGAATCTGGGTCATAAATTCCTGGTGCCAAAAAAATCAAGGGAGTGCTGAAGTGTTCCAGCACCAAGTGAAGGGTTTGAGTCATTGAGAGTCAGGCCCTGATTTTTCTTTTGGTGTGTAACCTCTGGCCCAAAGCCCTAAATGGTAGGGCCTAAATTGAGGACGACTGAACTAGGGAGAAGGTTTGTACTGCTTTATGAATAGAACATGCACACTGAGGTGTGCCCTGTGATTTGAAAAGTGGATGTTTTGAATGAGCCCTACCTATGGAGTGTAAAGAGACTAGGGCAGGGTAGTCAACTGCTCCCAGGTTTATCCTTTTGACCTTTCAAAATTACGTGTTTGGCCCTCAGATGTTAAAGATTGCATAATATTGTATTGAAAATCCTTTGGAAGACTTTTGTAAGTTTGAATCATATAGAGTGAAATCCTGGCCCTTTTGAAGTGAGTGGCAATACTCCAGTGTTACGTTTCACCCATGCTGGAGTGCTAAGGCACACACATCACACTTCTTTTCTTTTTTCCTCTCTGCTTAGTTTTCTCTGGTTTCTAAAAGCTGACATTAGTTACAACACTGGACGTATCCAAAACAACCTGAGTTCTTTACTCTCACAGAAACTTGCAGCTTCCTTGGAGTGACACACCAGAGTTCAGCTCACCTGGCATGGACAATCACGTTTTAAGACTGTTATAGTTAAGGACACTTCTGTTAAGGCCTCTTGATTTAGAGTGTCTGTTATAAGGACAGATATGTCAATCAAAATCCATGAAATTGGAGAAACCTGAGCCAATTTTCCATTTAAGAGTGCTTAATTTAAAGAAGTATTGGATCAATTTAAATTTTTAGCTTTATTTAGCTGTACTGAGATCTCATTTATGTCAAGTTTTACTCATTTCAGTTAAAAAAAAGGGAAATTATAAGTTATTGTAACATGTCAAAATAAGAAATAGGAAAATGCAACTGAGATTTCTTCTGTATTTCTATTTAGGAATTCCCATTTAAAAGGACTTGTCATTTTAATATTGTTATTTAAGTTGTTAAATTAGTATTGTTGTCAAGTTTTAACTGATAAAAAGGGATTGGTTTTCTGAGCTGGACAAAATTATGAGAAATTATCTCAATGGTGATACAGCTAAGAACTTAACAGTATCTCTTGTGATAGCATACCTCACTTTCAAAACTTTAATATTTTATATTAGAAAGTGAGATGAAAACATTCAGTTGTCCGTGGCATGCCCTGTTGTTCCATCAGTCTCTTTAAACCAAATCCTAATGAACCAGATCATTTAATCCATCTGAACTATTATCAGCAGAGGATTGGAGCAATGGGGACAAAGGTGCCTTTATTCATTCTTTACCTGATTCCACTTTTCAGCTCCACAAGAGCTATCCCAGCTTGTGTCATTCCCCACATTTCTTCCCTGCTGAGTCTTGGGCCCCAGGGGGCTGTTTGGAGAGCAGATAGCAGGCAGCTCTCAGCAGCAGGCCCTCTCTTTCACAGTCATGCCCTCCATCCTGAGCTGAGGCGTGGACACAGAATGGCATGAGTCTCTGTAGTAGCTTTATGCTTTTACAGGATTCCTCTCCCGTAGCTGGCTTTCCTTATACTATTGTGATCGCACAAAGCCATAAGGATAGTCCAGAAGATGCGGCCTGTCCTCTCTTCTTTTTCTCTCTCTGATAATACTCCTTCTCCCACTTGTAGATAGTTTATTCTCACACTGCATCTAATTTAATTTTTTTTCCTACAGTCTTGCTTTGCTTTTGTTGCCACTTGGATGAATCCCACTCTGTATGTTGGCAAATGTAAACTGAAATTCACAGGTACCCTGATCTCTAAAGCACCAGCTGTGTCTGAAAATACAGCATTTGAGTGATTCAGAGATCAGGATTCATCATTTTGTTTTTCCTCTATCAGCATGTAGAATGAAGTGGAGTAGCGAGGAAGGTATCTGCAGCAGAAATTTCATTAGCATTTTCAGCTAATTGCGTATGTCCTCATCCCTTTAAAAAGGACATCCCATATCAAGGAAAACATGACTGAATCCTGAACACCAGGTAAGCCTATTATTCAAATAGTGCCTTGACAGACACCTGTTTAAAGTATTTTCATGGCATTCTGAAGTAAAATGATTGTGTGGGCAGAGAGACAAGTTATTACTAGCCTGTCTTCTTTATTTGCTTGACGGTAGTGTAAACCCCCAAATCATTAGAATTTATTCACCCTAATCTTTTCAAGCCATTAAATATAAAAAGAGTTGTAAGTTGTGAGGCAAACAACTTTTAAGGTATCTTTCACTCTAACCTAAAAAGCTAAGAATTTGCAGCTCCTCCTCCTCCCCTTTGCTCAGAAGCAGAACAGCTCCCACTGTCATTCAACTGGAACCAGAAGAAACAACTGGGACAATAACCATGTGGCATCAGAGATCCTGACAGCTCTCAGCCACTTTGCTATCCAGGATTGTAAAGAATAAAGATAAAACTTATTAGGGATGAGTGGGAGGGAAGAATATACTTGCTTCCGTGTCCTTCATGAAAGCCCGGCTTTTTTCTTTAAGATAGAGAATAAATCACTGCTTAGTGTCCGGAATAGAGGTTTGTTTCTATGTGATGATTTAGAGCCTAACTTAAGATAATTGCACAGGATAATTCTCTGATAGTTTCTACACAGAAATAATTGACAACTGAATCCTAGACTAAGCCACTGCTTTAAAAAATCTCATCTTGTATGTACTGAAGGGAAAAATCTTTATTTCCAAAGCTATTGTAATGCAGTGAGCTGTAACCGGAAGAATTCCCTGCATTGCTTGTCTTAACTCATCACCTTAAGTGGGAAAGAATGTTGAAAAGTGAAGATACATTAGGAAATAAAATTGGGGTTTTTTTTAGGTGTTATCTCCACATGGTCTTCAGCACCTCCGCATTCCTATTATTTTCTGTTGTTTTCATAACATCTAAATTCACAGGATCAGAGCTTGGTTTTCTGATTAAAGATGGGTAAAATTCTGAGGATATCTGGTGGTTCTGTAGGCAAAGTTACATCTTTACACAGAAGGAGAAGTCATGAGCACTTATGTTCCCTTTTAATAAAGTTAAGGCTCCAGAAGAATGTGGGCTTATGTCCTCTAGGGTTAATGCATGATTAATGAATGCTTAAGGAGTAGGCTAGTGCATCCACCACAGCAAACCAAACCCCCTACAGCAGGCTTCTTCAGTCCTTTCAATACGAATGACCAAATATATTTCAGGGACGCAAGGGACCACAATCAGTCTGAAGCAGATTGTCAGCCTTGTACATAGTGGAAATTACCCGCATGTTCTCTGAAGGGGATTCCCCCAGTGAAATGCAAGTCCCCTGCAGCAATAATTCAGACTAGTCATGTTTTACACTTCTTTCATGAAGATCCTGGCCAAAGAGCCTGATTTGGCTGTTGGAAGGGATAAAGGGGAATGTCTGCAGTTTGATAAACCTAAATTATCCCTTCTGCTTTATGGAACCTTATACCCAACTAGTGCCAATACAGCAGCTGCCAGTTAAGGCTAAGTCCAAGGACAAACAGAGGAAGATAAAAAACAAACATCTTTTGTCTCATCCTTGGTGATAACTGTTGCAGGGAATAAATGACTTCTTTTGCCTATAGGTCTAGGCAGAGCCTGACAAACTCCAGTCTTCTCTTCCCTAAGCTACTTCTGCAGAACCTCAGGGAGCAGGAAAGAACAGCTAGTGCTCTTCTTCCTCATCTACCTGAAATGAAGCAGGCAAGCAGTGGAAGCAGCAACTTCAGGGAAGGGTCACAGTCTTTGATTCACACTGGAACTGTTCCTGAGGCTGCAAAGTCACGGAAAGGCAGTGGTGAGGACACAGGTGAGGCATACACTTCATTTTAAAAAGCTGCAAGACACAGAACAGGAACACATCTACTTCCTCAGCAGATGTTTTTCCCAAGTATCCTTACCACAGTTTAGAACCCTAAGCAGCACAAGCAGGCACTTGGACATCTTAATCTTATCATAATGAGTGTTTTAAGGACTTTTGCTTAACCTCAAAACCAGTTTCATTGCCTACCTAGCTATATTTATTACTCTTTTAATCCAAGTAGACCCTTTTTTTGACCAGCTTTGCATCTTGCATAGCTATTTTTACCTCTGCAAAGTGGATGTTTCTTGCATTTTACAGTTAATTTGGAAAAGTAGAAAGTAATTAGAGAATCCAGCGCACAGTTTCTCTTTGAAATGTTTGTCTCAATTTCCTGTATTCGGCAGAGTTCTTTCAACTGGAACCCACAGTATAGCTGAGAACTAGGCCCACAAAGGCCATTTGGTGTCTCTGTTGCAATTTCTAACAATTGATGCTGTACTGGCTAGTGAAGTTCAGAATTCTCAGGGAAGGCCATACATTTCAAGTGAAATACATTAGCAGAGCTAATTTAGACAGTGAAGGTCCACAAATAATTGGCCGAGTAGTGAGCCACTTAACCTAGTCATTAGGAAGTGGCAAGGAGAGAGATGACGCTGGCACAATGTCTTCATACCTATCTCTGGTTGGGGCTTCCAGCCACAGGGTTCCTAGACCCATCTCCTGGATCTATCAGAAGACTCTTGCCCGATCAATCATCTGGTGATGGAGGTATCACTGATCATGTGGGAAATGGAAATAGAAGTCAGTCTGCTGACTGAAAGGACAAAACTACACAGTTTCTAACTCCCACAAGTGTGTCCTAACCACTACAGCATTTTGGTGCTTGGCTTATTTGTTCTCTCTCATTGCATCTCTTCTCTCTAAAAATACCTACATCTACACTGGATTGGAACTGCAAACGTGAGAGGCCTAACAAACAGACTAAAAGTCATTCTCTATCTTTTGATCTTTTACTCTTTTAATATTTAACAATTCCATTCAAAATGGAACAACATTAGAAACAGAGATTAAGAAGTCTTCTGTCCCTTTCCCACACCATTGCCTGTTTTCAAGGCAGCAACCTGAGATAACATGTCCCTTCAGGAAAACAGGTGGTTTGTGCCCACATGTCTGACATTCTTGGTGAAAGGTCTAGCTGCTTCACATTTCAATGAAGTGCTTCTGCCTGTGCTTTGGTGAAGGTGGGAGTGCTTGCTCTGCTAGGCCAACATCTGCAGGCGAGATAGCAGGAGCCTTAGCTTGTGAATCATCATTGTCAGGATCACAAATAGGTGTTAGATTGCTCGGTGACATCAAGACTTTGGGTTTCTACGCAAGAGATCAAAGAGATGACTTCATTAAAACCAGAAAACACCTCAATCCACCATTACCTGGAAAAATACATTAAAGTAACAAAACGCATGTTACTGATTCAAACATGCCGCGTGATTGCGTGTTGATGCAGTAGTGAGATTTTCAAGCACCCAGTTCAGGCTGAGTGGGACTAACAGACCTGACACAACAGGTGAATGAATGGTCAGCCTCAGTGAAGGCATCTTTGTTTGAAAATTCTTACTGTACCGTGTACTGCCCTGGGCACTGGCCACCAGCCTGGGGCTGGGGACAGGCCAAAGCCGTGGGCCTGCAGGTCGTGGCCAGGCTGGGCAGAGCTACGGGGAGCTGGAGACCAGCCCTGCTGCGGCACGGCAGCGGCGGGGGCTGACAGTCCTGGGGGCTGACATGGCGCCCTGGGCCCTGGGCAGGGCGGGGGATCCCCAGGGGAGGCCGGACAAGGAGAGTTGGCCTGGTGAATGCCCTCAGGGCCCTGACACTGTGTGGGTGGGAACTGCTCTCAACAGCCATGTATTTTTGCTAAAGAGCATTTTATTTTGACTTCGAGCACACAGGGAGTATAATTCTGAATATCACTGTTTCTAAATTTCTTAACTTTAGTTTTCCTGTAGTTATGTACAGAGAAATCCTGTTTTTCAGCTAAGAAGAACCATTATCTTGGGAAAAAAAAAATGCTGTTTGGGAAAAGCAGAAATCAGTCATTCCCAGGAATGCCCACTAATTCAGCTAGATGGTTATTATATTCGACAATCAGCCAGCCAGGGTTTATTATTCCTTTGAGACAATGGAAGATATAGTTTGGTTTTGGAAGAGTTTCAACGATAGCTTTTCACTCCTGTGCACCAACAGCCTGGATTGCAGTGTTACCGGACCAGAGCTCCTGGTTGCAGGGGACGCCAGCTAAATGGTTTGCGATGCTACATCTCCTGTGAGGTTGAAATGCCACGGAAGCTGTGAGCTGCACAGCTGCCTCGGCATCTGCTCACAGAGCCCACAGATCTGAAACAATGGACCAGAAATTGGCTGGCAATTTAAATATAATGGTCTGGCCATTACTGGTAATTAAAAATCCATTGGTGAGACCCCAGAAGTTAAGGGAGGCGTGTGAAAGATATGCAGGTTTCCCCTCACCTGGGTGGACTAGGATAGGCCTAGAAATGGGTGTACATCTTTTTCCATGTGGACCTACTTCAAACTCCCTCGAAATCAATGGAAACATTCCAATTGATGTTAATGGACTTTGGATCAAATCCTAATTGCCACTGTAAAATCTTTTTATTGATGCCATACATTATTTGCCATGTATGTATTTTAATAAAGCAGTCCTGAATGTACCATAGGGAATGTGTTCCTTAGAATGGATATCTTTTTTGAAACTCTAACAAGGGTAAGCCCTCTGATAGGAGAGTTTAGATGTAGTTTATTTCTGAAGGGAGGCTTAAAGCACTGTTTAGTTCTGTAGGGAAAATAGAGAACTGTGCAAAAGTCTGTGGGTTTCTTTATGGAGAACCTCACATAAGCATTTTCTTTATTCTCATTCCTAACAGTTCATTCTGTCAACCATGGCTTTGGTCTGAAACTCAAAATGCAAACCAAAACTAAGAAGCATCAAAGCTTGGGTGATCTGGTTTGACATACTTTACATAGTTTGGTCACCAAACTAGATCTATGGGCAAGCTTGCTCAAAACAGTATCTAGGTTAATTCAAAAGTTCATGAATGTTGTAGGCTCCTTCTAAAAATGAGCTAAGTTTTAAACTTACACTGAAACTCTAAGCCAGCCTAGTTCCATGTGATTTCAGATTTTGCTGTGAATGTCTTGGAGGAAGAATGGTCCTTTTCTTTAGGATATAAAGTGTGGAGAGCTAAGAGGACTTGTGTAACTACACAAACCGAGTAACTTTTCCTCAGTTTCCCTTTCACAAAATATACATAATAGTTACATGGATGTCAAAAAGCTCAGACCCCCTGGTATTTATATAGATTTATGAGTCCTTCGGGTCAAGATGCAAAATATTAACATAACTCTTGAAAGCACCAGTGAATATTATTGAGCTTCCGTTTTCTACAGCAGAGCTGTAAATGTGAATTGTGATACCATTTTTCATTCCAGGAATAGAAGGAAACATACATCTGAGTTCTCAGATTGCAGCTGTATTCTTGGTAGCAACAATAATGTACAGTTTTAAAAATGATATGGGAAGACAGGGGTTTTAAAGTAAGCTACAAATTATTATTATCACAGTTTCAGACTTAGCTGTAACTTTCTGTTTGGTTAGGGTTTTTGTGGTCTTCTCCACAGGGAATTCCCCATAAGCATATTGCCACACAACTAATGGCAGTTTAAAATTCAGCAGCTGAAGCAATTAATGCCCCCAACCCTGCTGTCTTCCAGAGGCATCTGCCCTGTGGCAGGGATGGCTGAATGGCTCGTGAATCAGCTCCTGAATCTTACTGTTTAGCATAAACCAAAATCAATGTTGGTTTACCTTAATAGGCCAAGCTGTAAGCTGTGGTGGTTTTGAGCTGATTCATGAGCTGTTCAGCTCCCCGCTGTTAGGAGGTTGCAACCTTTGGGAGAAGTCTTGGTAACCTCTGTAAGGATTCCTGCAAGAAGAGCAGCCAACGCTTCAACTCCTTCAGTTTAGTTTGCCACCATTTACCACAAACTGTAGATCTTTAGCTATCCTATTCTTTTAGGTGGGATCAAGATTAGGACCCATAGCTCATAGCAAAGATGCATGCCCCGATGTGTTATCCCAGGGGGTCTCATTTTACATCAGCATCTAGCCTTGAATCTCAGGGACAAAGACAGAATGAATCAACAACCAATCAACTTTACTGTTTACTGATGGAAAATTATTATGGAAAAGATATATTTCAAAACTATAATCAATTAAGAAACATGTTTCATTTGCCAGATATTGCCCTTTTGCATGAGTGCCTGGCAAGTCCCATGCACAGGTCTGTTTCCTTTGACCATAGTGGATACCTCAGTGGTTCAGATTAAGCCTATTCCTGTTTTCTTTTTATTGCTAGTCTTCCATATCAACCCAGTCATTTTTGAAATCTCTGTGTCCATAGCTCAATTCTGCCAGTTTATGTTCTAATGCCACATACTACTGTAGAGTCTGCTGGTACCAAGAGCACCCTGGGAGGGCACGTGCCACAGAAAAACCTCCCTCTTCTTTTCACAGTTCACAGTCTCTTTAGGTTTTCCAGGTACACAAAGTAACAGGTAGCCTGCTGTTTGCTTCAGAGGACTCTTCCCATAGTTATCCCGGTAGCAGCGCCACATCCCCATCTCACTCCTCTATGCTTTCTTGTGATGCTTCACACTTCCTTGTTTGAAGACAGGGATTGATTTCATAGTTGGCAGCCAATGTGACTGTGATGTCAAGTCTGTATAACACCTGCTTTCCACATGATGTGGCTTGAAAAGGTTGTGATCCAAGGCAAAATGTGTCTTTGCACGAATAAAGTATTTTATCCCTTCTATCCCTTCAATGAACAGATGATAATGTATTATAAATTTGACTTGTCTGTTAGTTTATGGCCTTATTAATTTATTTATTTAGCAGCAAACAGATTTTGGCATCTGGAATTAAGTTCTCTTTCATTAATTACCTTGAGAAAACTGATGGAACTGAGTATTTTAAGCTTAAAATACCACAAAACTAAAGCAAAAAAAAAAAAAAAAAAAAAAAAAAAAAAAGGCCCCTACAGCAAGTGGAGAACAGTTGTAATAGGGAGAAAAAAGATATGGTGAGTAATAAGAGCATCTCACAGTATAACTCCGTTTGAGTAAGTCTCCCATTGTTTTTTCGCACATTTCTGTACCTTTGCCTTTGCTTTCATTTCACCTTTTTTGTCACTTACTTTTGCCTTCTACTTTTTCCCTGTTTTTCTTTGAATAAGGCTTTTATACCTGAACTGCGTGTTATTTTTCTTCCTCCCTTCTTTCCGTTCCTTTTCCAGCCACTCTCTTTTTCCCTATTGTATCTTTGCACACATTCTTTTTCTTGACTTTGTCCCTGGATGATCTTCCCTCCTCCAATCCAATCTGTTGTGCATTTTTTCCTTCCAGATGTGTGCGTGCCTTAGTCCCCCACTCACAAACTGTAACTCACAGACTGTTGGTTGATGATGAACTGGGAGGCTGTTAATCAGAGAGAACTGTTCTCTTCCAGATATTGAGTATCTAAACTACCTTCAAAGACAAAGCATGTCAGATACCTATCTAGTATTTCCTGCATAAGTGTAGATGTTGTTATTGCATCATGAGGATACAGGTCTATGCAGTTGTGAGTAAAAAGCAGATATTTATGCTACCTGCATGAACTCTGCTAAGAAGCCATCCGCAGTAAAAGTCAAAAGCAGTAAAAATCTGAGGCAGTATTTGAAATTCCAGCCCTCTCTGTCTTGGGCATATAATAATCTAGTGATATAGTGCCCTCCAACCTCTCAAAATATAGCATTTATGACTAGGCGGCCTTCCTTTTTAGTCCAAAGACCTCATGGTGGGCTCATACTTTTAAAATATCCGGAAAGCTGTAGCTGTTATTCTAATGTACAGTAGTAGCAGTCTCATTAATGACTGATTTCAGAAGTGGAAAACATTTCTAGATTAGCAGCAACTCCCAAAGATATTAGAAATAATTTAAGGGGGAGAGGTTGATTAAGATAGGAATAGTACTGTAAGAAGAGGATCTTTTGTAACTAACTATAATACTATGGGGTTATATGGGTAACGGACCTGATATAAACTATATGTTAGATCTGAGCTGTGTGGATCTGAAGGACCAGAGCAAAAGTAACTGCCTTACCTTTTCTTTACTTTCTTGGACACTGACCAAGAAAAGAAGAGCCTCAACTCTTAGGAGACTCTCTACTCTCTTCTGTGTACTGGTGAGCATACGGAACAGGTCAGCAATATTAGAGCAATGAAAATAACAAGAGCACTTGTCTCTCTGGGTCTCTTCCTCTATTGCTCTCCAAGCAATACCTGTGTGTTCTGCCATGATCTGGTCTGTAATTTTACAGTTTAGCACAAATGCTTTGGTCCAAGGGACTGTTTAAGTGCTGAACTGGAATGCTTTGATAAATCAGTCTTAGTAAGGAGGGAGACATTGTGAAGTACTGAGAAAGAGTTTCCTTTATCTTTGAGCCATAATAAAGTGATTTCTAAAAGTCAGTTTACCTGCAGAACAAAACCAATCTGTTTGATTAGGCACAAAACATCAACCATATCTCCAGAATCAGTGTTTTGGAATATTCTTTAATTAAATTTCATCAACACTCACAGAGTAAGCATAGGTCAAGAGAAGAATTGTTTGAACAAGCTAGCCCTAAGTATCTTATTGCTAATTGATTTATCACATCTCCTTCAACACACTTTCAGGGGGAGATTATTTCTGTTCTGCAAAAGAAATATTTTTAGATTTAGAAATGAGATATACAAACAAAGAGCACATAACTCATTTCAAGATGAAATAGACCAGTTTTAGAAACGTGATATTATGGCAAGCCTTAACCGTGCTTGATTCAGCTGGGTAGCATGCCGTTGCTCGGGGAATACTTCAAAAAATGACGCAGAGCAGCAGCAACTGGGAGAATACAGACAATTCACACAGACTGCCTGCTTTCACACCCTTATCTCAGATCAGCAATCCCAGATGGTTATCACCCAGAAGAGTCTCAATCTTTTTATAGTCAATACTCTGCAGTCACAAAGTGATTTAACACATAAACTCAGTAAACTCAGATGGGATTGACATTACCTTCAGTAGGCTGAGCACTCATCTACATCCACTTACTGAAGATTAGCATGATCACTCAGGGACAGTTCATACCTCTGTAATTAATGGTAGCGCAAAATGGGTACAAGGACACATTCTTCAACACTGTTGCTGGAGGGATCTGAGACTAGGAAAATAATACATATCTCAGCATCAGTAAGGCTAGCAGAATGTAACAATGCATTGCACCAGTGTAAATTCAGATTAATTTAGCTGACTTCATGAGATGCACATCATCATAGTTAACACCAGGATGATATTCTCAGTAAAGATAACAGGAGAGTGATTTTGGCATCTTCTCTACCAGTGTGAAGCACTCAGCTTTGGTTCCAGTGGGAATCAGTTATGAATATTAATTCCTTCATGTAGGTTAAGCCTTAGCTTTTTTGCCCCTTTCTTATCTTGTCTCTTGAGATATGCGTTAGAGAACAGAAATAGGTGAAAACTAGTGTCTAGTCTGACTATTTTGTGAGGTCAGTTATGGAAGCAATAAGAGTAGAAAGGGTATGAAAAAGAAGGTCATATTTCTTGTTTTCTATCCCTTTTATACAAAGAATTCAACGACTTTTTACGCTTAGCTGCTACCCAGTTCAACTTGGCCATTGTGGATTTGGTCATCTATATTACTGTGCAATGTGGTTCCAGGTTATTTTCTACTCTGGTAGAAAATAGGTTTGTCCATATCTTATAGTGGGTAATGTTTGCTTGGCATGGATGATCCCATTGGTGTAGAGACTCTATCTGCAAGCTAACCCGCTCCTTGGCAGAGGTCATTGTTCACAGCACCATGGTAATATGAATCTGTTCCTCCCAGCTGGGGAACCAGTGTGTCTTCCTCTACCTCAAACATCTTTACACTACCCTCCACTGCGTCTCTACTTCTACTGAGAGGTCTCTGAAGCACAATAATTCCTGATAATGGAATGCACATGTTAAACAGACTATTAATTAAAACAAATCTCATTATCAAAGAAGACGATCACTAAAGCACCAGTTTTTTCTCATGAAAATAATGGAATTCCTCCACCACTCTCTGGTCTTTCTAGAATGCCTCTCCATCCCATATCCTGTAATTTAAAAATAATTCTACAGTAAAAATACACTTTATTTAATAACTTGTAACCTTTTAATAAACTGATTCAATTTAAAACTATAAAATTATAAAATTTTAATCACTTTTTCTCAGCAAAGAGAAGATATTAAACCATGTAATTCATATTCATGACAGCAGTCATCACTGAATGCAGAGAATGCTGGGAAAATTTTGTGAGACAGAGATAGGCAAATCAATTATAATGAAACTTTTGTTTACTGAATTCTTCTTGTTGGATTTTAATGTCTGGACACATATCCCACATGTATGAGCTATTTTGGAATTATTTAAAATTATTTGTGAGACTCATCAAAAAATAAATTAGTCTGAAATTCGCACTTTTGGGATTAGATTAAGCAGTCTTCTCTGTCCCCCTTGTAAAGTGCAAAGGGGAAGATTTTGGCTAGAAATGTGCAGTGTTTACAGAAAGCCAACATGAAAGAGTAGTGGACAGATCCATTTTGAAATTTTAACAAATGTCATAAGTATTCTTTTATTCCCACTCTAAGATGCTTTGGAGACAAAAAATTACAAGCATTAGAAAATGCAGCAAGGAAAACAGAAGTAATTTCCAACTTTCCACAACGCAATTAATATTGTGGCTGCTAGATATATTATTTAGACCTTCATTCTCCTCTTGGGTACTCATATTGGATTCATCTTATTTCACCCATGCAAATAATGTTGGGATCATCAGAGCTCATATTTGTATACTGTAGAAATTAATTGCACTATTTAAAACAAAATCTCTAATCAATCAGGTGAGATATAGTTATAGCAGGGAACTACTTATTTAAGCTGATTGAATTTTTTTTCTATTATAAAGACTGTATTCACTTGCGTGTTCTGGGAGGAAAGAGGTTTAAGGGCATAGATGTAAAAGACACTGAGCCAAATCAGATATCTTTACTAACTCAATAGTTGGACAAACACACTTTGCCAGTGGTAGAGATTTGAAGATCTGGCCCATAACAACCCTTACAATAGTAGACAGTATTTTGTTCTTGGCAGAGCACCAAATCTAATTTACTCTGAATTTACAGGGAAAAAAAAATAAATGTGCTCTGCCTCCCATGTGTTACAGCAGTGTCTCGAGCAGTGAACTGCTGATCTGAACTGCAGCAAAAGAACCAAAAGATGAACGCTCAGCTCTGCCTGTGTTGGTGCCGGTGATGTCAGGAAATCAGTCTCCTGAGGACAAAAAGCCAGCACAGCAATCAGTCTTTGTTCTTTCTTTTATTTTTATTTTTTTTTTCCCTCCTCTGGCACTTTAGCTTTAGCAGACAGATTTAAATGTTAACAAACCACTACTGTTTACATGTGTTTTCTGCTTCATCTTCAGAACTGAACAACAATAACCGGGAGCCTCTTGCTGCCTTGGCTTGTGTGCTGAGGGCTGTGGAGTTGTGTCACAAGTGACTTCATATAAAGCGTGCCTGCAGATACCGTGCGGCAGGAGAGATGTGATACCATGTGACAACGGCTCCTTGTACCTGGGGCTTATAGGAAGGGAAGGGCTCTGTGGTCACTATAGAAGTGCAAGAAGCCAAAATCAGTACAATGCCCCTGAAAAGCTGCCCAGCTCTCCATGTCAAGGCACAGGAAGCTACTGGTCTTCCAAGCAGCAATAATTTGCTTGTAGCAGCCTATGCACCTAGATATCCCTCAGGACCAGGGGAGCAGTGGCTGAATGCTGGCATAAAACTCATGGGACTAGTGTAAGAGTGCGGGCACCATATATATGCAGATGCCTGATGTTTAAAAGGAGGGATTTGCCTTGCCTTCCTTCCTTTACTTTGAATAACACTGAAGTGCCATTTTTGAAGGCAGGCATCTGGCTTCTGAAAGAGTGCCTGCAGGAGCTCAGCCCTGAGTCAAGATGCCGCTGATCAGCTGCTCCCAACAAGGCAATGGCTTCAGCTCCTGCTAAATTCCTGCAGGCAGTGCAGAGCAGCCTGGTTTGACAGTCACTGTGTAGGTCCGGAACCCCATCTCTGTTGAAGCACCACCCATTCACTTTACCTTCTCTAAAAATAAAGGAAAAACCCTATAGAATTCAGCCATGTTTCTCTAGTTTTATGTCATCATAACTGATTCAAAAATCTGGCACATCGTCGTTTCCCTGTTGTGCTTTTTATGATGATTTGGCACATATATTTTTAAGGTGAGGATCTCTATAGTCTCCCCACTGATTTCCAATACTGGCTAGTGTAAGTCTTCCTGTATATCCAGCTACTCACCTCAAAGGATAAATTACCATGGAAGCAAGAAATTTTACCTCGGTTGTGGTTTGGAAGCTTGTGAATTTCTTTGCCATTGGTATGTGATATAGAAATTTTTAGCCCAGGATAAAGGCATCTAATACAGAAGAGATGAAGATTTATTTGAGCATCTGCTAAACCACAACAGATTTGCAATTCCCTGCTGTAGAGCTCTCTTTTCCTTTTCAGCCTTGTACTATATAATTTTGACTGGGCAGATTTTTAAGTCTGTATTTGCTATCAAAAAGACAGCAGCTCCCACTGAAGCAACTGTGATTCTGTGTTCAGAATCTTTATATCTGTTGGCAGACTGGAAGCTGCTGGTCATCTTTGAAGCACCACTATCAACTGTAGGAGTTCAAACTGGTTGGGGGTTCTTGGACCTAAGATTTACCTCCGCTCCCTGTTTTTTGTTGTTGTTGGTGGTGGTGGTTTTTTGTTTGTTTTGTTTTGGTTTTTTTTGTTTGGTTGGTTGTTTGGTTGGTTTTTTGTTTGCTTGTTTTGGGGATTTTTTTTTTTGTTTTTTTTGTTTGTTTTTTTGGGTTTTTTTCTGGAAATGTTGTGGGAAATGCACTGTTTTTTCTTAGATCTCAGAGGGAATAGAACTTCATTCTTATAAACTACCTTGATAAAGAATTCTGAACTCCTAAATTGTCAAATTTTGTTCCTTAGTACTTCACATTATTGGTTGTAGATTAAATAATTCCCACAGTTGTATTTTCATGACATAAGGTTCTTATTTGGCACCATTAATTTATTTTTATTAATACAATGTTGCTATGTGACTTTGTATATCTTTGTATTTTGAAGCCTTTAGATGAAATTGAAAGAAAAGAGTATTCACTCATTTTATTAGTGCTATAATCAGATTTTCATAGAGTTCCACAATAACAGGAGAAGCTTGAAAAGTAATTAAGAGATTCTCCAACACGGCAGGAGTTTTTGTTAAAGGAGAAAACTAATTCAAACTGTAGTTTGCAGATACAAGAGGAGTTAGGGCTTGAGTCCAAGAGACTCCTAATCTTCAAGAAAAGTAGCTGCTCTGAAAGCCACGGGGAGGGAGAGGTCATTCATATACTTTTGTTTTCCTTTCAAGAAAAAGCGAACTATTAGGAGCTTATCTAACAATTAAAACATCTGCTTCACAAAGGAAATCACATGTCAGCTTGCATTACCTTGATTGAAAAGATGTGTTTTATTACATAACTTAATTTGGAAATATAAAAAGTACTATATTAATTTGTGTTTGTAAGAAACACCACTGATTTCCAAAGATTAACAACAGACTGTACATATGCCTTCGAGAAAGCACCCAACCACGTAAATGACAGTTTCCAAATGCGTGTGTGTTTAGATTTAACCAGATCCCATATACCCTTCTGTATGTAATGCACTTGTAAGTCACGCCGAAGATTTTGGTGTTCAGTTTTGATATTATCATAATGCACTGACATTTTCAAAACTGCAAATCTTCTAAACTACGTGTTTCCCTGATGCAGATATAGATGGTAATGGATGGCAACAAGTAACTCATTTGTGAATCTTTCCTATCTCCTACTATCTCATGCCTCCCTTGTTACTGCTTTCCCTATCTCTTCTGCCCTTTTCTGTGGCTAGCTGCCACCTCTACTACTGCTTTGATTCTGCTATGCAGACACAGGTTTCATTAATGCTTTTCAGCAGCTGTGCTTGGCTTTAAGCTTTTATTTTCTAATGAAAAGGAATTGTGAAAAATTACTTTAATAGGAAAAAAAAATAAATTGGTGCAGTCTCTTGTGCTAAATAAGGTGCTGAGATCATTCAGAACATTGTTTAATTTCTTTAAATGTAATAATTACCTTTTAAAATGTGCATGTGTCTTAATCTTTTTATGGTGTATGATAATGGAGGAGTTTTATATGATTCACTTATGAGTGAAGATAAGGATGTACATTGTAGATTATTGCTCTATCACCATACATTTGAAGAGAGCTCCCTTATGGCAGTAAAATAATAATGGGACTGTTTGCCTTGTCCTAAAACCCACCAGAAAGCACTGCTCTGGGTTATTTTAGGGCATAACACAGAGATTTGTTCTCCTCTGTGCTTCCTTACTGCTTGTAGGAGGTAAGGAGACTCACCTGCACGGTGGAAGGCGCTGTGCTCAGCAGTCTGGCTAGGTCTCCTAGCCCACGCCAGAAGCCCCCCGCCCAGAAATTGTGTATTGGCTCTTACTTTCACAAAACTCTCTAGGACTGCTTTTGTAACTGCAAGCTAACTGGTGGTCCCTTGCTAATTTGGGACCCAACTGCAGGAAGAGGGATATGAAGGGAAGAAGAAACATATGGAAAGAAGAAGAAAATTGAAATATAATACAGGAGGTCAGTGGGAGACCATTGTGCACCCACTTGCTGCTTTTGTTCCTTCCAAGCTCTCTCTAGTGTCAGGAAGAACTGCTCTTCAGGCATGTGGCATTTCCTACAGGAATGAGCATGCCTGAGCCAACACCATTGGAGTCATAGGGACTGAAATATGTAGATTTAAGACAGCTTTTCAAACTCACCAAATCCCATGTAATTTTTAACCTGCAATGCCCAAGAAATCTCTACTGAGGAAGTACATTATAAAGTACTAATAGAAACTGAGGAACAGGCAAGGATTTTATCAGAAAGGTTTATTTTAAAAGAAGAACAAATCAGACAGTTGAGGGTTGCCAAACATCTTTCAGGAAACACTTACCATAGATGCTGGACCACAGCAGGAATCAGTCATGAGGACTGGGATGGAGAATATGGCCAAATGTGATACAGCACATCAATACTGTGTTTGCAGGTGTAACTCTCTTAAAATCCACTTCAGTTATCACTGTAAAATTGACCCCGGCCCATCTTTATTTCACCTCCCTCAGACTTCTTGTCATTTTTGTCCAGTGATATCTCTTTGAGTTGTAAATCAGAAAACAAACATTGATGCCACCTAAATTTTACAGGGCACTCAATTTATCCAAATTTGAAACATTGACGCTTTCCAAGCCAGGACCAAGCATTGATGCAAGATGCATGAAGGGAGGACACGAAGTAGCGTAACCACTCTTTTTCACACAGGTAATGATGTGTTCACTTCTCATCTTCCTCTCTCATTTGCAGAAATTCCTGCCATGCTTCTCTGCTGCTAAACTGAGTTCTCTGCAGCCCCAAAAGAAGATTTCTGCTGGTAGTGCTGCAGAGCCAAGCTGACAGTCTGAGTATTAACATTTTTAGTGCTTTCCTGAAGTCATCAGCTCCAGATGTTCTGAGACTGTGGGGAGAATCTCAGATTTATATAAACCATGAATAAAAGTTTGAAAAAGTGAATCCTATGGTTTCAAAATCCTTGGTAAAAGCACCTACCCCCACACCCCAGTGTCGGGCTTTTCAAGTAAAAGTAGTGATTTTTGCCTCACTTTTTGAATGCTCGGGGGTAGCAAGTTCTGTCACTATGGCTGCTGCCTTAGGCCTGTTTAGCAGGATTTGGGTCTAAGGTTAAATCAAAGTTTGTAGGCAAAAACCTGTTTCTTCTTTTTCAATGTCTTTTATTCAGCTCTGTTTCACATCTGTTCAGTTAACCCCTAATTGCAGAGGTGATTTAAGGTGAATCCTCACTAGAGGCTGTTTTACATGACACAGAGAAGTGCTGGAAAGAGGCCAGTATTTTATTGACATAATCCTATCTCATGGTTTGCAAAAATTTGCCTTTTCTGGAGTTGAGTCAGTATCCACGACTGGTTTGAAGAGGTTGCTATTCCAACCCAAAGATTCACAATAATATTCCATGAAAATGTAAATTTTCCAGGAGTTCAGAGTATCTTTTGAGTTCCCAGGGTTCACTGTAGATTTTCAACTGGCTGGTTCAGAGGTTTTCACCTTCCCTACCTTCAGACATGTACTATTTCCTCCAGGAAGATCTAGACGTTTTGTAATAATGCTTCTTCCCTGCTCTTGAAAACTACATACCGAGCTGAGGGATTGTAATATGCTTTATTCCAATTATTTTAAAAATATACATATTTCTTATATGAAAAAAGGTAGAGTCATGCAAAGGATTGCTTTTGATTGACTGTTTTTTATTCCCTGCCTATAAATCTATGACATAGCTCGGAGCTGACATAAGTCAATAGCTGGTAACATAGTTATAGGCTATGGAAAGGGACCAGGCAGGGAATAGTCCTATGCTACTATTACTGCTGGAACAAAACTACGTTGTGCAGAAATGACTACCACATGTGAGGGAGATGAGTCTTGGAGGAAAGCTGTCTGTATTTCTGCATCCTACAGTGATGATTTGTGGAAACAGCACAGTGGTCTTTAAAATATCCTGTTAATTTGTCATGCTTTCTGGCATTAACAGAACATTTGGTGCATAGCGAAGTTATATTGGAATTGAGACTGGCAAATCTTCCTATTCTCTGCTGTTTCTTTTGTTTACCCTGTAACTGGTTTATGCAGTGTCACCATCATCTGCTGTTCTATCCTTCCATCTCCAGGGATGCATTTGTGATCTGTGTATGAGGAGCAGCGGATGAGGAATTGCACGATATCTGTTCTAGTCTTCTTGCTGGTGATAAGGGCAACAAGCACCTCCAACAGACTTCTGCAGATGACAACTGGATGGTAGCTCACTTAGAGAAAATGCATATATCTGAAGCTTGGTCCTTTATTTTTTTATATAAAAATATTGCAGTTTCATTCACGCTAGCCCTTCAGTTTTTGTGTTGACACAGTCATTTAAAATCAACATCATATAGAGCCACAGTCAGTGAATAATATTTTAAACTCTTCTATCTATTCAGCTTTGTGCTGGAACTTAGTTATATTTGGTCACTGTGGTATTGTTCAGAATCATTAAGAAATCAGGTCAGTGAATGGCAGCATTCAGATTCATCAAGAAATCAGATTTTCTCTTATTGCTTCAACAGCAATTAAATCTTATCATATGCATAACAGCATGGTATATATTAAACAAATAGGTCCATACTGAGTCAAATAATTTACATAATTATTAACAGGTCTCTTTGGTAGTTGTACAACCTTTTTTTAAAAAAAATAATCTAAAGAGTATAATCTCTTTGTTAAATGCTGCAGAGGCTGTTTTATATTTCTGAGAGACTTGGGAAATCTCACTGTCTCTTTATGAGATATACCTAGGGATAATCTAAAATCAGAGTTAATTAGTGGAAAGTTTATCATTCTGATTATAATATTATTTTTCCACTCAGAGCCCTTGGTCAGATAAATCTATTAAAGTGTGATGTGTTATTACATTCTGTGTCAACTTAAGCCAAATCCACCACATTCTTATGTATCTTTTTACTTTCTGCTTGTGAGTAACTTACTTGGTTTAAATAGGAGTAGGTTTAATAAATGTGTAAGTATTTACAATGTATAATGAAGATATAAAAAATTAATGCTGTTTTTGTTAAACTGTACTTTTAACATTGTCCCTTTTCCACAGCTGTCAACCACATAATTGATTTTCTTATCATTTTGCCTCAAATTATTTAAGCATAGCTGTACAGAATATTTTACAGTTCATATGTAAATAAAAATATGTTTTAAATAACCTTAAATTGTAGATCAAACACATAACTAAATGGAGAATTAAAAAAAAAAAAAAAAAAAAGAAAACCAGTCAAACACACTTGTATGAATCTCAACAAATGAACTAGATCTCTAACATGGATAGAAGGGCAGAAGGGAGTTGGGGAGGTGGGTACAGAAGAACTGAATGGCCTCTGTCCCTGTCTGTGTGCTTCTGAGGATGGTTTCACCATAGTCGTCCCCTGAGTATGTTTCCCTGGGCACCAAGGAAGGATGTGGACACTGGTTTCTCACTAACTCCAGAAGGCAGGCAGTGAGCTATTGGTAACTGAAAGCTCTTTTGCCCCATTCCCTCTGATCTTGGTTAAAAATAACTCTTCAAAGTTATATTAGCTCCTGGTCAGTCCCTCATCTGATTCACCATACATCCAGACAAACCTCGGCATCAACACAACTGAGGCATTGCTATGGGAACAAGTAGCAGGAATTACCTAATTTGGCAGAGCTGCCCAAAGAAATGGGCTTCAGTTATAAAATAACACATTGGACATCCATAGTGTGGCCTTACTCCCAACTGGACTGCCTGTGGCAGGGGGGTCCCTCTTCACATTCACGGGGCAGGAGTACCAAGAGGCTCCTTTCACGGCTCCTGCAGGATTAATAGGAGGGATCTTTGCTGTAGCAGCACCTGGAAGGAGGGGAGGTTGTAGACAAGTCTCCCAGTCTTTATCCTCTCCAGGGTGACTGGCTTGGACCTGCTGCAGGGCTCGTCACATACATCCTCCTCTTGAGGGGCTGTTGACAGGATCCTGAGAGCACTTTGCTAACACACTATTGAGATTCATGGTGAACTTCACATTTCCCGAAGCTAATCATCCAGACTGTCCACAGATGCAGGCAGACATCACTGCTCAGACCTACTGCACTGATGAGCTATTTACAAAAAATCACGTCTTATCTAAAGCTACTAAATACATATAAGCTTTATGGATATTGACTTTTTTTTGTTGGATAAGTTTCAGGAAACAGTTTTTTACTTAATGATTCATTTGAATCCAGGCCAAATTTGTAAGTCTGTAAGTCTGGACTGAGCAAATAATTTTGAAGAAATTATTTATTCAGTGAAGATAGCTGCTTTTCCTCACTAGTACATAGTTCATGGTCAGACTGTGAAACTCCTTAACTTACTTGTAATTCAAAGTTATTCATACATTCCCTCACATAATAATTCTTGGTCTAAAACAATTTACAAAAAGATTATCAGTGCCTGCCGTGAAGAGACATGAAGGAATGGAATTTATGTCTGGTTCAGAATCAGCTTGGAAATTTAAATGGATATACTCTAATGTGAAGAAACTCTTCGCTGTTTGGTGAGTGTGGCTGGTTTTCCTCAAATCATTTTTTTGACACACCATTTTTTTCTGGTGTTTGACCAGCTCCATAGTTCATAGAGGATTTCCCTCCCTCTGCCCATCATTTTTCCTACTCTTACTGGAAACCTTGTAGCCAGACAGCTGTGCTGAATGAAGTGTGTTTATGGTCTCATATCAGTTTCTAGTAAATAGGTACACTGGTGATGAAACCACAAGCACTACCTTGGCCATCTTTGTGAAGAGGAGAAAAGGACAAGGGAACTTACCTGCTCACTTTGTACTAGAATTGGCCCCTCTGGTATGAACTGCATTTAATAGATGTTATTAGAACAGCATGAACATTCTGCTATGAAGGGCAACACCTGTACCTGCTGTGCTGTCAGAACAAAGCTAGCATCCCTTAACCGCTCGCAAAGAGGAAGGTGGGGAGGGAGATCCACTGCTTCCATCCCTAATTCTCTCCTGCATCAGGGCGGTGCTCCTTTGGGCATTGCTCACTGAACCCTTCAACGCTTTTGCTGAGAAGCTGGCACTGCCTAGGGTTTCTGTCTGGCATCCTAGTCCAGGATGTTTATTTAAACTTTCAGCTCCCTTTCCTCTGGTGCTAACACAAACCTTTTAGTTAACCCTTTAGTTAACCCCAAACCAAAAAGACTGATTCCTTTCAACTCTATTGTCTTTCCTGCCTTCCCTCTCTACTATTCCCCTGCTGCAGCCCTCACCTTGTTCTTCTACCTGCTTCACTTTCTTCTTTTTTTTGGTTTCTGTGACTGATATCCTTTCTCTCTAGCCTTTCCTATTTTGGGGAGGAGGTTGTCTCTCTTGGCCCCAGGCAGTGCTCTTTCAAGGTCTGGCTTATTCTACCCTCCCATTCTTATTCTTTATTTTATATTACAAAGGAGCCTCCAGCTGGTATTGATAATCACTGAAAAGAGAGTTTCTACCCTAATAGTTTAGAATGTAGGTGAATTAATTCTGCAGGTTAAACAGACCAATCCTTTTCTGTATGTACATTGTTTTAAAAAAAGTAATTAAAAATATTTAAAACCTAATTTGGTTGTATCGGGATTATAAGTACTAATATAAATACCCATTTAGGCATTGGGCCATTTTAAAAATTCTTATTTGCCTATTTTAACCTATAGGTTATTTTTATTCTGGCCTTGCAAGATTTTTTTAACATATCTTCAGTGTTACAGAGTAGTAATAAAGTCAGTTATCTTGGATCTTATCTTTACTTTAAAATATTTTATTCTTTCTCACCCAGTTTGGCTTTCTTGGTTCTGGTAGCCCTCTGCAAAATAGAATATTTTCATTCAGTTCTGCAGGTGGTGAAAGACATAAAACATTAGAATAGGTCCTTTAAAACAGCTGTAAACTAAAATGATGCTTGTAAACTGAAATACTGCAGTTTTGTTTGCCCTGAATTTTAAAATAGTTTCATGAGGTAATTGAGCCTTAAAGGATCTGGATTTTTTTAACTATATTATGTTATTATGCAGTTGCCACAGGGGGAGCATATGTTTGCTGCCAAAAATCTAAAACTGGATTCTTGGATGTTAAACAGATAAGATTAAATCATACTTCAGCTCTACTAGAAGCAAGCACAACAGTCATCTGAAGCATGTGACAGCTATGTCCTGGAAAACTGTTTCTAGACAGATATTCTTGGTTGCTTACATAGAATAAAATAGGCAGTTCACATTCATTCAATATACTGAGTTTTAAGCACCTCTGTAGAACTATTCAGTTGAATTTTTTTCTGATCTTCCTGAAATGTGGCATTGCTTCTTTAGGGAGACTTGTAAATTAAGCCTTTCACTTAAGATGGTTATACTCTTATGGATTTCTGTTGTTCTTATTGGTCACTGAACACATATGGTGACATCTGGGTTTTAAGATTTATCTTTTCTTAATTGTATTAACGGGTTTGAGTCTGCACTGGATTACAGGTATCAGTTTTCGCACATTCTTATTACATTTTATTGTGCCCTAAAACGTGACAGGCACTACACTGAACAAAAAGAAAGATATAATCACTTCCCTGAAGAATTTACCATCTAATTTTAGATTGGAAAGAGAGTAATAAACAGCAGGAGGAGAAGGAGTGAGGAACTACCTCACATGTTAGAGCAGTAAGATCAAGCTGTTAAGCTGTTGGGGCTTGTAAACACCTCGATTGCTTAACTAAAAGGTTTATTTAAAATAATTATGATCAGTGAGCCACTAATTGTAGGCACCACCAAAATGAACTTAAAAGGAGGGATTTGAATGAAAAGTTCAAATTCAGTGAACCAGAATCAGCACTGCATCTCACAAACTGGGCAGAATGACACAGAAAAGCTTGCAGGAGAGGCAGATAAGTGGGACATCAAGACTGATGTCAATGGTAAGTGGAGAGAGCAAACCTGTATACACAGAAAGTGTGTGGTTAAGTGGGGCACTGAAGGTCTAAATCTAATGTGGTGGATAAAGGAGAACTAGTGGACTGATTTAAAATGAACTTAAATGACTGAACTGTTTCAGCTGACTTAGCGAGGTCAGCTGTGTTAGGGAGACTGTGGTCCCATTGCCAGGTGGACCGGACTGACAGGAGGCATGTAGGTTTCAGTGACAAAGCCTGGGATGAGTGTTTAACCACTGAAGCAGAATAAAAGGTTGGAAGAAGGTTACTCCATAAGCACTGCAGAAGGTTTCTTACCTAGTCCCAAGTTGCCTATCCCTCACTGCTACTACATTAGCCCACTTCTAATCATGGCTCCACATTAATAGCTGCCCCAAGATTCTTTCCTACAGTGTCTATCCTGAAATATCTATTGGAGCAGTGTCCAAGTGTTGACTTCTAGGTTACATATGTTTTAGTGGCACTAGTTCAGTTCATACTGGGTAAATGAGCATTGCAGCAAGTGCTGCGTTTTCTCAACAGTGAGGTCGAAGACTGCCTGAAAAGATGGCTTAAAATTATTTGACTTCTGGAGTGGTACTTTCACATAAAGATAAGGCCCAGTGACAGAACTGCACCTGGAAACCGTTGCCATTGCTGTCCACAGTCTGTTACGATACTAATATGAAAAATCAAGCGGCACTAAAATGCAAACGCACAGTTGTGCCATCTAAAACAGTTCAAACCTACTTGTTTAACTAGAGTTAACAAAGAAACTTGGACATCTCAGATGACCCAGTCTTTGTGCTATTGCAAATTCCCAAACTTCTATACTCCCTCTTTGATGGTTTCAAATGGTTAACATCTAGGTTTTATTATGTTGCTGAATCTTGTATGTTGTCAGGCAGTGCCACGTCGATTAAAGTGTACTCAGGAGAGAGTTAACCACAAAGTTGTAAGTATTCTTGACAGGTCATTCTTGCTTGAGCTTGTTTTTTTGTGTATAAGGATTAAAAATCTTGTCACAGATGGGAAAGAATGAAGTACATGCAAAATAATGGAGCATCAATAACTCTTAAAAAGCACTTAACAGAAGTGGCAGAATTTGAAAGAGATGGTGTGATGATGGTGTATACATTAAACAAAATAAGACTAGTAGTAATGTTGAAGATAGAGCACTGTAAAATAATTTCTTTAAATATTGAATGCAAGTAATAATTGACAGTGCTTGTTCATTTCAGTGATGAATGAATATAAGAATTTTATTTTTATTCAGCACTGTACCGAACACACGCAAATAACTCCTTTGTGTTTTGCAACATTTGCTTTCCTGAATATTCTATATTAATGATATTTGAAATTAACTGGTTCTCATTTTCTGCTCTGCTGGGTCTGGTTTTGCTCTGCTCCTTTAGAAGAAAGCAACCCTAAAACAGGCAGGTGCAGCCATTGGCACCTAGTACATTCTTGAGTTACATGGTGGCAGCTATTTTATTCCTTTATCCTTGTTACCAGTGTGGGAGTTTTGGCTTCAGAAAAAAGGGTATGACCAAAATACCTTTGCATTAGGGTTTGTTTCTACCTGCTGGCCTGCTATTGGCAGCTGGGATAAATAATAGCAGCATTCTCAAGCAATGAAGAGGCCACTTGGCAAAGTTATAACTTGTTTAGAGGCCCAGCCTGGTAGCCATGTAATCCTGGGTAAAGAGAGTAGAAACACCCCAGTGCTTTTTACCTACCTGCTATCTCTCCATAATTCCATCAGGTGGATGGAAATCTTGAATATGGTAGCCATTTGAGGTCTGCATTTTTCCTCTTTCTGGTGTTTTTGATTATGAAGTCTCAAAAAAGGTAGGCAGACCTGATGATTGAAATGCAGCCTATGCTGGGGATCTATGTCGGGAAATACATGGCAGTGGTTTAATCAGACTTAACAGTGTTATCCTATCCCATAATACACACGCAGAGAGCAAATAACACAGCATTTTATTGACAGCTCTTGAAGTTTATGTTTTCAAAATATGGATTTCAGCAGCTGGACTTGACTCAGATGCCAAGATTGAAAAGAACACAACCACAAGTGGCTTGAAATGGTGATTTTTGGGGGGTAACTTTCAGACCATAAACACCTTTCCTTTTATGGGATACTAAGATATCTATAAAAGCTGACTTAGCAAGCCTTGTGTCTGTAGACTTCCATTCATTACACAGAGCTGTACACCTCCATAGAAAAAAAATAAATGTGGAGCCACAAAACTGAAAATCATTGGCCTATAGCTTCTTTGGATAATCTTTATCTGAGACGCAGGGCTGTCTCCCAAGATATGTAGAAGAATTCTTACAAATACAAAGAGAAAATTGTTCTTTCCATAACTGAATAATTTAAATGACTGCTATGGCTTCCCTGTGGATTTCTTATCCAAATACCAGCTCAACCTGTTCATGATTACCCTGTGAGAGCCAATGAGTTCACAACCTGCAGCAGGAAGACTGCAGACCATGGTAGAAAGGAGCCTAGAAAAACTGAGACTGCTTTACTACATTATTATTAGTTTATACATTATTAAATTGCTGCAGTCTGAGTGAAGGTGCTCATAAGGCTATGTTTTTCCTGTTCTTTTTAAATTGTCAAAGGATTTAAGACACTTTAAAAAAAATTGGGTGGAACAAAGTGTGCTACAGAAGACTTACCACTACACTTAGACAGTCTTACTATACTTGAGACAGGCCACCCCTCAGGCAGATTTGTGTAATCTACACAACAGGTAATTTCCATAGGTGTGAACATCTTGTAGGGCAGGATTAAGATGCAGAAGATTTACACTGCTGGAGAGCAGTCAGGCTACTACTTCTAGGGACAGGTTCTGGAGCTGTTTGATGTACTCAGTATTTTTGGAGGACAGAGTAACAGTTTTAAACTGCATTTAGCCTAAAGTTTAGAGTAAGAGAGGGTGCTAAATAGTCCCAGGTGGTCTCAGCTTTTTGTTGTTGTAGGCAGGATGATGGTTTCAGGGAATGCTTGTGGGCTGATGCAGAAATACAGGATGTGAAGGGGCATGAAGTGCTCCAGTCCCTCTGAGTTTGCAAGCCAGGAAAGTAGGGAGAAATGCCGCAGGCCTTTCAGGGGGATTTGTAAACCCTCCCTTGGAGGTTGTTTGATTTTTGTCTCATCGTTGGCAGAAGAGTACACAGGCCTGTACCGTTTGATCTGCTGTGGGGTTGCTATTTCACTGCTGCTAACTCTCCCTGGCTCTGCACCTCTGGCATTTACAGCTGCAGCAACAATCATCTTAAGAAGCACAGTCAGTAGGGCTCTAGACCAAAAGAGCAGCTGCTGCTGCTTCAGGTGAGGAAGAGGATGGCCAGGCAAGGAGCTGCCACTGCCTGTTCTTCCTCAGGCTGCAGTGGGTCCCTCATCCCAGCTGCCAGCCCAGCAGGCAGGGCAATACTGCCTGCCCCAGCTGCACAATGAGAACAACCTGGGTGCTAGATCTGGCCCAGCTGGACTAGACCCAGCCTGCTCAGCCTAAATAGTGCTGGGTTAAAGCTCTAATTAAAACAAAGTGAGGATAATAAACTTCTGAAACCATAAGGTGGAATCAAAGCCTCACATGAGCCATTTCAATAACTGGTAAAATGTGACTTTTACTTTTGTTTAAGCTTTTAGAAGGTGTTTGTTAGATCAAGATATCTAATAAGACCTAGTATTATGCCTTAAAATCCCCATCCAAATAAATCCTTGGTGAATTTTAAGGTCAGGAAGGACTTTTGTAACTGTGAACCAATAGATCTGCTGCAGTTCCTATTTCAAATAAATGCCTTGAAGACAGAAAAGCGGTGAATTTTGTGCCCCTTAAATAAAAACTGGTTATGTTTGACATTTTTTCTGGGGATGGATATTTGGGACAGGCACATCTGACCTTAATGTGGGTGGAAAGAGAGGACTTGAAAACATAACTGAGTCACATGTGTTGAGTGTTTGCATTGTGCTAACTAACAAAGAAACCAAAGCTATCATACCCATAGCTATTTCTGTTCCTCTCTGACTGGTGTGCTTGCGCATTGGTGTTTTAGCAAGTGATAGGATGCAGAAGGGTTGGCTGCATCAGTTTGAGCAGGTACTAGAAAAAAGTGGGTCAACAATGTATTCTGGTTCATGTCTGCGTTGATGTGCAAATAAAGCACAGCTAGTAATGGAATGTATGTGTTGTTTCACACTGAGCCAAGTAAATCCAGTTTGAAAAAAAAGTCTGGTGGCATATTAGATTGCTTATAGGAATAAAGTACCTGCTTTGTACTCTCATTTTCACACTGGTAATTAGCATAAAATTCCAGTTTTGGAGAATGGTTGGATTCTGCTGAGGTTTTTTGGAAACAAAATTAAAAGTTTCTGTGCTCTTGAGTGCTGACTTCTTTATTCTGTTCTTTGCATAGGATAACTTCTGAAGGCTTTCTGCTTCATGCTGAATTTGACTCAGATTTAAATTTACTTTGCATATTTCCTTATCCTGTAACTGTGCTTTCAGTGAGCCTTTATTACTGTCATCAACTGTCATGCCCTATTGCATCTGACCAGCTACAATTGCACAGCAAAATAGCAGTTTGTATGATTTTTATCTGTGTCTACAATATATAAGTTGCAGTTGTATAATACTCTGATTGTACCTCTGGTATTTTAATGTTTACTCCCTTAAGTGGGTCTTGAAAAGATCCACTGAAGTCCTGTTCCTTAGTAAATTACCTGGAATGGATAAGCAAGTAGAGCACACTTACAGACCCTCTTTTGTTTTCCTGCTTATGCTAAATCCACTTCTTTTTTTCTTGGCCAGCTGTCTGAGACATAATTATCCAGAATTGTAACTATCAGAATTAGGTGAAGCTTTTATGTGGAGATCAGATGCTTTATATTTCATAGAAAAGCTTACACTAAAGCACAGAAGAGCTCACTGAGAAGCTTTGAGTTACTGTCTCTGCTCCCTTGCAGGTGGGGTGGTGCTCTCCCAGCCACAGAGGGCCCACCTGGAGCTGTACCTTTACACTATTTTTCAAACAATTTTGTTGTTGTTATGGTTACCAGCCACCAACCATGCAATCTTACCACAGTCCCTGACTCAATCACAACTTTAAACTGCCTTATCTCTGCTCCTGTGCCTGTTCCCGGATCTGTTTGTTTCCTCTTTGATTGTTCAGTACCCTCCTTTTCCCTCCATTTTCCAGTATCCTCTATTTCCACTAGGACAACTTTGGATCCTGCACACACCATGATTTTCTCCTCCTGACCTTCAGAGACACTTGTCCCTGCTACAGCCACCATTCCTAACCCAGTGCCCACCATCCATTCCCCTTCTTTTTGTTGTGGCCTCTCTACAACCTAAAGTTTCTAAAAAGTTTGCAGCCTTCCACCCTTCCCTTACATCTCCTATACTCCAGCTCTCTGGTCCCTTTTTATATGACATATGTATATAGATATATATTTATGTTTATATAAATGGTCTCAACATGGTGGCTGGTCCCTTGAGGGACCCTCTGTTACCTGCGGCCTATTTATATTGCTTCCCAAGGGGAATAAAATGAAACAAAACACATAATGGGGTAGGTCATGTAGCTAAATCAAACCTGGAGCTGCACATCCAGATATGGGAAGTTCTGGGTAGGCGGCCTCTGAATTAACACTTTTTGTGTGGAGGTTCAAAGGAGCAGAACGGCTCTGTGATCTGTTATGTCCAAATGAGTTGCTCTCTACTGCCAGGTAGAGGATCTAATGATTTGAGGCTGGAGTGTGAAGGCCAATCCTATTAGCAGAAGCTCAACCAGAGAATCTTACAAAATCTGCACTGTTGCTTGGCTTCAGCTGGAATATTTGTGTCTCTCTAAGTCGTGTCTCCTCCTTGATACTTCTCCTCTTTTTTCACTTTAATTTGTTTTGTGACTCAAATTTAGAGGAACATTTCATTGTGAAGTGGTAACTATCTGCCCTTACAAATGTGTCTATTTCTAAATTAATTATATTATTTAAATAGCAATTATTCTGTAAATAATTGAACTGAGTCATACATAAATTTCAAAGTCTCTAAGGTGTTATTCAACTTGATGTTAACTAATATGACTAATAAAATAGATAATAAAATATGAATAATTAAGTTAGTCTCTCTACCACATCATCCATGATACTTTCATGGCCTTGGTTATCTGGAGATGTAAAATGAAAACCTCTTTTTCTCGGTCAAAGGAGTTTCTGACTATGTTTTCCCTGGATCCATATATTAAGCTATCCAGGACACACATCCACAGTTTCATTGTGCTACTGAAACCAATCAGGTTCTCTTAGATTTCCTTTTACTTGAGAGAAACTAGAATATAACTGTGTGGTTTGTTAATGAACTTTTAAGCACTGTTTTAATCAAGCTTGTATAAGCAAGGCATTTATTTATTTTAGTTTGTTTTTTGTTGTTTTTTTTTTAAGTGTGAACAGCTAGTTTCAGGAAGTTTTTTATGTTTCATATCAACTTCTAAAAACCTGCTTGTTTGAAAGGAACTGCCAAATGCTTGAAAACTCGCTCATCATTGCTTTATAGTTATCCTGGCATACTACCAGGTATAAGTCTCAAATACCAATTAAATCTCAAAGAGAACTGAGATCCAGAATTAGTTGCTTGCAGGATGTCATGCCTTATAAACACTAGGGGAGAAATAAATTAACACATGTCAAGATACAGTATAGTAAAGGTCTAGAATACATAAATAACTGTTTAATGATGTTACATCTGTAGTCTTTCTGTATTAAACTATATTAGCTGAATCATTAATAGAATAGCTGAAACAATACAGACAGTAACAAGCTTTTGCTCTGGTGAAGTAGGAACAAGATATAGAGCAATAGGTCAGGCAACAAGAAAAAATTTAAAGATCTCTGTTTTCCAGTGGTAGACCTTGAAAGCTCTAGAAAGGGGACATTGAGCCTGTTTCCAAGGATGGCATCTGTAGCAGCACCCCAGACCTGGGAGAAAGCTTTGTCAAGAGCTGATCTTGACAGTTTTTACTGCTCTGTTACAGACTATCTTCACCCACATCTGAAAACTCATATCTGAAAACAGTCTTTGATCTGGGCTTGAACTGGTAGCTCTACATATCTCTTCTCCTGGAACCCTGGGCGAGAATACACCACTGTGCCCATGGTCTTTCTGCTTCATAAGGTAGGGACTAAGTATTCCTTAGCTAGAACTTATGGCTTCATCAGAGTTGGCAAGAATCCAAAAGGCCATGGCACAGGCTAACAGGTTTGAAGTCTTCTCAGATGCAGGTCATGCTGCAAACAGCATGACAGGAGACAAAACAAATTAATCAGTTGCCATGTATTTTATTCCCGAGAAGTCTAATGGTTTGATGACTAAAAAAGAACACAAGCCATGCCCCAAACAAACCAACCGCTCCTTGCTACCAAAACCCATCTCACTGATACAGGTCATGGTGTGTGGGGGAAGGCTTTCTCCTGGCCTGATATTCCTTCCAAAAGCTGCTCAAAGCTCCTGACTGAAGTCTAATCTTCTGGCTACATTTGGGGTAACCTAACACTTAAAGAAGAGCTACAGCTTCACTGCCTGATCCTTGAACTAAAAGAGTCCATGAACACAAGCAAAGGCATTAGAAACCCCCCTGTTGGGTGTCCCAAGAATTACTTGTACTTCAACAGAATTTCATTTTAAATAGTGCTGAATCCTGTCAACAGATAAATGTGTCTTTCTAGGTTAGCCTTCAGACTAGATTAAGGGTTGTGTGCTCAGCCACTTTACCTGGAAAGAACTACATCAGCTCACTCACCTCTTCAGATGAGACCACAAAGGAAAAGCTAGACACCAAACACTCATCAAAGCACCTGAATTGTTTATAGCTTCCATCCTTGCTCAGCAGGTTTCCAGTGTTTCAGGTCCCATATGAGTCTATAGCAGGCTTTGGAAACCATCCCAGGCAGGTCTGGGAAGACCTTTTCCAGACATATTTCTGGAATGAATATAATAAATAGTCATATTAGTCATCTCCAAAGCCTCTGAATTCTGCTGACTCCTGGCTGAAGAAGTGCAGCCACCAGGTTCTTCTCTGAATACTTCCTATAGCTTTTACTTATCCTTGAGGGCCTCCACTCTTCCAGGCCAACAAAGCCCTTTTCTTTTCTTCACAGTCTGACAAATCTGAAGAGATTATGGAATTTTAGGTTGGCGTTATGGACAGTGGTTAAGGCAGATAGTCTGGTTACTCTTCAAGGTCGGGGAGAGGGAGGAATTTCGGGTTAAAATCAGCAGGCAGAGCATACTGGCCATTCACAGAGCCTGTAGTCAAGTAGAGAGCCCTCTGCTCACTTTTCTCTTTAGTACCAGCCAGCTGCGATAACAGGGGAAGAGGGGGAAAGAGGAGTTATCATGAAGCACTGGCTCTTACAGCAGGCTACGCTTGCCTGGCATCACTCCTAGTTCTGAGTCAGCTGATAGCTGGGTGAAATTAGGTCACCTGCTAACATGTTCTTGAGTCAACATGCTTTTGGCTTTTAATGTAGAATTTGAGGTTAAGCAAATAGATTAGTGAGAGAAAACTGTCTCTGAGAACTGAGTGCTTGATGGAAGAAGGCGTGGGTGCCTTAGTTTGGTTTTATAACGGTCCTAATGGTCCTGAGGAAGTCCTGGCTATGATCACCGTTGCACATTAGTCCTTTTGCTGTGGGCGAGGCCCTCACAAAATTGCTGCAGACTGGAAGCTGCCACCTCAGGAAGTGAGGGGGCAGACATGCTGCCTCCTTGGGGGGCACTGGCAGTGCTGGGTTTCCCAGTGTGATGTCAGTCTGACCACACTAGAGGGTGCTCTGCGAGGAGTGGGGTTTTTCTGCTCCCACGGTTTCAACAACAGCCAGAGAGGGAGGGTGCTCTGGGAGGCAGGTGGGTGCCCCTCAGCGCCCCAAACTGCGGGCACAGAATTTTTACCAAAAGTGAATGTTGTCCAAATAGGCATTTGCTGATGTGTGAGGAAAACAGAGGTGAGGTTTCAAGTAAGAAGTGGGATTTTTTAATTCAGAACAAATGAAGAAGACCACAATATGTGTGGTATGTTCAGTACAGCTTTGAGGCTTAGCTGTCTCGGTTTTAATTATATCCTAATATGATAGTATACCACATTATTCATGTTCTTAATAATAGCTTGTATTGTTTCAGGAGATGCAAGCAGAGAGACCCTGGGGATATACAAAACTCAGACATTTTAAAACTAGTAAGATTCAACTATTTCAAGTGTTAGTTTATTTTAAAGTGGTATGTCTTTTTCTGCAGCACACCCAGTATCTCATGGTCCAGGCCAAGAGGGATTTCATTGGGACTGTAGGAAGTACAAACAGGATTTTTAGCTCAAAATCAGAGATCCAGCACTGACGTGTTCAATGTAGGCTGCTACAAGATGTTTTACAAAATGTTTCTGGATCTTTATTAAGGAGAATACTTGCTTGAGTGTTACTCCCTATGAATAAAAATGATTTACCCCTGGCAGGTTTGATATGATTATTTTACAAATCAACCAGGGGACTGACAGTCACATTTACTTGAGAAATATATCTAGTTCTAGAACACAATATACACTCAATGTCATTTGCTGAGGAAAGTTTTGTCTGCAAACTGCTTTTTTTTTGTTTTGTTTTTAAACACCCTTATTTAATTTCATTGTTAACATGAATGAATTCTTGGAGGACCTCGTGTCCTACCTCCAAGCTACATGTCCTGGTGAACAGGGCCTGCTCTGAGATACCGTAGGATGGGGATAGTCTCAATAAATTTACCTGGCAAAAGCATGGAAATTAATCCAAAAAAAGATTATATTGTGCCAGGGGTTAGAAAAGAAAATCAGACAAGAAAGGATTGGAAGAAAAGTCAGAAAACAATTATCTAAGCTAAGTGATTACAGAAGGAAATGTTCAAAAGAAGGTGTAGATGACTGGATGAAAAAAACTGTATTAGTGGGAGAGGATGTCCAGTAAACTGGAAAAAGAAAGAGGGTCAAGGGAAAATGCTGTTAGTGTGTACAACCAGTGATAGCAAAATGACACATTTTCATACCTCACTTCTTTGCCTGAGCTCTTTTTTGTGACTGCATACAAAAGCCTTAGCTTGTTAAAATATGCACAATCTAGGATCAATATTGCACTCACAGCTAGGGCCAAATCCTGTTTGCCTTACTTTCCTGAATAGTGACATTTTTTAAGTAGAATTTGGCTGCAATATGTTATTTAATTTTATGGATCCCTGATTCCTCTTGAACAAGGAGACTGAATGCCAAGGAAAGAGGAGTGGAAGACTCTCAGTGGGAATTAGAAAATAATCAACAGCTTGAACTCCTATATGGTATGGCTCAGTTTTCAGAACCACCTTAAACCATAACTCCATGTCTGCATGTAACGATTACCAGTGACACCTATTTCTTCATCCAATTTGGAGGAAAGCATCATGTGTCTGCTAAACAATGGAAGATGCAGACTGGGATATCAGTGTGTGTTGTCTAGATATAACTTTAAAAAAATATATTTTTGTTGTGATCCGCATTTTAACATAGCTCTAGGAACTAGTTTCCTGAAAATCACAAGAATTGGCCCTAGTCAAATTATAGAGGCAAGTAGAATGATTGTTTCCCTTGCAGGAAACAATTTTAAAATAATAAACTAACTTACACCCAAACTTGTATCTAGTAGCAGTTCAATATTTCTTCACAAGTCTGGATGTTAGTTTAGCTATCAAGAAAAAGATTTCACAAAATACCTCAGCAGATGATACCAGTTATCTGCAATTATTTTTCTCTTTTAACTTAAACATTGAAGTACTTGAATGTACCCATAAAGGACTTATGCCCTTGATGAGCTAATTTTGTACAGCAAACTTGCTTCTACCTTTTATTTGCATAAAGAATGCAAATGAAAATGGGCCTGTGTTTAAAAATTTTGTCTGTAACAACAGTGTACAAGTTATTTCATCTGCTAGTAATGGAAAATATTGCAATGCCACAATAGTCACATATAAATTATCAACCCTGTGTATTGGTATGGTGCTTACACAGGACTCCAAAATTCTTTCTAGCCCATTGCAATACATCTTGGAAGAGTGGAAGGGCATATCTCTTCCAGTTGGTCCCAGCATGAAATCCAAGAACAAGAGGGAAATTGGGAATGAATCCCAGTTCATGTTATAAATATGAGACTGATAATGACTCAACTGGCAAATTTCAGAGCTCAGTTTTATGCTGAATGAAGAATGAGTATTGCTGAGTAGACCACTGTATCTGCTTAATCAATTTACAGAAGAGTTGTGGTGTGACCATGGTCTTGGCTTGAGACAGGCAGGGTCTCCAGTGTTGTGAGAATGGATCTATTTTGCAAGACAGGAAATTCTAATCCACTGGCATCATCTTTTGGAGGCCTATCCAGCTTATTCTGCAGATACTGGACATTTATTTCCTCCTTGGACTTTAAGGAAATAGGCCTGGTTCCTTGACATGTGATGGGGACAAAACTTTGCACTTCTGAGGTCCCTTTGATCAAAGTGTAGTGAGGTGCTCAAAAATATTATTTTTTTCCTAATTTGGTCTAAGAAAGCCTCTGTGAGTCTGTTAGAGGAGTAGGAGTTGAAGAAATGAAAATGTATTCCAGTTAAAGGGGAACTGAAGGGAAAAACTACCTTTGATTTAAGTGTAATTATCATTGCTAAAATGTCAGGCATTTATATTATGCAATACATCTATAGTATTTTAGTAAATAGCATTTCATGTGAAGACAGGGAGTGCCCTCTGCCTGATAAGTTTGCAGCCCTAACTGAATGATTAATTAAATCAGATTCTGGGTATTTAACTATGTATAAAAATGATAATGTACCAGTTTGTGTCTTGGGATAATGGAGGCAGACTAGTCCTGACAGTCATCCAAAGGGTTTTCATTCCCCAGATATTTAATCCAAGCCGTTTTGTGCCCTGGTCTGCACAGCGCTATATTTCAATGCAACATTATATAGCAAAGACATTCACTTCTTAGAAGGTACATCATATGTGATATTTTTTCATTCACAAGAGCCACAGGACAGTGCCAAAATGCCATGTTGTAGAGTTTGGCTGTCATGATCCATTTGTAGAATGAAATAAGTATCTACTTTATTTCTTGTAAATCAAAATCAGCAGTGAAACCTATTTATTGCCATAGGGACCATATTTAAAATTCTGGAAGCTGCTCAGTTGATTAATTTGATCTGGGAAGTTTACAGATCTCTGGAACAGTAAATAGCACCTTAGCTACAAAAAATATAACATTGATAAGGAAATGTGATCTAAAAATGTCCAATAAATCAGGTTTTTGAGAGATGATCGAAACCACATCAGAGAGAAGCTGAATGAAATGAAGACCTTACACTGAAAATATCAGTACTATCTACAGCTTCTCACTGTGACTGTCTACCTAGTTAAGGACTCTAAATAGCACATAATTATAATGTATAAGTGTTTCTTTAGATTATTATTCTGTATAACATTTGAAAGATAATATATTCACCCATTTTTATAACACATTCCTGGATTCAGTGTAGGCCTCAGAAGCATAAGAAGACATTCATAGTCTCCATACAAATTGGCTAGCATATTAAAAATAACTCATTTAATATGTTTCTAACTTAATATAAAAAAGCTGTTCTTGATTTTAAAATATGTTTTCTGATAAAGGAGCTCAATAATGTGTAATTTAATTCTAGTAAAGTTTTACGAGAATAGACATTTTCTGTTTTAAATTATATTAGTCAAGATAGCTGGCTGAAGCCTCCAGCGGGATTTGGGGGAGAGGGCAGAACAGGCTGCTGATGGTTACCAGCTCAGCAAAGCTATGGCAAAGGCCAACATCAGCATATTCAGAAACCATAGCCCCTCCAAAAGAGAAGTGAATTTACCGAAGCTCAGACTTCTATAGCTTGTGTTTTGCTTGTGCCTCTTATTACCCATCAATAAAGACACAAATCCCAAATTCTTTCATTTGTGTGGCTCTTACCTTTTTCTTTATGCCTTGGTGAGATGTGGAAGACAGGAAGGAGACCCTAACTTCCCATCCATAAACAAAATACACCTCTTCCCCTTCCAAATATTTACTGCAACTGTGGTGGGTTGACCCTGGCTGGACATCAGGTGCTCACCAAAGCCACTCTTTCACCCCCTTTCCTCATCTGGACAGGGGAGAGAAAGTATAATGAAAGGCTCCTGGGTCAAGATAAGAACGAGGAGATGACTCAGCAATAAATGTCATGGGCAAAACAGACTCAACTTAGGGAAATTATTTTAATTTATTACCAATCAAATCAGAGTGGGATAATGAGAAATAGAACCAAATCTTAAAAAACACCTTCCTCACATCCCTCCCTTCAGGAGCAGACTGCTCCAGCCTGGGTCCCCCACAGGGTCACAAGTCCTGCCAGCAAACCTGCTCCAGCATGGGCTCCTCTCTCCACAGGACCACAGGTCCTGCCAGGAGCCTGCTCCAGAATGGGCTTCCCATGGGGTCACAGCCTTTGGGCACCCACCTGCTCCAGTGTGGGGTTCAGGTGGGGATCTGCTCCACCATGGACCTCCCCGGGCTGCAGGTGGGGATCTGCTCCACCATGGACCTCCCTGGGCTGCAGGTGAGGATCTGCTCCACCGTGGACCTCCCTGGGCTGCAGGTGGGGATCTGCTCCACCATGGACCTCCCCGGGCTGCAGGGCACAGCCTGCCTCACCATGGGCTTCACCATGGGCTGTAGGGGAACCTCTGCTCTGGCACCTGGAGCACCTCCTCCCACTCCTTCACTGACCTGGGTGTCTGCAGGGTTGTTTCTCTCACATATTCTCACTCCTCCCTCTTGGTGCTGTTTTTGCAGTAGGTTTTTTCCCTTCTTGTATATGTTATCCCAGAAGCACTGCCACCATCGCTGCTGGGCTTGGCCTTGGCCAGCGGTGGGCCCCTCTTGGAGCCGGCTGTATTGGCTCTGTTAGACATGGGGGAAGCTTCTGGAAGCTTCTCACAGGAGCCACCCCTGTAGCCCCTCCCGCTACTGAAACCATGCTATGCAAACCCCACACAGTAGCTCATTCCTTCCCCTTTCTGACTCCTGTCATTTCCCATCTGAGGTGAGAAGCTTGAGTCTAAAGCACCTCTCCTTTTGGCACAAGATTTATATATGAGCACAAATGAAAGCCGAGATATCTCAGCTTTCCCTTGAAATTAAGAAGAAAATAAAAAAACCCAAGGGCTTTCACAGCCAATTCTTTTCCCCCCTTTGGTGGGTAACTGACTTTTGTTTCACCCTCCCCTTTCCTGACTGAAGGTGGGATGAAGGCTGGCAGGCTGAGCTCTTCCCTGTGCCACAAAAGCAGGAACTTTCGGCAGTGGGTGTCACCAAATGATCTAGAAAAAAATGAAAGTAATCTATGCCTGAGAACAGTTAGGTATGGTAGAAATATGATCATTATTTTGTAGATGAGCCAGGGCTTTTTGCAGGTTTACTGAAGGAGTACGTAGTTTTACATGTGCTGTGCTTTTTTGAGAACTTGGCCTTCTGTGTAAACTGAAATAATTTTAATATTTTTTCAGTGAAGTTAATTTAACATCAGAATTGGCCTTTCCTGGATTTATTTCTATGTAAGTCTGTATGTGTGTGTATACATGAGAGTTTTAAGCCAAGAGAAAGATTCAAGCTGCTAGTAAGTGAGTTTTATTTATTGATACACAGCCTCACTCCATTCCTTCCTCCAGCTGTATGTTGCTAGAAATTAAAGAATTATTTTCATCTTTCTTTCATTAAATAGTGAGGGCCTGTAACCACCCACGGACGCTGCAGTTAGAGCTCTATATGCTGCAGTGGCTCAGGTGCCCCTTATGACCTGGGACAACACCAAGTGCAGACGCAACAGGGGTGACTGGTTTTGACATATTTAAAAGAAGTAACAACACTGTCAGATATCATTTGGTATCATGGAATAAAAGTTTGAATAGTGTGTAAATGTTGGCATTTTTGTCTTCTCCATATCAGACCTTTAAATTTCAGGGTGCTTACTGTCTGTAGGGATAGGTGCCATTTTGTGAATGACGGTTTGATACTGTGTGTTGCAAAGGCAACACAGAATGATTTACTTTTTTTCCCACTCTAATCTTTTTCCCCTTCATTAAAAAGAAATCATTCAGGATGCAATTGTAAATTTGCTGTTTGCATACAGAAGCATGTTATTATTTAAGCACATGACAGCCCACACCAGGAAATGTGACAATTGATGGGTGTGACGTATTAACCTCCACTGGTGGGAAAAGGCTCAGAACCAGTTCAGTTATTGGCTGAAGTGAAATACCAGCCCTGGTAGCAGTAGACTCTCTGTTAATGCCTCAAGAAGAAAAAAACCTGTTGCTATTTCCAAGGGGAAGGAGAAAGAAAAGCTCTGTGAGCTGGTTCATTCTCTCCTTCATTTGGAAAGAAGGAAAACAGGTAATTGTTCAAGAAATTTAAGCCTTTTTTCTGATATTTCTTGCTAGAATTGGTGGGTGGGGCTAAAGCCTATAATTAGGTTTCATTAATTTTCCCTTTTACATGGAGTCTGTGATTTGTTGTTTCTGTGGGTTCCCAAACACTTGTCACATTTTGCAAAATGAAGATATGTTTCTTTTTATGTTGACAATGTATAAACAATTAAAAAATCCTCTAATGTACTAACAAGATATTCCTACTAATAAGTATGCACAGAATATTCTCAAAGCATCTTGATCACTTTCCAGAATTTTTGTTCTCTTCATGTATTTTTAGGACTTCATGCATGTACAGTGGTGTTGGAAGGAGTCTAGGTAAAGTGATAAATCTGGCAGTTCCCCATGTGGATACACCCATGTCTGTTAGGTAAATTAAACTGTCATCCAATGATTACATATTTGTGTATTGCAAGAAATTTAGCTAAGCAATGTTTACTCTAAAAAGCAGAATCATCCAGCAAGCTTTAAATTAGAGGTAGGACATTAGAATTAATCAGATTATGATAGAGAATTTAATGACTTGGGTGTTCTAGCACTCACACATCTTCTAAGTCAGCATGGAAATAAAGTTTCAGGAAGGTTTTAAAATGTCTGAAATCTGACAGAACTGAGATTGAGATGAAAAATACTTAGTTTGTAAGTTATTGCTTCCTCCCCCATATTTTCTAATTATTGCTTCATAGTGTGTGTGGGTTTTTTGTTTGTTTTGTTTTTGTTTGTTATTTAAATATGTGACCATAGAGTACCATATAGCTTTGGGGAAGTGTGCTATTAGGGTCTCTCCCTTCAGCTGGAGGCGACACTTCATAAACAGTGTAATTTCCTTTGCTTGGGTTACAACAGAGTAATTAGTCATAGCTATCATATTGAGTTTCATGCAAGTTCTAAACACCTAGGAACAGGTTTAAAACCAAAAGGCTGCTCTGCATATATAGGTTGATCAAGCAGACACAGCCTGCCATAAATTTCAATAGCTATAATGTAGGTTGAAGTTGAACTAGCAACTTAAAATTATTTAATTACTTATCATTACCAAAGTCTGAGCTACTCAGTCTTTCCTTCTGTTAGCAAAATTACTGAATGCCTGAATTAAGATGTGGATTTTTTTGAAGTAGACTTTTCCCTCACTAGGTTTAACTTTATTCTTCTAAGCAAACTAAAGCATGGATCTGGTTTGATTTTGTTTGGGGGTTCATTATATTCCAGACTATGAAAAAACTTCAGCAAGTGTGGCAAAAATATTACCTAAAAATTAATCACAAGGTACTTCTAATTATTTTAGTGTTACAGCTCTTTTCCCAGATATTTATATGAAATGGTTATCAACTCCTAGATACTTTCAATAAACAAAGGGCTAAAAATTATTAACTGGAAATATATAGCAAATCTGAAGTTGAGAGGCATTAATGAGAGTCAAGATTGACTAGTGAATTATTTGCTAAAAGATAAAGTAATCTATGCACATAATGTAATATGTAACTGGAAAGTCCTATAATAATGAGTCCAATCAGCTCCTCATTTTCTCAGTTCAGTTTCTCAGTTTAGGCTACTTGCATTTCTGAAGAGAAGTAAACAAGTTAGTTATTTTTTTTCTTTTCTTTGTTATGAGGTAAGAAAGGATCTGTTTTAGATAAATAAAATTACAGAAAATTGCAGACTTGAAACTTTATCTCTGTTTCAAAGTCTGTAAACCTTAATCATGTCATTTTTTAAAAATATTGCTACACTCTCTAATGCAGATTGTCTGTTAGTAATTAGAGAAATTTATTTTTTACTTATGTGAAATGGGCAATAGTCAAAACTGAGTTAGACTTCCCCCATCCCTTTTTATTCTGCCAACCAAAGTACTATGCATGATGAACAGTTTTTAAAGGCTGAGCTCCTGTTTTAGGATCAGCCATCCCCTTAGATGCCTACAGTCCGTTTACCAAGTGAAATAACAGAGTAAAAATAAACTCATGACCCTGAAAGCATTGGTGGCTGCAGAAAGACTTTTAGCCTTTTTAAATTACAGGTTGCAGAAACATTACACTGAATCATTTGATCCTTAAATTGCTTTCTAAATTCTGGATGCCTTGCATCAAACTCTAACTCCCAGCCACCAAAGAGATCCTGATGTAAAGCATGATGGCTAGCTAGTTGCAATTGAGTTTGATATGAATAATGGAAAAGCTTGCCTTTGAGAGAACAGGAAGAAAACCTGATTGCAAATAAACGTTTGTGAAGTAGCTATTCTTCTGTAATCAGTAGTTTAGCTTTTTCTATTTGGTATATTGTTTTGCTGAATCTCTGACTCCGTACAGGCATTGTCAGATCTGGTACACACATCTATCTGCTAGCACACTTCATAAATATAAACCTAGCTTCCTCAAAACAGAATTTCCTGGAGCCTCACTCACCCCATAATATATACTGCGCTTTGTAGTGCATGAAATCCAGGGGTCACAGTAGTTAGCTGTGCCCTGAGTGGACCAAATCAGTGTTTTGGGTGGGGAAACCTTTTGCGTATTCAGTCAGAAGCGTTAGAGTAGCTTAGGAGCCAGGGATATGTCATGTAAATGAACTCAAGCAGCATTACTACCTATTATGCTCCCAGTTTCCTTCTATTCTAAGGGGCCTCATTTGGTCTAGGAATTAGTACAGCCCTGGGGCTTCTCTGTTTGATTAACCAGAGCCTGGATTTGTTAAACCCCCAGACATGCTGCAAAGTCCTTTTTCCTTCCTGGAAGCTTTTGAGTAAGGATTCAAAGGTGAAAGGGTTGGAGGTTAAAGTTTTGACCCTCCTCTCCTCCAAAACCCTCTCCTTCAAGACGGGAACAAAACAAATTACTTAAGCATGTGCCTATCTAACTCAGTATTGCCATCTCTCATATGTTTTGTATTGATCTTAAGGCTTTATCTGTGGGAACTGAGATTCAAATGTTCAGCTTTAAATTAAAATCCAGTTTCGAAGTCCTTGTGGTTCTGTGGAAAGGAGTCCAAGGAAAAATAATATCTTAAAGAAACTACTGCCCTATTACTTTGGAACACAGTGCTTGACTCAAGATTTTTGAATACCTGTGTTTGACAATATCGCTAACTGAAAGCATGGCTTTACTTCCAGTAAAATAAATGGGACTTAACGTCTGTTTTATAAACCTTACTGAGTTGGGGTGTAAGAATGACTTATGGACAATTTTACAAAAATGTGACATACTACTTATAGGAAACTTGGCTAACTGGAAAAACTAACTGCATTTTTGTATTGTGAGCATAATCCTTTATATTCTATTATTGGAGGGCTGTGGTGATTTGGAGACTATTACACAAGATCAAATTTCTGATTGCCTTCATGAAATTGCTGTGTGATGGAGTGTCCTGTGGTCAGTGGAGGTCACAGGGATTGTGTCGCATGTTTGTTAGCCAAGAACAACATAACCTGCAAAAATGTTACATAGCTACCTATTTAGGCAAAGAAACCCTTGGATAATGACTCAGACTTAAACTGTGGATTTTAATATTCCTCCTATGATTTTTCTCTCTCCTCTGCCTGTGAGGGGGAGGTAGGGAATTGAAGGTAGAGTAATGGATGAGTGAAGTACTTTGTACTTGGCAAGGTTTACAGTCTGGGGATATATTTTTCCTTTCTACAGCATACCCCCTAGGGAATATGCCTGTATGCAGAGTGTTCAGTTATCTAAGTTGTCAGGAACATGTGTGTTGTCAAAATGTAGGCTTGCGGCAGATTTCTGGTGATCTTTACAGATGGCCCAGGTCTCCTTCTCATACTTTCAGCTTAAGCACTGGATTAATCGTTTCAATCATACACCCTAAATGGGGTGAATTGTGAGTGTGTAAGACAGAGAGGTAAATTACATAGGAAAGAGAAAAACTATCATGGAGGTAGAGTGGGTTTTTTTGTGCAGGGGGTTTATTTGGTTGGTTGGTTGGTTGTTTTTTTTGGTCTGACAGTTAATTAGGTACAGCACAGCAACAAAACATAGATCACTTATCTCATCCCAGAAGATGCCAAGGACATTAAGGACGTAAATGTCACTGTGTTCAGAAAGAGACAAATCAAGATATTCTGATTGAAAGAGCAAGAAGTGGCTTAGATATGTGGGCTGAAGGAATTTGGTAGGAAATCTCCTGACTAGGAAAGTTGACACGTGCTTAGCTTTAGTTATCACTGTCAGTTTGAGACAAAGATGAACCAATATATTCTGTAGTTTCAGTAGGAAGTTGCAGGCAGGCTCTGAGAAAATATGTGATTTGAATTAGATAGCTGTGAGTTTGCTTGGCAGAGGTGTCGGGCTCACAGAAACTAGGTTACTTAGTGGTCCACTTTATTTTAGCGTGAATAAAAATAAGCAATGTAAGTAATGGGACTACCTTTGGGGAGAAGAGTGGAGATTTGTTATACGTCCTACTTGTTTCCATCCAGAAGTTCCTATTATCAGCCTCCATTATTCCTTGGAGGAAAATGCTGAAAGAGATGGTCACCACAGAGAGTAATTTGTTCTAAGCTTTCAGGAAAATTGGCAACACTCAGACAACATCAGCATTCAAAGCTGTGAATCTGAGGATGACCTCTATCTGAAAACAGAGTTCATAGCTGAGAGAGAGTCTAAATCTGGCCACTTTGAGGTAGCTAATATAGTGGAACAGCGAACTTGGTAGAAGGACGTGTGTCCGCGTGCCAGCCTTCACTGTCCTCCACCAGATATTAAATGAGATATCAAATTCTTGCTTTAGGCCCTAACTTGGCAAAACAGGTTACATTGCATTGTTTTCAATTACTCCCATGCTGGAAGCTAATCTCTTGCTTAAGTACTTCGTGGATTTGAGACTGTGGTTCTTTTTGAGATTTGGTTGTAACTTTCTTGTAATATTTTGCAAGCCATCCATCAACTACACAGATAAAAAACCTTAGCTGCACAACCCACACACAAGGTGGAGAATTTCACACAGCTTTTACACTGGTGAGCTTGATTCCTCTGACAGGGTGAGCTTTCCTTCCTGACCCTGTGCTACAGCTCTGCCTGTGACATGCCTTTCACCCTCTTCTTTCCAGGAGTAGTGTAACATGAAGCACAGGACAGAGTGCCCTGGCAGGAACTTAGTCTTTTGACTTGTAAATGCCTCCTTTTTTTTTTTTTCAGTGATATGAAGGTATACTAGCTACAGACATCTTTCCCCATCTTCCACGATGATTTTGGAGGCTGTTAAATACTTGGTTATATTTGGAAAACATTTTGACATTCTTTGCAGAAAGACACCATAGCAAAGCAAAGTATCCATATTATTTCTTTATAAAGGACCCCTTTAAACTAATGAGGCATTAATGAATGGACTGCTATGTTGAATCTTTCTCCTGTAGGAAGGGTGCAAAGTCATTTCACATAAATTGCAGCCCATTATTATAAATAGTTTGGCATGGGTTTCCCTAGAGGTGGAACTTCAAGCCAAATATACAGCAGCAGCTGTGGTGACACGTTATGCAGAAACTATTCCAGGCGCTGTGCTGGAAGAGTTGATGTTGCAGGATTACAGCACAACAGCATGTATTTAGAGCCATCTTACAGCAGCAATTCTGGTTTATACTGAAGCTCTAAAAAATATCTGTGTGTACCTGAACTGAACAATGTGAGTCTGCCTCCCTCTCATCGTTTCCCATTGATTTTGTACTTGACTTATACAACTACATTTACCGTATATCAGACTTTAATGATCAAGAAGTCTCTCTGAATTATACTTTCTTATTTGCAAAAGAAATAGTTGTGTAAATTTTTGCAATACAAAGTATGAATTTTCCCTCCTACATCTGACTTTCAAGGTCTGTGCTAAACTGGAAGCAGTCATAGAATCATATAGTGGTTTGGGTAGGAAGGGATCTTAAAGATTAACTAGATTCAACCCCCCTGCCATGGTCAGAGACACCTTCCACCATATTACATTGCTCAAAGTCCCATCCAGCCTGGCCTTGAACACTTCCAGGGAGGGGGCGGCCATGATTTCTCCAGGGAACATTTTCTGCTGTCTCACCACCCTCACAGGAAAGAATTTCTTCCTTATATCTAATCTAAATCTAGCCTCTTTCAGTTTAAAACTGTTACCACTTGTCCTATCCCTACGCTCCCTGATAACGAGTCCCTCCCCACCTTTCCTGTAGCCCCCTTTAAGTACTGGAAGGCCGCTATAAGGTCTCCCCAGAACCTTCTCTTCTCCAGGCTGAACAACCCCAACTCTCAGCCTGTCCTCATAAGGAAGGTGCTCCAGCCCCCTGGTCATCAGGTATTGCCCAATAACCGGTATCCAAGTTGATCCCCAAGTCTTATAATTATATTTAAGACTCTAGAAGCTTTCAAGGAGAATTTTGCTCTCCTTTCAGATGAATTTTAGGAAGATTACACAAATTTTTGAGTAACTGGGGGAAAGGGACAGTCATTTATTTGTGTTTGCATTGACAGTCCATGCTTAAATAGCTTAAAGCTGCCTACTCTACTTTTCCAGGGGGGCAAAAAACTTCCAGCCTCCGGCACACTGACAAATCCCTAGAAATCAGTCTGCCACAGATTTGCCTGGCTTCTGCAGAATAGTTTCCTGTCCTTTTTAAATTCCTACTGGCTTTATCCCTGAGACCAGCTCTGCTGAGCCTTGGTACTCTGCTTGTCCTCAGCAGGAATCCACAATGAAAATTTATTTGAGTACCTTCAAACACTGGTGACTGGGAATGATGCCAGCCAGACCTGGTATTGGGCCTCACCTGCTTCACACGTTCTTCAAAGCAGCGTTTTGTTTCTTCTCTTGTTTTCACAGCTGAATCCCACAATGCACATGTATGGATAGCATGCATCTTGGCGTGATGTGGCAGACGCAGGAGAGCAGCAGTCAAGGTGGAGACTGTGCGTCTTGTAAAAGTGAACAGGCATCTTTTCTTTCATTATATTTTCTTCCTCATAATAAATGTTCTTGGACACTCATGGAATAGGACTTCCTTTCTCTTTTTTGCTTTGCAGCCAAGTAGCTATGTTTCTCCTTTCCTCCATCAACCTCCCAAAACTTGCCTGTGTGTGTGTGCATGCATGTGTTATTTCACAAATGGGATTTAGACAGATAGTAGGGATAATGATTACTTTTTTTTTCTGACTCCCTACTTTCTGAGAATGTGTCTGTTGGTATCTGACTGAGAGCAGGTTTTTGTATTTTTTTTTCACTGAAACCTGAAAGTTAGTGATTCCATTTCTCACTCCAAAACTTCTTGTGTGGTTCTTGTTTAAGAATTGTTTAGTGCATTTTTGTGGTTTTGGTTTTTTTTCATTATTATTTTTTTTTTAATGTCTACTACAGGCTCTTATTAATAACACAAGCATAATAGTCATATTCAATAGCACTTTATGGTAACAGGTCCAACATCTGATTTCCAATTAATCTTATTTTGGGTTTATTTGCAGCCTTTAATTTTGTACTTTAAACAAACAAAAGCACCCTATTTGTGGATATTTTTTTTGAGTCTTGTACTCTTGGAATTGAGTTTGGATCTCAGATGCTTCCCTGCAACTTTCCCAATATCCAGTGAACCTTCCCTATTTGGAAGTAAGTAGAAAATTTGGTCCTCAGTCACTATGAGTTATTTTTAGCTCTTACCTCAGGAGGTGCCTGATGGCCGCAGCTGCCCCAGGTGTCCTGCCCCTGGCTGGGGCGGTGGGACAGGCCCTGGCTGCTGGGCCCTGCCCTGAGGGACCACCACGGGGAGCAGTCGCTGTAATTGCTGCTGCTCCACCCGTTCCTCAAATTTCCCTTCTCACTGTGAGCTTTGGGAGTCCCTATTTTCCTCTGATGGGTGATGTTGGCTTACTGGGTTTCTCCTCAAATTCCTTGTCTCCTTTACCTGTGCATTTCTTCATGTAGGGGTAATTAAATTGTTAATTAAGTGTAATGCACCAACATTATTTCACGTAACTACAGTTTGATCTCAGTGAGTCTAGCACATAGCACTGGTTACATGTGAAGCTGCTTGTCTTCCGGTGAAGGACAATTTTCAATATTTTTTTTTGAGGGATGGCTCAGCAATTTGTAGCTGAAAAAGTCTTCGTGACGAAGCCTTAAAAATGGTCCCAATAATTATCTAGGGATTTTTTTCTCCTCTTTCTTGCCAAACAAACTCTGTTTTCTGTTTTCTCTTCAGCTTTCTGTCTTTCCAGCGATGCAGAATGTTTTTTAAAGTAGCAGGGTGATCTATTCATCTGGAAATGTTATTGCAAACAGTTTATTTGTAGTACCTTCAGACATTTTTTGAGATTCTTCATGATTCTGAGGAAATGAGGGAAGAACTTATGGCTTTTGATGACTTGGAATCAACCAAACGTGTAGTTGATACAGATCTCATCCTCATAACTGTTGAGTAAATTGTTATTTTATTTCTTCTCACTTGTATGTAAAGATATTTTACAGATGGTGTTTGGTTTAGAGGTTGGGGATGATTTTGCCTGGTGTTGTTCTCTCTCTGCTCTTTTTAATCTCACTATCTGTAGGTCTTTGAACGTAAGTGACAATGTGTGTATCACAAATTGAGGAGAGATTCCCAAGCCGCCTGAATGCCTGGGCTGAAACATTTAGCAGGAACTCCTTTTTTTTTTTTTTTTTTTTTTCCGTCTTTTTCTTTTAAATGCAAAATCTTACTGTTCATCTGTGCAGCTATTAATGCATGCCCTAGAAAAATCCTGATATTTGTATTAACTTCTGTGACTGCTTTCGATTTGAGATGCGAGGCAAGGGTTGCACAGTGTACAGTTACAGAGAGCAAGCTGTTGCACCACACCTCTAGTCTGTAACCTGTTTCTACATGCAAGCAGAGCAGGGAAGGGAGGGGAGGCAGATTTTTTTTTTTTTTTTTTTTTTTTTTTTAGTTCCTCTCTGTGCCTTTTGTGGGCTGTTTAATGCAACTTTGGGTATGCTTACAGAGAAGTTGGCTCTGTTGACTGTCATTTCCATCAAGGTGTCTGAGAGGGCTTTCGGCCGTACAGCTGTGCTAGCAGAAAGTTCATTTGGGGCTTGAAAATAAATGGTGTAATTACATGGGAGGTGGTTTGGGGGGTGAGTGCCCACAACTGATGGGCATTCTGGGTCCTGTGCCTGGGCGCCATGCAGGGTGGCCCCAGCTGCAGCAGCGTGCCCTAGCCCCGTGGCCTCCCATGCCAGTGTGTGTGGGACAGACTCAGGAGGGTGGGCAGGAGATGAGGGCCAAAAATGAGTGTGTATCCCTGAGGGGATTGCACTGAATCCAGCGCTGCTGAGGCTGTGCTAGGGAGATAGGCAGCTTTGAGCTGCCACGAGCTGTGGTAGGGACAGTGCAAGCCTTAGCACTACATCCAGCTTCCTCCTTGTTGAACAATTCCTATTGCCCTGCAGCTTTGTTTGGTGAGCTACACGCTTGACCATGCAAAATAGCTTTCTACCTTTGGCCTTATTGCTGTCATATGCCTCAAACTTTTATCCAAAACAAAAGTTGACATTGCAAATAATTTAGCGAGGAAGACTCATCTCTGCCACCCTGGCAGTGCTTTTGTGCTGCATTGTAAATGGGCTAAAACAGGGAGGATAAAATTCCCTGAAATAATAACAAAATGTTCACTTTGATATTTTTCTAGTGGGGAAGGAAGGGAAAGGGGAAAATGAGTGTTTTGGAAGGTCCCACTTCTGCCAGTGTTGTGTCCTGTGGGAAGAGAGGTTTTGGACCCTAGTCACAACGGGGGTGAGAAGGGTGAGCAGTGAGCTGCCTTCCTGGGCTGTGCTCAGTGGGAGGGAGCCGGGGGGCATCCTCTGAGGCACTAGCTCAGCTGGAAGGCCAGGTAACAGGGCTGGGAACAAAGGAGCATCAGCCTGTGCAGACAGGGAGACAGCCAGCCCATCAGTGAAGGGATTGATTTTTTCCCACCAAAAGGTCTTCTTTGTTTTTCTATATGCAAAAGACAAAACGGAAAAAAAGAAAAAAGAAAAAACACTTATTTAAACATTTTTTTTTCTCTTTCCACTGAAAAGGTTTCATTTTTATTTTGAGGAAAAATATAGACAATTTCAGACTAATGTTTTCTTTATATGCTCTCACTTCGCTAACACCATTTTCTCTAAGAGAGGATGTTTCTGTGTGTGGTGTGTGCATGTTTATGCATGTGAGGGAGCTTTATCTGCTTATAAGTATGAGGGGCTGAATGCTGTTCAGTTAGGTTCTCCTTCCCTCTGCAAAGCAGGTGAAAATCATCAGTAAAAGGCAGGCTGGCCAGTGCTGCTCTGGGATGATACATGTATACAATGTTTATTGGCGTTGCATGGTTCTGACCCTAAGACAAATTTGCTCCTATCCATTAGTTTTTCAGCATGTCATTTGTCCTCCTGTTTTTTGTGTTGCTTTTTTTAATTTCTTTTTTTTTTTTTTCTTTTCCTTTGTGTGTATGTGAATTACTCTGGATCAGAAATTACCTCAAACAGCCCATATTTCCAATATGTTGTAATATACAGACTTGTCAGAGAACACTGACCACCTTTACTTCCTTGAAGTCAAGCACAAAGGTGTTCAGGATCTGCTGGAAATCATTGCCTCTCACAAAAGGAATTTCATTTGCCTTAGATGTGGCTATGGCATTTTGCTTCACTGATAACAATGAAGGGTAATAAAGATAGAGCTGCAGCCTTCAAGAAAAAGACCAGTAAAACATCATTGCTTTGAAGAAACTGTTACTTGATGAATTGTACTTAAAGACTGCAAAGCCTTCTCATTTTAGTTCCCTACAGAAAAAACAAACAAACAAACAAACAAACAAACAAAACATTTTTTGATCTCAAGATTTCTTAATTACTAAAGAAAAAAAATACTTATGTGGTCTTTAATTTCTGTTTCAAGAATATATCCCATTAGAACAACCAAGTAACCAAACAAACAAAAAATCTACTGGAGTTATAAGTACATTGGTTCTTTCACATGACATGTTTCAGAAGCCCCCGAAGACTGGCTGATGTGTAAATACATTTTAGCAGACATGGGTAAAAATAGAAGAGTAGTCAAGAAATTAACTACTGTTGCTCAGAAATGATTGGACTAATTAATTGTAAATAAGATCACAAGGCACTACCTTGGTACATGCAACAAGGTACAGCCATGGGCACCCCCTGCATGGGTCTCGTAGCAGAGCACCTGGGGCATGGCTCAGCCAGTCCCTGACACCTGGGCTATGAGGAGGAAGCTTGGTGCACGTAAAACAAGGGGCAAGATGAGTAGCTGCCTAAAGCCATAGCAACCACTAGGCAAGAGAATTAAGTGGAATTAAAACCATCTGGATCTGTCATTTATCTTTTCTGTGGATCAGCCCCCCATCTGTATAAAGGTACAATTTAGGCTCTTTGTAACTGGAGTTCCCCTCTCTGTTCTGCATGTCAGGATGGTGCCTTGTAGAAAAAGCTTGTTTTGTGCCTCTAATTATTACAATAATATATATATTAAAAAAAAAAAAAAAGGCAAAACAAAACAAAAACCAAACCAGTAAAAGTAAGATTACAACCTCAAGGTCAGATTCTTCTGTATTACACTCGCCCTTTCCCACTGAAGCCTGCCAGGGTGTTACTCTGAACACAGAATTTGGCATTTAAGGTTTCAATGTACAATATGTACATCATGTGCTGAGATTAAATATGAATATGTTTAAAGGTCTGCTTTCAATCCAAATTTTGAGGGCTTGCCAAAGTAGCAGAGATTGAGATAAGATTTTTTGTACTATTAATTGAAGGCTATGTTTTTATTTCCTTTATTTTTTTTTTTTTAAAGTCTCCTTTCTGTGGTGGAAGATATCTTGCTGCTTCTTGGAGTGATTCCAAATGCTGTTTCCCCCCTTTAGCTAGAGCTGAAAAATGTAGTGGGTTTGATTCCTTGCTAAGTATCTTTTGTTAAATACTCACAATTCAGAGTTGCAGATACCTTAAGGTGAAAGGGAAACCAGATCAAGATGCTATTAGCTGCCACTAGAAAGAAAACATGCCATAATGTCATATGAGTTAATAACTTTAAGTAGCCTGTAAGATGCTGCTGTGGAATTAAATGCTTAACAATAATTCAAAAATGGCTTACAGAAATTTAAGAGTGTGGATCATTTAGTATAGCTGAAATTATGCTCCTGGCATATATGTATGACACATGAGAGCACTTACCTGGAAATTTATTACCCAGCTCTGAGCAAACAAAGCATGACCTACATTTGACTAAAGTCAGCTGTCTCTGGGTAATCCTATGAGCTTCTTTTTATTAATGTCACAATTGCTAATGTGGTATAACATTGTCATTACTGAATAGCACAGCGGGATAAGCTGCAGCTGTTATTTCTCTTTCTATACCTACTAACTCATTAAATGTGAGTTTTGGGGAATACAAATTGTGAGGATTATTCAAACTCTGATTGAGAAATGGGACTACTGGGAAATTGATGGTATATAAAGTAAAACTTTGAATCAAGGATTTTGGTGGGTTTTTATGGGCAAGGTTGGAATGTTCACAACTGATTTTTTTTTTTTTTTCCTAGTTCCTCGGAATTAGGCTCCAAATTAAACCTGAGGTAGAATATCAAGAAAAGTAAGAGAAAGATAGAAATTTATTGCATGGTGGGTGATATTCTTTCTGATGGAAAGGTAAAATGCAAAGCTTGTATAGACAGAATACTGAATGAAGGAGTTTTGTGCCAAGAGATCAGTAATATGCTAAGTTTCCCATTGTTATTTAAAATAACATCATTTCCTCATCTAAAATATATAAAAAGCACTGGAGTTTAAAGACTTTTATTTTAAACAAACTTTTACAGAATTCTGTAGCATACATAGAGGCAGGTCTTTGGACTTTGGTATTTCCACAAAAACACTCATGGCAGCGAGAACCGACTTCTTCAAGAGGGAAAGTTTCCAATTTGTCTGCTTCAGGACCGAGATGCTGGTGTTCCTTTTTCTTTTAATTATGCTAGGCTTACTTCATGCTTACTCTTCTCTTCATCTTAATGTCTGGTTGAAAGCTTTCTAAAAAAAAAAAAAAAAAATCATTTTTTTTAAAAGTCAGTATTTTGGTGTGGAATCAGAATGAAGCTCCTCTTTCCCTAAAACTGCATTTTAGCTTCTACCCAAAATTTTGACTGCTTCTACAACCGTGGGCGGGAATGACAGCTTCCAAAGCAAGGTCTTCCAAGCTGGCCGCAGAGCGGTGACAGGCCCGGGGGGAAGACGCCGTGCCCCGGGCCCTGGCAGGCGGGCAGGCAGCCAGCCATGCAGCCCTCGCACCAGCTCCACGGGTGCCCAGCTGGGGCAGGAGGAGGCATGGCCAGGGCTTTCCCACACCCCAGCTATTTCCTGCTCACCGCCAAGCCAATGGAAACTGTCAGCCCGCACAAAGTTCGGTCAGTGCTCAGAGGTCAGGCCCCAGGGTGGATTTTAATGGAGCTAAGCTGATGGTTGCAGCTGAGGATCTGGCCATTAATTTCCATTCTATTGTTACAATGAATAGGTTTATAAGCTAAATTCAGTGCATGATCTATTGCTGCATTATGGTTTTCAAGGGCTGTAAATCCCTTGACTTTCATAGATGAACCTGGAGAAAGGCAATGGCGTTTAAGGAAAAATAAAAAAGGGGAGGGGGGGGAAAGGGTGCTAGAGGACCTGAAAGCTGGTGTATGATCTTGTAATTGTGGTGAGAAATACACAGTAGTTGGACTAATCCAGAAGCTTCGTTGAACCTGATTTCCTCAAATCAAGATTAAAACCTCCTGCATTCTTTAGATAAACTGGGATTAAAATGATTTTAGGCATTCATGCACTTAATTACATTCTCTCCTCCTCCTTCCCCTCCCAAGAGAAAAAAACTGTTAACTTCTACATTCATGTTTAAAGGGTGATGTCAGCTTCTAGGCTGTTGCTGACTGCTCCTGGGGATAGGTGGCCACGCCTACAGTGGATGGTCTCCACTCAGTACCTGAAGGAGATAGGTGCTCTGTAATGTCAATGAACCTAAAAAATTGGGAAGCAGTATGGAAAGGAGGGGCCTCGAACTCAGATGACATTTCTACAGAGGTGGGATAATGCACTGAGCAATCTTTGCAGGTAATGAATGGAATTTGTTCATGGGAATTATCTGGAATATAACGCCTGGGATCTCAATGATCGTTGTAAATATTGTTCTCTATCCTCCTAAAATTTCCCTTTCTGCAATAGTGTTCCTTTTTGTCTTGCTTCCAAGTCTTGATCAAGTCATCTTAAGATTTCCCAAAAGTGAAACCTCTTCCCCCACCTTCTCTTCTTGCACAAACTTGGTCTCATGTGAGCCTATCCTCTCATCTTCAGAAAGTTTGATCCCAGTTGCCACCTTGATCTGCCTGTTAACTGCTTTCACAAGCTGTAACCACTACTCTAATACACTAGCTAGTAAAAACTGGGCTTGATGGGGGAGCCTGGGGACCATAGAGGATAGCGTGGAGCATAAGGGAGGAGATGCTGAGGCCGCTTGTAGAATGAGGCTGGCCCAGAGTGTGAAGAACTCTGTGTGTGTGTGTGATGGGAGGAGAGGCTGCACAGAATGAGTCATACGGGAAATATGCCATGACCACACTGAGAACAAAACAACATCAGCTCAAATTCTGATGAGTTTTGTAGTGGGAAGAAATGCTTTTTCCTTTTTATTAGATGGCTTGTGGTCTATATGGGTAAGCTTTAGGCCTCAGCTCAATCCTTGGTGAGCTGGTGTCCACCACGGGTTTTGGCATTCCTGTAGGAGAAGGACTTGATGAGCTGGGAGTCCCTCCAGGCTATGACTAGGGAATGGGATGGCATGTGGAAGTTCTCATTGCTCTGCCTGTTCTCTGGAAAATGAGGATTTCAAGAACATAAACATAGGTTTTCTAATGCATCATACAAATAAATATACTAAAAAAATGAGTCAAATATACTAAAAAAAAAAAAAAAAAAAAAGGAGCTAAATATTTGAGGCTTTTTAAACAGCAGATGCCACAGAATTCATGTTAGCCACATGGCTGTATGTGGGAATTAGCTTAAATGATGCTTTGTAAAACACAATCTCCTCAGGATACACGATTGTTCCCCCCCAGCCTCCCCCTTATTTTTCCTTTCCTTGCCTTGCCCTCTTTTTAAAATTTTAAATCACCCTGCTTCTCCCATTTCCTGCCTCATGTTGTTATTGAAAATGAAGGAAGAGCATTCCCATGCATCAAACAGAAGCAGTTCACAGACAGTGCTTGAACAGGGAAGCGCACTCTGCCTCTTGACTTTCACGTGAGCCTTAGGCTGAAGAAAATAGACTGTACAGATCAGTCATACAGGTGTCATGCCATCCTTTTCCCACCCGTGCTGCAGGACTATTCCTCTTCGAGCAGTTTCTTCACCAAATGAGCCCTTCCCTTCCCTCTGATTAGTAGTTTGCTCCCTCTGTCTGTAACAATTGATAAAGCAAGGACAACACCAGAGGCAGGTTTCAAAGCATTATTTGGGATCTTTAAATGTGGCTGTAGGGGAATGTATGATGGCTCATGAGTTTCTGATGCTTAGAATAAAATTACTAAAACCAGAAATCTCCGTGAGCTTGGTTTCATCTTCCTTAGAGCCAAAGCACTGAATGATCAACTTATATTTAGTTTGTGCAATTTCAGACTTGGAAAACCTTGCGGGTAACTGGACAATTGCCTGACAAAGGCATGAAGTTCAAAAAGCTAAAACCTTTTAGGGAGAGCACATTCCTTTTGAATAAAAAAAATAGTGAGCATTTATTTTTCCTTTTTTTTTTTTTGACAAGCTTTTCTAAGTTCTTACTTTTTATGGGGAGGAGGTGAGGTTAGTTCACTTTCTCTTTCCTGCTGTCTGCTCTCTACTGTTTGATTTCCACAAAATCTATGTGGGCTAAATAAGGAACTCTGAAAATGGGCTATCCATGCAACCCTGGGAAAGATGCTGGAGGTAGGTATGTCTGCCTGCCTGCCTCCTGCAATACAATTCTTTTGCTTGTAGCTTGTACCTTTTGCATATAGGTATTTCAGGAAAGATCACATTTTTTCTGCCACCTCTCCTTCCTTTCCTGTGGCCTACTTGCCACTGGAGCATCTCAGATATATGTCCTCTGCTTGCTGATTTTCTCATGATAGTGTGGGGGAAAAAAAAAACCAATCTACCAACAAACAAATGAAACCATATAAAAGTTAAGGTTTCCATTAAGAAAAGGCAACTTCTTTAAAATAAGATCTGACCTCTACCCATAACCAACCTAAATATTTATTGAGTATACACATTGAAGTACTTAATTTATGACATGAGAAGTGACTGTGTATCAAAAAAACAAGTGAACTTAAAACCAAGCAGATTCACCAGTGCTTCTTACAGTGTCAGTGGAAAAACAAGTGTGTGAGCTTATGAAGTCATGCATTAGTAAACTGCCATTGCCGTGTAGGCGTGCAGGAATAGGAGAGGATACTGGCCTTCAGCACAGAATTAAACCTGATTGAACAATATCCTACCGCACATAAAACAACTTGAAAAGTTCAGTGTCTGGGAAAAATAAATGTCTTTACTATCTTTCTTGTACTGATGTATCATAAGCCTTTTTCTTTTAAACAAATGCCATTTTAATTTCCAGATACTCCTTAAAAAAGACAGATAGATTCTCCCTTGGCTGCTGTTTAATATAAAAACCTTTTTATCAACTTTTCAGGAAATAAACCTGCACTATGTCTTGTTATTTCTAGCTTGACAGAGCACAAGTTGTAAATCTTCAACATAATAGAATCCATTTTGCTAGATATTTCACCATGGGAAGGGCACTACTTTAATCAGGAGGCTATTTGAATTCATATATGATTTTGTCCAAAATTGGCTGTTGAAAACAGCTGATCTGTATCTGAATTTAGAACAGTATTTTTGGTGAACATGCAAATTAACTACATGATGTTATGAAAGTACCCATTCGTGACTAATAGCAATTATCAGAGTAATGCTGCCTTTGTTCTCCTTTCATTATCCTCAGAACTAATCGCTCTTGCCCCATAGTGTAATATTGTATCGTTGGTAATATTTAATTTTCTGTAAGAAGAATAATGGAATACACTGTGAAGAATAAGGAAGTTCTTTGTTATACACAGGAAAGATTAAGACTACTGCTTGCCACATGGAGGAGCTCAAGTATCAGGTTAGGAATTACTATTGCCTCCTGGAGAGCTCATTCCCCAGCCAAGTTGAACTGGAAAAGCAACTCCCGGGAATGCCCTGGCCTCGGGTCTGCCCCTGGGTGTGCGGATGAGGTTGCTGTAACTCTGCAGCAGTTATGTGTTAAGGGCATAATTTGGCCTGTGGTGGTGTTAATACTCTTTCCAGCTGGCGTGCCATATAGATCACAAAGACCTCAAAGCTACTTAAACTGGTGCAAACTCTGGCTTCTCTGAAATACCACTTTTCAGCAGTTTTCCGTACCTGCTTCTACAGCTCCTCCTCCTGCTGCAACATATAGAACTAATTAAGGGGAAAAAAAAACGATTGAAGTTGCTGATAGAAGTTATTCCTACCTTATTGTGCCATACTGCATCTTGGATTTAAGTAATGTAGATTCAGCTCCTAGATCCAGCTGTGCCAGCATAAAAGGTCATTGATCTACAGCTATTTTCAGTCCCTTTTTGTCCTACCAAGAGATTTTTTTTTTACTGCAGGGCTCTGCTAGTGGAGCAGTTTATGTGAAAACTCCCTAGTTAACTTCAGGAGAATCTGTCTGTGTTAGGTAAAGTAAGTCACATCAGTGGGGTGGCAGGCAGAGCGCCTGGGCTGGCGGTGACCAGCATGGCACTTCTTTTCTGTGGTGGATGGACCTGGGAGCTGTGGATGGCCCAGTCTGACCAGCTAAGCCATCTTGATATGTACTGGCTGGACAGGGGGTCCCTGTTTTCTACTCCCCACCCTCATCCTCTTTTATGTAGGCTAGGCAGTGCTTGTAAACTAGAAAACATCAGCTCTGATGAACTAGGAAAAAAAAAAAAAAAAAAAAAAAAAAAAGAGAGATGAGATGTGGTATGGATGCTGTAGGAGGGAATGGGAGAGAGGCTAGAGGCCTCCTGTGCAGCTCGTTTCTTAGAGCCAGGTTTTCACAACCTGTTGACTCAGTAAACACGTTTAGCCTCAGCTTGCAGTACCAGTTTTTAGCTGACCCATGTGGCTGTGGCTGTGCCTGACGGGTCTGTGGGAGCAGCTCACCCGTCAGCACCCAGGGGACCCAGCTGGACATAACGAGGTGCTGGGCTGCAGCCAGGGTGTGGCGGGGGGGGGCAATGGGGGATGGAAAGAACAGCAGTCTGAGGCCTTTGTTTTCTGTAGCAGCTGACTTGGGCTGAATATTTCTTGTTGAAAACAGGCTCCTCCCTCCTTTCGCAATAAAACAATCACGACTCACAGCCTCTCTTCAGATTAATTATTTTTTTTAGCAGATTTACCTTTACTGATGAATTATTGTCAGACTATTACTGCTCCTCTCCTTCCCATTAAGTATAACTGCTTAATTCGCACCCTTCTACTTGTGCTGCTGATGGGGTTAGGCGTGCAACTGACACAGCTGTAGTAGCATTTGCACTGTGCTGTAGGCACATGTAAGCTTTTGGAGACTCCTAGGAAGGAGAAACAACCTCAGGGGCTGTGATGCATCTGAACTGCCTTTTTCCTTTTATTACTCCCACTAGTGGTCTCAGGTGGGGCACTGCACGATGGCACAGCAAAAGCCTGAAGAGCTCCAGCCAGTCCTGCTTCCTGCAGCTAACTCGTGAGCGAAACAGCAGCCTGTAAATTTTGCAGGATGCAAAGGTAGTTTAAAGTAGCCATTGCTGTTGCTTACCAGTTCCTTTTAAGTTACTGTGCAAGTTTTTGTAGCACAATATGTTAAAGTTTCAAATCTCTGTCTTTTGAAGTTGATGATTAATGTACATTCTGAAATGGCTTTATTTTCCTCTCAGGTCAGATCAGTGAAAAAACCTCTAACTTTTAAATTTATAAATAACTCTGAAAGACTTTATGTTCTTGTAAATCTTTGGTTGGAAAGGCTAAGATAAATGACATTAGTTGCAACCAGCCTTATTCATGCAAACAATTTCATTTTTACATTTACCTCTGAAGATTGTTAAATTTCTCAATTTATTTTACAGGGATGTCTTGAATTATTTCCAGAGATTTAAGGCAGAAAAGTAGAGCTTATGACCTTACTGTCTGAAATAGCTCAGGAAGATGACCCACATGATAGATGTAAGGATAGCTGCTGCTGCTAGTTCAGCTGGAAGAATGGCAATCACTTCTAGAAATCCAAGTTATTTGTGTGAGCTGGTACATCTTTCTGGCTGTGGGTGTGAGTAAGCAAGCTTCATTTCTAATGAACTAAATATAGTTCAAGAGTCTAAATTGGAACTTGGGCTTAGAATATGAACCCTGCAAAACCTATGTTTGTACTCTTGCCTATTTTTCTATCCACTGCAATATTAGCGGATACAGTGAGTAAGTTAATTTGGTTAAAGGTTTGGTAAATGCAACAACACAGCACAGAACCTGTTCTAAATTAGCAGTTAAGGGTAATAAATGATATATTTTTGAATTGCTAGGGACAGAACATAAATTATACAGTACCAGCAATTGCGAACTGCTGTACACTTTAAAAAAATAAATTGCATGCAAACTTTATTGCTGTATTCCAGTGAAATAATAATAAATTGTAGGAAAGATGAACATTCTTTTGATTTAAATACACAGTCTTTGTATTAAGATGCAGCAATAGACAAAGTAACATATACTGTCCAAGAAATGCAAGGTAGTCCTAATTCCATGGATCTGGCATGTTAAAAACCTTACAGAAACCTGAGGTGATTCAAGTGTGCTTCTGAGCAAATAGAGGGTTCCACTTCACTTGATAGGAATTTGCACTGGTGGAACTGCATGGAATTGAGGAGATTTTGGCCAGGGAAGTGCCTTTTGCCTCTGCTTCTTGGCAGTTTAATCTAATTAAAGGAAAGAAAGCTTTCCCAATATAGCTAACCTGTATAAATGTAAGAGATTCATAACACCCTTCTCTCTTTACTTCAGTCGTTCAAGAAGCCCATAATGACTCTCAGGTTAAAGAATTAACCTTCAGTTCCATGCTGAAAGTCTCCAAATATTATAATTCTTGAGGGATCTTTCAAAGAGCAGAGTTGTGCTGACCCTTTTAAGCAAGTCATTAATGAAACAGCTTTGTGATAAATAGTAGTGTGCTAATGACCTGTGGATGGGCTTTATAGAGAAAGGCACTGATCTCTTGGGGTCAGTAAAGATGGTATTGCAGTTTTAGGAAGAATAAGGGTGTTAATACTTCTGTTCTAGACACAATCCTTCTCAAGCAGTTAAAATCTCTACTGAAATCCCTGCTACAGGGTCGTTTAATACCTTTAACTTCTTTACAGTCGACTTACGCCTTGTTTCTGTGTGCTGTATAGAACTGCTGTTGTATGCAACAGCCATTGAACTCATGGGTGTTCAAAGCTATCCTGCCTCTGGAAGGATTTTCAAAGGTTTTTTTTTGGGTTGTTTTTTTTTGTTTGTTTGGTTGGGTTTTTTTTAATTAATGTTTGTAAGGCTTTTTGTGATCCTTAGAGCAGAGAATGAATGCAAGGCTTTCTGTTCTTATTGTGCCAAATCTGGAGATTTCCCCCAGGCCTCCATTCTTTGGGAGTCAAGTAGTGCTGATGAAAGGCTGCGGTCCAGCCGGAGAGCCTGGCACACCTGACGCTGTGCGGTGCCTGCTACAGATCTTGCACTCCAGCAGTTTCCGTGACTTTGAGGGGATTTCAGTAAGAATTCCTACCCGCAGGTGCTGTGTTGCCACAGTGCTGCTTTGTAGGTGTGTGCTTGTGGCTGTTAGCTTGTACAGCAAAGGGCAGTACTTGATGTTGGAAATTGTCATGGTTTATTCCCAGCCGACAACTAAGCACCACAGAGCTGCTGGCTCACCTCACCCCCACCCCGTGGAATGGGAGAGAGAATCAGAAGAATAAAAGTAGAGAAAACTCATGGGTTGAGATAAAGTAAAGCAAAAGCTGCATGAGCAAGCAAAACAAACCAAGGTATTCACTCACCACTTACCACTGGCAGGCAGGTGCTCAGCCATCCCCAGGAGAGTAGGGCTCCATCAGGCATAATGGTTACAAATGCCATCACTCTGAATGTCCCCCTTCTTCCCCCAGCTTTTTATTGCTGAGCATGATGCCATACAATTTGGGATATCCTTTGGGTCAGTTGGGATCAGCTGTCCTGCCTGTGTCCCCCCCCAACTCCTTGTGCACCCCTAGCCTGCTCGCTGGTGGGGTGAGAGGCAGAAAAGGGCTTGGCTCTGTGTAAGCACTGCTCAGCAGTAATGAAAACATCCCTGTGTTATCAAGGCTGTTTCCAGCACAAATCCAAAACATAGGCCCATACTAGCTACTATGAAGAAAATTAACTCTATCCCAGCCTAAACCAGCATGGAAATACAGCAGAAAAAAATTTACCTCTTTGTTCCCTTGAACAGATAAATAGATCTTGTCATTTTTATCATTTTCTCTTTACCCTTTATTCACATTCTCAAAATCAGGTGTTACCTTCTTTGCAGTCTTGAAAACCTGGATGATTGTAAAATTATACAATCACTCTTCAAGGGTAGCATTTATTCTTTCAGACAATTTACTATTCAGCCTTTCTGTTATTCTTCAGACTTTTGTTTATAGAAACTAAAGAGCTATGAGTAAGTGTCACTAGGATTCAACCCCTTTTCCATTTCACCTAGTAATATCTCTGTGTCCTCTGTCCCTCCACCCCCAGTCTAGGACATTCCCCAGCAAAGCAAGAGATGAGTAAGATAGCTATTTCAAAGGTAAAAGTAATTAGAAACACCCTTACCCTGCCCAAATAAAAGAAATACTGGGGACCAGAGACTTTGTGAAGGTAGTACTTTCTGCTTCTATGGCAAGGCAATGCTCTGGGCAAAAATTGTTGCGAAACTGGAATGTCTGTGAACTTGCTGTCCTCTTGATGAAACATTATTTTGGCTCTGTAGTTGAATTCCCCTATAATCCCTGCCTACATGTGAGGTGGGGGGAAGACAATATTGGGGGGTTTTGAAGAGAACTGTATTTATCCATGTAACTACATGAAACAGCAGAAGTACTTTTATAAGGTGAGAGAGGGAATGACCAAAACTTTTTAAAATTTGTCTCTAAATATAGATCCTTAATAACCCATCTGACTCTTTTCAGAGGTGATTGATCATCCCTAGATCCTGTGGGAGGAAACGTTAAAGACCTTTTCAAATAAAGGTGTTTTTTTCTGATGCCCTAATCTTCAAATTCATGTGCCTGAGAACAGAGAGGAAAAATCCAGAAATTTATTAAAATGTTTTAACCTTGCGTTCCCTAACAGACTTGCGCAAAGTGTACAATTGCAGAATGAGAAGAATACTCCAAATCTTTAAATCATCAGAAATGTGTTTGAGGAGCTACCCTGATATCTCCTAGGCTAGATGAGATAACACATGATTAGAATATTTATAATTGCTGATGAGAAGTAGGAATAATAATATTCACTAGCTGCAGTATTCTTTAACTTCCTTGCATGTTGAAATGAATATTAAAGTAGTTGTAGAGTGTAGAGTGCTAATACAATACATAAGGATCATTGTGGGGAGAAAAGGTTTTAAAATAACTTCTCAGTCTGCAATATTTATCTTTGGCAACAAGATCTCATTTTGCTCCCAGTTGTAAATGCTGCTTTGATGAAGTGCCTTAGGAAAGCCACCTTCCAAGGTACTGTCCTCTGTCTCCTTCTAGTGTTAATACATAGTTAGAAAACATTATGAAAATTAATGAAGAGAATTTTTGAAACGTTAATAACACACTTATTTTCTTTATTAATTGCTGAATGGCTTTGCATTAAACCTATATATTTTCACTTCAAATACATGAAACCTTTCTTTGAGTTAAGTGAAGGTGTTTGCACTTTTCTAGCATTTGATTAAGTTTCAATTTCTCCTTTGAAGTGCTGTTTAAGGTTGTAATCCTCCAAGCAGACTAGCACAAAGCTCAGCTGGGACTGTGCCAGGACAATTTGCAGGGTGGAAGCCACTGTAGCACTTTGGTTTGTCAGGAGGAGAAATGAGAAAAACCTCACAGATCCAGCAGGGAGCTCAAGAAATGGGAAGGTTTTCAAAGTTTCCTTTGCCTCCTTCTAGCCATCCTCAAGCACCTGCTTTGTGACAAGTTGTCTTTGGCTAAGATTTTTTTTCAAAACCTTGTATGCATGTCTCTCTTTCAGAATAAAAGTTTTCAAAAAAAAAAACATTGTGTAGGCTGAGAGACATGTTGAAATTAGGAATTAACAATGCTGTATTATGGATATTATGACTGTGCTCTTCAAATGCTTTCACTAAGCCCTTGTTCAGTCATCTTTAGTCTTCATGTGATTCCAGTTTCCAGAAATCCAGCTTTGTATCCCTTTGATACTCTGTCAAGAATCTCCTCCTCTCCCGTCTTTTCTATATGTCTGCCTCTGAGGGTTTAGTCCTGCAAGATGTTGAATGTACTGGATATAATTAGAGGTATGAAAAATTCTTGTATGCATTGATTGTTTCTCACACCAACTACTCATCGTATGCCAGGCCCTTCACAAGCACGTAAGGTAAAGATGCCATTCCAGGTGCCTCTGCACACACTTTAACAGCATATATGTCAGTGGTACTCTTTTAATTCCTGAAATTGCATACATACTGTACTGCAGTGGGACTGAAACACTCAACATTTTGCAGAATCACGATCTTGAAGACTGTCCATGGTGTGAAGTTTGCTGTGTCTACCCAGAAAACGCTTTGTACTATGCTGATTATATAAAATAGAAAGCAAGCCAAGCATGTTCCCAGTGGAGTAAGTAATCACAGACAGACACACGGCTGCAGCTGTGCAGCAACCCCCAGTTCCTGCCCTCAGCAAATTACCCCCAACATTGAAAAGCAGAGTTTTGGGGAGAGGAAAAGGACCTGACTCTTATTAGGTCAGGAGGCTTCTGCTTATATCATAAGCAGCTTTTTTTTTCTGAGGAAGAAACAGATATGACATGACCAACACTTGGCAAATATGACAGATAAACAACTTTTACAGAGAAACAATACCTTGTGCAGTTTTGATTTCTCACAGTTTGGCAGACCAGATCCAGAGAGCTAGATGATTGCATGTGTGTTCCACCTCACTGACTCAAAATGACTGTAACACTCTCCTTTAATAAATGGAATATCTTTGTTATATGTTGCTCCTTCAGATTTCAAATAGAAAAATAATTTTTAGTATTTCCATGTCTACAACTTTTATAACAAGTGGACCATAAATCCCTTCTCTAATATTGTGTGCTCTGTTGTACTGGTGATTTATCATAGACATAATTTTATAACCTGAGTCACATGAGGACTCAGGTTGTAAACTGTATCTTTGTTCTAAATCTTCAGCAGTTTGTCCTGACCTAGCTCACTGCAGCACTTCAATTCCTTCCTGAATATGCTTTAGAGTAAGTTCTGAGATGGAATTTTTATCCTTGCCTTTACTGATATCACACTGAACAAATGAAAAGAGAGAATGTTATGTTATACTTTTATAATTTTCCTTTTGATGAGAATTTTTCTTAACCAGTGTTTCTGATCATCAACACAAATAATCTTGATTAAAACACTGAGGTTTGCTTATCAAGAATTTGTATATGTTTGTCCTGCAAGCACAAGCACACTTTTTCTTTTTTTGTAAGTACACTCTGTGAGCTGATTTAAGAAAAAATGGTCTCTGTAGAAAGAAAACCTATCTTTACACAGTTTCAAGGATAGGAAATACTTAATTTTTCTAAAAAACTGACATAATGCAAATTAGTTAAGGTACAGTGTATGTGTCGAGGAATGCCCATTGATGGTCCAGTGGATGTGGAGTTCTTTGGCTGTCTCTCTTCACACCATCCAAGCATAATGCAGCTCCTTGTTTGCATCACCTTACATTAGTACAGCATGCAAATCTTTAAGTCCAGATTTGCATCCTTTCCAATAACTGAAAGAGAAAATAACTTTCTTTCCAAAGCACTTTGTATCTCTATTCTAGTCAATTGTAAAGCTTCTCGAGGGGCATCTCTTTTGTAATCTTAATGCACTACTTGCACATCCCAGACTCTTGATACATAATCTTTTAAACAGCAGAAAGAGCTCTGCTCTGTGATGCTAAGACTTCTACAAAGATGAGTCATGTTTATGACACTGGTCATATTTAAGCTACTTGTCCTATTCATCTGTTTAAACTGATGTAGGTAAAACAGGCAGTTACTGAAGACAGCCTGTAAATCTGTCATTCTTTCAAGGCCTAGAACAATCAGTTAGTGCCAGTGCAGGGTCATGGAATGAATTTTGAAGTAATCAGTTTATGCCAAGTCTTTCTTAACGTAATTGCAGGTTTAGTGGTAATAGGAAAGAAGAAGATAGCAATAGCTCATTTGCGAATGATTCTATTATGTAGAATAATCTGAAGCTATATAGAAAAACATACTGTGAGCAGGAGTGGTCTCTAGCAGTTTAGTCTTTGGTTTGTTTGGTTTGGTTTGGTTTGGTTTTTAATCTTGAAAAGCACTGCTTTCCTGCCACTGATAAGGCTTTATATCAGACTGTTGATTCAAAAAACCGTGACATTTATCTTAATTTTACTCTTTTCAACTTCAGTGACACCATTTTACCACTGAGTGGGAGTAAAGTTAGAATAGTGCTGAATATTTCTGACAATTTTTTTCAAGGTGGTAATTTTCTGGATTTGCAAAGAACTCTACCTGCTTGGCAAATAGAAATCATACATTTCAGACTACCTCTTGGATATTTTATGGAACCATACAGAATTTCAGAAAATTTGGAGCAGGGTTTCTACATTTATTTCTCTCCTACAGTTAGTAGTGAATAAAAATATTTTTTGCATGTGTGTGTAGTCTTTTAGATAAATATATGCAGAGGTTATGGTGTGTTGAAAGTTTTCGAGTATTGTTTTGTTGTTTTTACTCAGTTGAAGTTGTCTCTAGAAATTTAGTCCCAGTTGAGAATCACTGTTGCTTCCTTTATATATAAAAAACTAAACCCATTCATTTAAAGAGAGCATCACTGGGCAGGCTTTTTTTTAATATTTTTCAGTGAAGCTGCCTACATCCCTGCTCATTATTTAAATAGAAGCAAGACTGCCTTTTGACACTGGAGTACTTAGTGCGCTGTCACAGGTTACAGTATATCGGTTTTAGTTGTCTCTTTGGTGCTGCCATTTCTCTCCTTCCTTTCTGCCCTTTAATTGAGAAGCCCCGGGCTGTTCAGCTGAGCAGGTCTAGATTAGCATTTCTGTCAGTCTGGAAGTCTTGTGGTCTGATACTGTTTCCTTCACTTGGTCCGACAGCCACTTCTGGTGCTCCCTGTTAGCCTTGCACAGGGCCCAGGGCTTCTTGCAAAGACTTGTAAAGCTGTTTGGAGAACTATAAGAGAAATTTATGAAACTGAGATGGTTTTCGGTTGTTTGACTTGGTCAGGATGAGTTGCTAAGATCACGTCTGTCCCCCTTCCCAGTGGTTTCAAGGTTCAAAACCTTGCTGCGGTTTAAGCAGTAAGGCATTGTCATGGTTTGGGCCTGGTTGGCAGCCAACCACAACGCAGCAGCTCTCTCTCCCTTCCCGTCCGGCAATGAGAAGGGACAGAGAGCCAGGCTTGGGGTTTGAGATAGGACTGGGATGGGGAAAAATTCCTCTTTATGATCACGAGCAAAAGGCAGACTTGTTAGGGGAATAAAAAAAAAAGAACATACATTTATTACAGACACTAACAACACATAACAGAGTAGGACAGTGAGAAGCATTGCCACATCTTGAGAACACCTTCCCCCCACCCCTCCCTTCTTCCCGGGCTCAGCTCTGCTCCCGATATCTCTACCTCCTCCCCCAGTGGCGCAGGGGCAGGGAATGGGGGGTGCAGTCAGTGCTGCCACTTTCCTTATCTTCGGTGAGGGGACAGTCCGGAACTTGTTCCCCCTGCTCCATCGTGGTCCCCCTCTCACAGGAGACAGTCCTCCACAAACTTTCTCCAACATGAGTCCCTCCCAGCATTCACCACACTGCTCAATCATGGGTCACCAACTTTCTCCAACTGGATTCCCTCCCACGGCTGCAGCCCTTCCCGAGCTGCTCCAGCATGGGACACCCCCGCATGCTGCAATCCTCCCAGCACTGAATTACAGCAGGGGGGCTACCTTTTCCCATGAGACCCCGGCCTTCTTCAGGCACAGAACCTTGATTAACCAAGCAGAAGCCACAGGCCATAAATCAATGTCTGCTCCACCGCAGATCTCCATGGGTGGCAGCAGGGGCCTCCCTTCAGTCTGCCCACAGGATACAGGGAGGTCTCTGCTCCGGCACACCTCCCCCCTCCTTTCTTCCTCCGTTCCTCCACTGACCTTGGTGTTCATGCAGCTGCAGCAACTCCTTCTCACAAGTCCAACTGCCCGTCACCACATCCCTTCTTAAATACGTTATCGCAGAGGCGCAGCCGATTGGCTCAATTTCCCAAACAGAAGTGGAACTGGCTTGGAGCTGGGGGAGCTTCGAGAAGCTTCTCCCAGGGGGCCGCCCCGATAGCCCCCTCCCCTGCCACCAAAGAACTCCACCACTCACTCAACTCAGGACAGGCATGCAGCAAGCCCTGCACCCTGAGTGATATTCTCACATGGCTGTGCTGAGCAGCCCTTACATTTCTGCACCTTTGCGAAATGGAACAAGGAAAAAAGATTTTCTGAGCATAAATCCCTTCTCAATATCACTTAGTAAGATGAAAATAGACCTAGGGAGAGTAGTGGGGATTTTCCTTCTAGCCTTGTGCAGAAAGGTTTTTGAAATGGGATTTCAGAGGTACAATGTTGGAAGCTTGGGGGCCTGTTGACTCCTACCTCTAAGAGACCTAATTGTAAAAGGAAGTGAGGGAGCTGGGGCAGACATTTTTACAGTAGGAAGCTACTGACTCACGTTAATAGTAAGATCTGGCTCTGTGCCCAAGAAGCACGAGTTCCACTTTGCATTCTCCTCCAAAGACCAGATCCTAAAAAGGAGTTTGTTTCTTTGCTAATGGATTTTGCTCTCTTGCACTTCTGTAAAAGTTTTCCTGTGACCATGGGCTTATTAAAATCCTAAATCCTACTGGGGAGGGTGCATGAGATTTAGGTTCTTTAGGCAATGCCTTCAAAAATGTCTAAATTTTGTTATAATATTTATGTCTGACTTCTTTTTACTTGCAGATCATAAAGAAAAAAAAAACACAAGAATACAAAGATTTGATTTGCTGAGGAAAAAAAAGGATTGACATGAAAGACAGGAGGGAATTCAAGCTCTATTAAAGAACTGTTTAAAGAACTGTGAAACTAGAAACAATTTTCTGTAAGAGTAGCAGATGTTATAACATATAACCCCTCCCTCAGTTTTTAATGGAATGTGACACTGTTGGACATTCTCTTTTGAAGGAGCTAGACACAAGAGTATAGATCTTTGTTTCAGGGAATTTGAGAATGTGTCAGACATCTCTGTGTATAAGGGGACTTTGAAGTATATAACTAAACTTTGTACTTGAAGGAATTAAAAGATGTTATATAGCTTTGTGTGAAAAAGAACTTCAAAGCACACTGAGCAGTAGTGAAAGGTCTGCAGTTACTAAATTTACAGTAAAGAATCCTAGTAAGTCTTCCTTTTTATGTATAATAACAACATGAAATTTATGGAGAAAGCATGTAAGATGGTGACTGAATGGGTCAGTCAATAGGATATATGGAATTCTCTATCACTTAATATTTTAAATCCAGATAAAAATGTTGTACAAGGTGCTAAGTTAAGCATCTTGCTTTGGTCTTCAACTTTAAATGGATTCTTTTCTTCAAAATAACTGTGTATTTAGTTGAGCCTTGATTTTCTACAATGAAAGCTGTGTTCTTGTGTTAAGCTATTAGTTCTTGTGTTAAGATGTTAGATTGCTGAGCACTGATTGTACTTCCAAGTTATAACTTCTCAGAAAGTTCTCTCTTGTAATGTTTCACAAAAATTTCTGGGGAGATCAGGTGAGAGAGAGAAAAAAACAAGAATTTATGTATTGTAGGAGGAAGCTGAGGAGTGTAAGAGGACACAGGACCTTCAGATGTAAGTATACTTCTATTAGAGTCCTTAAATCTTTTAACTTTGGCAGAGATCATCAGTCACATGCTTGCTGCCAATACCATATAACTGTTCTAAGTTCTTAAGCTTTTTCTCAGTTTTTCCCCTGCTTAAGATCTGCACAGGGATGCATGTAAGGATGTTGTCTGAAGGGAACTAAGGATTATCTTCAGCTGGGAGGACATGAATCCCTGCAGACAAGAGCCAGTGGGATGGTGACATTTGACTTGCTTTGACTGAATTTGGATTTTGAAGGCCATGTCTGATAGGTAGACTATCCCAAAATAAATTAGGATGTGAATTTACAGTGCACTACCTACTCCATGCTAATTGCTCTTTTGCACATTTTAGTGTGCTTGAGGGAAGGGATAGCCACCAGAGGGACTGACAGGTTTGGAAAGTGGGCCAGTGTGAGCCTTATAAAGTTCAATAAAGCTGAGTGCAAGGTCCTGCACCTGGACTGGGACAATCCCCAATAGTAATACAGGGTGGAGGGTGAATGGATTGTGAGCAGCCCTGTGGAGAAGTGCTCAGGGATACTGGTGAATGAAAAATTGAATATGAGCCAGAAATGTGTGTTTGCAGCCCAGAAAGCCAACCATATCTTGGTCTGCATAACAAGAAGCATGGCCAGCAGATTGAGGGATGTGTTTCTGCCCCTCTACTCCACTCTTGTGAGACCCCACTTGGAGCGCTGTGTTCAGCTCTGGGGGCCCCAGCACAAGGAAGACATGGACCTGTTAGAGAGGGCCCAGAGGAGGGCCACAAAAATGATCAGAGGGATGGAACCACCTCTCCTATGAAGAAAGGCTGAGAGAGTTGGGGTTGTTCATCCTGGAGAAGAGAAGGCTTCAAGACTGACCTACCAGTGCCCAGTGCCCCCCAGGGTCACAGGTCTTGCCAGAAAACCTAGGTAGTTTAATTATTTAAGAATTATCCTATGAAAAGCAACCTTACAAATGCTGAGTTAGGAAACTCAGAAAAGTCTAGATGAAACTCATCACATCTTAACTTCATCTTCTGTGGGAAACTATTGGGTGCAGGTGCCCGGGGGCTAGAGGCTGGCCTCTCTGAGACAAGGCCAGGGGCTGCATCAAGAAAAGTGTGGCCAGCAGGTCGAGGGAGGGGATTCTCCCCCTCCACTCTGCTCTTGTGAGACCCCACCTGGAGTCCTGTGTCCAGCTCTGGGGGCCCCAACATAAGAAGGACATAGACCTGCTCGAGCAGGTCCAGAGGAGGCCACAGGATGATCAGCGGGATGGAGCACCTCCCCTGTGAAGACAGGATGAAAGAGTTGGGATTGTTCAGTCTGCAGAAGAGAAGGCTCCAGGGAGACCTTATAGCTGCCTTCCTTAAGGGGGCTACAGGAAAGGTGGGGAGGGACTCTGGATCGGGGAAGGTAGTGATAGGTCGAGGGGTAACAGTTTTAAATAGAGAGAGGGTAGATTTAGATTAGGTATAAGGAAAAACTTCTTTCTTGTGAGGGCAGTGAGGCACTGGCACAGGTTGCCCAGAGAAGCTGTGGCTGCCCCCTCCCTGGAAGGGTTCAAGGCCAGGTTGGACGGGGCTTTGAGCAACCTGGTCTAGTAGAAGGTGTCCCTGCCCATGTCAGGGGGGTTGGAACTAGATGATCTTTAAGGTCCCTTCCTACCCAAACCATTCTATGGTTCTATGATTCTATATTCATAGTACGTACTAGGTGTGCCTAGTACCTTCATTTTCTTTGGAATCAGGATAATCCAGTTTGCACAAAGGCATCCTTTGTTTCCAGGTAAGTAGTGGCTAATGTAGGTTTATTTAATTCCCTGTATCCATGGCTTTTAAGCTTATCCTAAGATAGTTAATGCTTGAAAATATTTGGAAGAAGTGAGTGTAGCCAGGAGTAGACGGCTGGTGTAAGGACTGGATTGGGGAATAGGACAGGCAGGACTAAGACAGCTGCATCTGGGAGAAGGCACTGACAGCGGTGAGGATAAGTGAGCAGGAGTAGAGGAGGGCCATGGCTAGTGGGAGTTGTCAACTGACCCAGGGACAGAAGTTTGCTACACCAACTTCCTGTGCATTAACTTTGCCATGTAAAAAAGCTTTAAATGACTAAAGAAAAACCCCGTACCCAGAAAAGTTGTTTAGAAAATCATTCTTCCAGATTACAAATTATGAGAGCTGGTTTTATTTCTAGATCTTTGGAAAAGAAAAAGAAAAAAAAAAATCCCCATTTTTGTTACTTCTACAAGTGACAGCAGTATGTCATCAACAAAATCAATGTAAATGAGTGCTGACTTCAGTGTTTTCTCACTTAGCCATGAAAGTATTGAATATTTCTTCAGTGGTGTTTTATTCAAATTTACCAGCTGGAAAGAAGTGGAAGAAGCTGTGGCTCCAGAGACTCGCTGTCAGCTGTGCACTGCATCTCCACAGACTGCTAGATCCTGCTTTGGGGTCTTTGTCCTATACATGTCTCCCGAGGACTGCCTGCACTCTCATTATCCCATTGTTTTTCCTCCTTTTGTGGGTTGACAAGATGAATGAATGGCTAAGGTCAGTATTGAACTAGCTGAGTCCTCAGATGGCACTGCTACAACTCGACAGAAGGTCACACTTCCTTTTTTGAAGAGGAGATAATTTAGTAATACCAATGTCCGTTTACATATAGGAAAAAAAGATGAAAAGCCTGTAAGATCTTATGTTGTTCTCCCTTCCCAATATCTTGCAATAAATGCCATACAAAAAACATTAAATGAGGCCCAGTTGTAATTCTTATACATTATTACAGAGCAAGTACTTTCAAAAGTATCCATTGGAGGACACTAGAACACAACAAATAACAGGAAGTATGGTGATTCTACTTTTTAAAAACACACATTTCTCTTTTAAAAAAGAAAAATAAAAGTAGAATATTTTTTTTTGTTTACATAGCACAGTCTAAAAATCCATTGTTACCTGACTGTTTTTCTCTGTCTGTCACATCTTCTATAGCTCCATTACTGCTTTGTTTTTGGGTTTTTTTGGGACTGGTTGAAGGTACTTAATCTCTGGCTGCTTGTATAATTACTTGTTCTAATTTTAGATTAGACCCAGATGGGCTTGAGCTTTCCCGTTCATTTTTTATTTTTTCCTTTTCAGCTTTTAATCACTTACAAGTGTTGCATTAACTTTTGTATCTCATTTATATTTAAAATTATTACTATCCTTGCATCTCCTTGCTTGCATCTCACAGAAGTTTAATGAGTGGCCAATCACTAGTAAAATAACTGAATTATAACTCAGATAAATTAGTGCTGGATTGAAGAACGCCTTTGACTCAACATGCTTCTCTGAATCAAAAAAAAAAAAAAAAAAGATTTCAGGGTTTGATTCAATCTAACACAAATAAACTCTCATCTGCTCTCTCAATGACAGCATCATACTCCTTTCTGCTCACTTCCATTGCATTCAAAATTGCAGCTGCTGAAATTATTCTCCTCCTCTGCCATTCAGAGAGTGGAGGTAGAAGGTAACTGTGTTGTACTTAAGCTTTTTTTGTCCTTATGTCTAAATTCCCTTGTAGCTCTGCATTTTTCTATCAGTTGTATTATTCACACTTCTGGTATTAATCTCAATTTTCTTCCCAACTTCCATGCTAGTCCATCCTCTCCATTTGAAATATACTGATAGCAGGCTGTGATGCCTTGCCTTGAAATATTCTCTTGGATCTTACCCTTAAACATGAAACTCTTATTTATATCTTGCTTCATATCTGATTTCTGTGTGAGGGTATTTTGAAGAATAATGTATGAATAAAGGTTTAGTGGAGGTGGTTGGAGGAAGATGGAGGAAGAGAGGAGTTTTAGATAGGATAGCACGTGCTTTCTTGTCTGACTACTTTGATAACTTTGCAATTCCTTCACTGTCACATTTTTTATGTTTCTTTGTTTCATTATATGTAAAGTAGATTGTATTTTCACTTTTATATTAATTTCATGAAGCTATGCATAAGGTATATGTTCAGTGGCTGATAATGTGATAGTAGTTTCCGAAGAGAAAAATATTGTTTGAAATACTTTTTATAAATAATTCAGTTGAATTCAGCTCTAGAGTGATAAGCATCTTTACACTTCAGCGACCTTTCTTCAACTGCAGGTTTAGTTCCTAGTTTAGTTTAAAGGGCAAACTAATGCTTTGCAAAGTTCAGAAATCAATGTATGTACACACATTGAGAAACCATGATCACACATGACATTTCCATTTTATTGTATACAAATTTAACTGTGGATCACAAGCTTCAGTTTCTGTGTTTCTACTTCCCTGTCACATTGCGTGTGGTGTCTGTCTCTCTGTGCGTACTTCTGTGCAAAACCCAGACATTGTATTTAATTGTTTTAAATTGTAATATAATGCTGAGAAAGAGATGGAGGGATTTTCTAGTTAGAAGGTGGCTTTACAGTGGTATGTCTGATTAATTTATTCCTATCCCCTACTGTTAGTCTCCTGAAGTGATTTCCTGATGCCTACTTTAGGCATCAAAGCATTTAATAATAGATAGGGACAGATAATAAGTCTTAAGGACAGGGTCTGGTATTATTTAGTAAGAGCCAATATTGCTACTTTATTCTAGACAGTGTGGTATCTCACCGTCTTCTACAATCTTACAGGGGCAGCCTGCTAGGAAAGTTATGTGTCACAAACAACTTTCACCTAATTTTTGTTGTGCAAAGGAGGAAGGTGAATGAATAGCTTCTGTGTTATCGAAACTGTGTGCAAGTTAGCAAAATGGTCAAACTCCTAAGATTTAACCTGCTTATAACGAGCCAGACTGCTCCCCTGCTACTCACGTCAAGTGTTGTCTTTCTCTCCTTATTGCCTTGCTGGTTCCCCTAGCTCCAAGTACTGTTTAACATTGTTCAGGTAACCCAGCCTGGCCCAGTGTTTGCAGCTAAGAATGTGTTTCACATTTAGGAAGAAATATGAATTGAATAATATCAAACTGAAGCTCAAAAAATCTAATGGAGTTATGTCTGAAGTGGTTAGAAATCCGTAAAACAACCTTCAAATTCGATATCTGAGATTAAAAAATGTTTCCAAGTTTATGTGACTGCTTCCTTTGAAGAGTTATTTAAACTCTACCTTTGATGACTATAATTATTATCCAAATTGCATAATACCATAAAATTGTTGCAGCTTTCAGAAGCCTTTAACCTCTATAATGGTAACTCCAGTTCCTGCTCATCTGCAGTTCATCAGGTATGCCAAGTCTTACATGCTTTGGAGCTCACAGACGGAATTGAATTCTGCTCTTACATCAATGATAAATTGCTAATGAATCCAATATAAGCAGACTAAAGAGAGATGGTGACTGTCTCAAACTTGCCACTTCTAGCCATGAACATGAATATTCAATATGATCAAGGACTTTAGTTAAAATTAAAGGCTATTTGATTCTAATGAAAGTCAGGTACATTTTTCTGAATTTGTGTTCAAAGTTGTCATTGGTTTGAGTCTTTTCAGATCTAGACTATCTACCATGTTCAAATTTCTCTTTCTTACGCATCATAGGTTCCTGACACAAATGTTTTATAAAACCAGATGTCATTAAATTAATATGAATGGGCATACTGTCATTTGCAAAAGATCAGGTGGATAACCAGAACTAAACTGAATTTAACTCCAGGACAATAAATTGGAGGATAATTGGAAGAAGATAAGAGGTTTATTTCACTGAAACCTTTTACTAAATACAGCAGCCACAACTTACAAAGTATCCTTGGAAAGCTGGAATCCTCTTATCTCCACGGGTGTCTGTGAAGTGTCTGAGGTAGAAGCCTGCAAACCACACATTACTCTATGTTTGAAAAGATGAGAAACGTACTCTGCCCCTGCTTCCATTCTGCTGCACATTTTGGTGCTTTTTGACATGTGAGAAAGCAGGAGCATAGGGATCTAATGTACACATGACATACTCTGGTTTAAATTGCTCTGCCATCACTCCACTGCAGGTTCAGTTTATTCATACATAAAGCAAAACATCTATGTCATCAGACAGACACTCTTCCAAAGAAAGGACTTTAATGAACTGGGACCATGAGTTGCTGCTGTCCTAGAACAGGCTTGCCAGCAGTCCTGCAGTGAGTAACCACCAGAAAAACTATTTGTAATGAATCAGCTGTTAAAGACAAGGTTTCTTAATGTGGATGATGGGGGGAGAAAGTTCAATAAGTATAATTTGGAAGAAAAGGTAGAGCTGTTGCATGTCCCAAGTAGCTAGGGAAGGGAATTCACTATCTGAGCTTTATTTGAAGGCACTCTCTCTCTTCTGTTTTTTTCATGTCTTTTCTAAAAGAGTCTTTCTTCTAAGGAAGTCTCCACCTTCACATTTGTCTAGACTTACATTAATGTTATTTTATTAAGCTGCAGCTGTGTTGACTACAGCAATATACAGTAATTGTCTGTGAACACTAATTTTAGGCTGTCAGTATCTCCATTATCAGTCCCTGCTCTTGTTCACTAGTTTAACTGTAAAACTTGCTTCTGAAATGTGTTGATAGGGAATCAAGATCTGGGTCTGCTAAATCACACAGCTTTGCTCAGGTGAGGGTTAGTGACTTAATTCTACAAATACAAGGTGTTTCTGATCCAGGCTAGTCTTACAGCCGTGTACTGAAGAAGTCTCCCCAGCAGGGAGAATATAGCATAACTTTCTTACTGCCCTCTCAGCACAATCATGAGAGCTAAAGACAAATTCTGGCCTCAGCTTGGAACTTCTTGACTCCTATGAGTGTAAGTCAGACCATTTCAACATAGTTTTTTGTGATTTAATATATTAGAAATTCACTTTGACAGGTCTATCGGATAAGATCACATCACTTCAGTGGTATCAGAAGCTAAAAGCTTTATATTTCTGTGACTGTTGTTTTCAGATAGGGAATCTGAAAAAGTTAATATCTCTTTTTGAATTTTGCTCCTTTATCTTTTTTAAATACAATGGTGGTACCTATTAGTTATTTTCTCTGGGTACATCTTAGGGAAACTGAACAGGACTTTTTCAGCTAATTTTTCCTCGGATGCCTTATGTACATAGAAAATAGATCTTGTATAATGTAATAAATGCCCTGTAATTTCATGCCAAATTATGTAAGACAAGGAGAAAAGCATGGTGAAATTAAAATGATAATATTCACTCCATATTCACTACATTTGTGGTTATGTTTCTATCTTATACTTTTGGAAACAAACCCTTAGGTTTATCAGATAGTAACAGCTGCTAACTGTGAAAAGAATATGCAAATTTTTTTCAAGTATCTTTATTTTTTAGTGATTCCCTGAGAATGACAAGCTGAATACTTTCCACCCGCAACAAAACTATGTGTTCACATGCAATGACAACTGACATTTTTCTGCCTGAAAACAGTGAGTGAAATTCTGAGATTTTGGGTATGAAGAAACAGTCTTGAGGTATGGGGGCAGGAAGGTGGTGAAGAAGACAAAGTTTATGTGATATTATAGAGAAGGTACAGGGCAGAGCTCCATCTTATAAAATAGCCATTCAATTCTAAGTGGGGCTTAAATCCATTTCAATGGTCCCTTCAATCTCTTCTGACAAGTCTAGAAGTGACCAAGTAGATAGACGCTATTCAGGCAAAATGTTCCTGTACAAAGTGCCACTCTTAACCCAGTCATTACCCTGGTCAATGTGTCTGCTCAGTCCCCTGGTTAAATCTGACCTACTTCTGTCCAAGTCCCTGTTCCTCTGCAGTCCTCCTGCCTGTCTTCTCCAGGTTGCATATTCTCCTTTCCTCTCCTTGCCCACCTGTAAAAAGAGTGAATGTTGCTTTTCTATGTAACAATTTCTTGTTTCAAAATACATTATTATAGCCTGAGATGACCAAGAAATATGGAAAGGGGACTTAAAATTGTCCAGAGGATCAAAAAGTTCTTGATTTACATCATAGAAATGGAAAGTTAGAAAAGATCTTTTGAATTTTTTGATGAAATTCCTATTCCCCTAACAGTGCAGCCATATAATCAGAAAGAGAGTGAGTCCTGTGTGCCCTCTACTCTCTCCTGGAGGTTAGATGCTATACTGGCTAAAAGGCCACCTTCTTTAATCAACTTTAATCCAAAATTTATCTGTGGCTAGTTTTATGCCCACTTCTTATTTTGCCACCTTAAACTGGAATTTAAACACATAATATGTCTTCTTGGCATTTCTCTCTCATTTTATTTATGAATAGAAATTGTACTTCTTCATTTTTTGTTTTACTAGTTTTAATGTTTCAGAATAAGATGCTACTGCTGATTCCATCTGTGTGTCCCATCTAAGGAATGAATGTACATGGCAGAGGCATTGTCGTGGATCCTGTCATGGATCAAAATGACCTCTCTCAGCTGTCACCTTTGGAGTTCAAATTTGTAGTGTTGGTGCTTGGAAGAATGATTTTGCTGGGGAGCAAATGACATGGTCCAAGAGCAAACGCCAGCTCTATTGAGGACTCGACTTGTGGAAGTTTGTAAACTGAATGTGGAAATCTGTAAGTTGTGATGATTTCCTGCAGCAGAGTTTGTACTAAGCTTTAGGTGTGATGAACCATCTTGTAAGTGCTCTGAAGGTGACTGAACAAAGTGTGTGGAATTTGAACCAGGATCCAGAGACACATAATCTAATGGAGTGTACAAGGTTGATTGTTAGATATGAGCAAAAAGTAACCCAGCCTTCCCAAAAGGGGACAGAAAAAGTGCTGGATGATTGGATTAGTTGATTAAATGCTTATTATGAGAGTTATGCATAGTTAGGATAATGCTAGTCTAAATACAAGAAAAGTCCGTGGTAATTCCTTAAGGAGCAATTTTGCTACTCGATCTTGCCTTCTTTGAGTTGCAGTTTAACTATATAGCCTTGTCTTCACTTCAGAGCTAATTCAGAAGAAAGGAAAGATCGAATTCAGAGTTCAGACTGGACTTTAGGTAACTCCATGCATGGATGTCTCAGTTTTATTCCAGAATGAATGTCTGTGGTCTGAGTGGTCTGGAAGTAATTACTCTGGATTCATCTATAACTCCTTTCTGTGTAAGCAAGTTTTTACTGCTATCAAATACGTTTTGTGTCTGGAATATTTGTATATGGATGATTAATAATTCAGACTATTTTATAATTTTTTATTATTATGATAATTAATTAATGATAACCAAATCATGTTTTTTCTTGCAGCAGGCATGAAGCTGGTTTAATGGCAGTGAAGCCATACTATTCCTGATCTTAAATAACTGGACAATGGAAAAGTGGAGACAAAAAGGGAGCAAGTGAGCATGAGTTTTTGCTGTTATCCCCAGACAGCATACTCTGATACAAGAAAAGCATATTTATTGTTACGTACTACTTACCATAAAATCTTAATATTACCAGTTGTGCTTTGGGTATGTCAGAGATAGGTTTCATCACTTTCCATACTTCTTGCCGTCCTGCAGTCATCCCTGATGTCCCTCCTCTTGCCCGGAAGCTGCTCCTTTCCCCCTCTTCCTCTGCTCTTTCTGCAGGAACAGGGGCATGTGGAAACTGATGATTTTCTGCCTTGCTGCTGCTACAGCAAGTGAGACTGAGATTCCCTTTCATGACAGGCTGACAAAATCAAAGTAATATTAATCATCATAGATGATTGCAATCAGAATTTGCTATCTTGAGAGTTTTTTGGCTTAACTGAGTCAGGAGGGAGGCCTTTCTTTGGGTGGGTATAGCGAATCCTGCCTCAGAAAGAAATTTTTTCTCACAAAGTGCTGCACCTTATGCCACCCCATTGCCACCACCACTATCCTTGGTCTGAGCTATTTGGTGTTAAGACTTGTTGCTCAACATCTCTTCCCAAAGATCAGCACCTAATGAAAAACATGACAAAGAAGTTTCAAAAGGTAATAGTAAATCTTGACTTGTCTTTAGTTTTTATTCTGATATTGTGTTTCTTTGCTAATGTTGCATTTGTGAATGATTGACAGGGTCTGATACTATAAAATCATGGTCAAAATTTGTGGATTTACATCTTGACTCAAGAAATTTCAATTACTGTTTAAGGTTGAAATCTCCTTCATTAGGCTGAGGTCTCCTGTTAACTTACACACTTCCCTCCATTCCATTTCCTTAGTTTTAATTAAACTTCTTTCTATTATATGAACAAGAATAGGTTTTGATTTATGGGAAGTTTTGTTTGATGAAGAGTTAATGTTCCCACTGTCCTTTCCTACCACAATCCCAATGAGTGTCAGTGGTTGGTAAGTGAAGAAGATAACCTGGGTGCATTATGCTGGTAGCTTGTAGAAGTAATCAGGTATTGCCTAAAATTGTTTTAAAATTATACAAGGTAAAGCATAAAACTTACAGAATTATTCTAATGCATTTATTTAGTATTAAAAACAATATCCACATTTGCATTCTTTCTTTTTGTATGTAAGTATGCACACCATCTGATGAGCTAGAATTGTGGAAGGTCATCTAGAGGAAGAATGGGATAAAATTTTCCCTGTCTCTGAAAACATCTGCAGATCAAAAATAAAAAAGTGGGAGGAGGGGGGAAGAGAGTGGAACAAACCAGAGATTCTAACAGGGACATGGGTTGCTTACAAATAAGTGTGAACTCTCTCTGTAAGACAGACCGTCTGATAATGCAGAACAGGGGAACTGGATAACTGGAGCTGATGATCGTTGGTTCAGAATAGATTAAGTTTGGGATGCCAATATCTGCTCTTTATTGGGAGAGAGAATACGAGATGACAGTGTGCACTCCTTTCAGACCTTGTGACTCCACTGAGCCCATTTTTTTAGATGGATATGGTTGTGGTGTGGTGGGGAATAAGTTTCAAACCTATTCATTTTGTGGCTGAGCACTGTACCAACAGCTTGACTCTTAGGGTGACTGCCAGTTCACCTTTGATGATTTAATCTGTGAATACTCTGACCCTAGTGTTTGTGCTGCATGTACTAATACAGCATGGGAATGATGGTGCTGTAGAAAATGGGCCAGGCTTTGAGGTAGCTTATCTGTGCTTGCCTAGCTGGTGAAAACATGTCCTTAGTGCAAGGCCCCTCTTCTTTATTTTTGTCAGCTGGGATCCTCCAAAATCTATTTGTTTAACCAAAGATTCACCATGAAGACTTGCTTGGCCATAATCCCACCCAAAACTGAGTAGGAGAGACCTCCACATTATTTCCAAATGCAGAATAGCTGAGAGTCTGAGACAGGCATCTCACATGGATATTCTTGTATAGACCAAGAAGACTCATCCAAAACCTGTTAAATTTTCTGAAGCCCAGAAAAATACTGCAAAAACAAATCCTGTTCACTGAAAGCCCAGCAGCAAGCTATGCTGAGCATCTGCTGTTCCCCCTGAGTGCGAGTGTCAGCATCTCTCAGTAACATAAGCTCAGCTGCCGCTCTTGTTGGGATTTTGCTCAGGTTTATCTTTCATTCTTCTAATTAGGACCTTCTGATTCCTTTGAGAACACATAATTGAAAGCATGTTAACAGAGTATTTGCAATGGACGTGTATTTTGGCCAACTTCCTAGATTTCCTTTTTCTTTTCATACCAGAAAAAGATAATATAGAACTGTATACTGTCACTGCATAATGACCTTAGGTTGTTTTTTTTTTTTTTGTGAAATCCAGAGATCACTATAAATCCAGTGTAAACCTCTAAATATATTTAATGTAAGTAAACCGATAATATCAGTTGTGGTGCTTATAACATCATATTACTGTACTCTTTGTTTGACTAATTTGAATAACATAAGTATAAGTACATCTATTAAAATGTCTCATATCGATTTATATTTGGCACTTTGCATTCAGTTTTTGTTTTCAGTTAAATAAAACTGGATTGCATGGATTAGTTTCCTCTAAATTTGACCAAGCTAAATGCTAGATTATGTTATGGGCTTGTACTTTGCTTTCTGTAAACAGCTTGTAAATCCTTTTGGAATAGAAGCATTATGATGACATTAAAACCAAAAATGTAGATCAGCAAATTTCATATAGGCAGTTCTCTTTATCTAATAAAATATACATCATAGTTATATATCACCTATACCCTTGCTTTTATGGGGAAATTAACAATAATGTTTGAGTATTTATCTCCAAAACAGCATCTGCAGTGTGTTTGTCATTAATATAAGAAAACAAGAAGGGAAGCAAAGCTGACATGCACTTGCTAAGACAATGTTTTTGTATTGATGTCCCAATTCTGCTATTGACATTGGGTGCCAACAACAAAATCTCTGTCAAAGTAACAATTTTAAATGTATGTAAAGAGGATGATGTTCATCTTTATTTAATAAACTTCATTTTGCATCCTGGAAAACACAGCAGGCTATAAAGGGCTGCAGGGACTTTGCTTAAAGAGACAGAAGACATGGCAGAAATCCCCTTCAAAAAAAAAAAAATCTATTTTATCATGAATCCAGCATTATTTAAAAGTGAAGGCAAGTTTCCTCATAAAAAGCACCTCTGGGATCATAGATCAGGCAGACATCCTTTGTCACAGGCTCCCAACTGGCTTGTTTCAGGCAAGCCCCTGGTGTGGCATGGCATGGCGTGGTGTGGTGTGCCCCAAGACCCCACTCTGCACCTCAGCTCGTGCCTCTGCGACTTCCTTGTCCTTCAAGGTCTGCTGCTGCCGTGCTGCTGCCATCGCACCTCCCCTGCAGGCTTTGCTTGATCTGCTACATCGAGTCTGAAAGGCCCCAGGGCCAACTGGGACTACAGACATGGGCAAGTATCCCTTATGCCCTTAGAACTCCCTGTGGTTTCTGGATCATGGTGGGAGGACAACAGAGCTAACCCTACACAGGTGCAGCATGAGACTGTCAGATCTGTGCCATGCTGGTGGGGCAGGGTGCCGTCACACACCCGGATCTTGACCCATAACGTTGCCTTGGGTAGGCATCCTTCAGGAGCTCAGCTCTACAATGTAAGCCCTGTAGCTCCAGTGAGGACAGCCTTCTTCAGTAACATCACTTAAATTATGATATGCTGTATGTTTTTTTTTCTGCGGGGGTGGGGGGCAAGATAGTGTACAGTGACCTGGACCTACAGGAAAGATGGGCTGATGCTGGAGGTACCCTACCTAGCCCTCTCTGGCAGTCTGCTAGTAATAATGCTTTCATATATATAGGATATGTATAACAGTAGTCAAATTGCTGTTTTGCTTAATAATGTATAAGTAAAGCACATATAAATTAAAAGGGTAATTTATGTACACTTGCATATATATATATATACTTGTATATAACATAGGGATTGTTCTGGAGATCTCAGAAAATTCACTGTATTTGAACACAACTGCCTTGTGGTGTTTTGTGAAGCCCTGATACCTAGACATGCTGCGGGCACAGCTGCTCACTCAGGAGAGGTCTTGTGTGGAGCAGACGACTGTTTGTGTTGGATAGTCCTCTTGAGTGCAAGAGACCAGAGCATTAGGGGAAGGCCTCTTTGTAAGACTTCTATATCTAACAGATTGATTTTAAATTAAAAACATGCATTCTCTTTTTTTTTCCAAATGTATCCTAAAAGGGGACTACTATGTCTATAGGGACTATTTAAATGTAAAGTGATGTTCTTTCTTAGCCTTGGTGTGTCAGTATCTCCCACATTGCATCCCCTTTTATTGTATACATAAAAGTGTCATCCTTAAAGTGCTCATCTTGAGAATGTACAAAGCTGTAATTTGTCAACAAGTTTAAAATCTCCAAGCAACTGTCTCCTTTTCCATCACACTCATGGTGGATGTTGTTCTGCAGAATGACTTCAGGTTTTGCATACAGGGGTGTGTGTGTGAAGTTCTTGCAGTTAATTATCCTGGCTTACTTTCTGCAAGGAGAAGGAATCGGAATCAGTTGCTAATTGTATAATGATGTGTGGATATTAGATTTGGAAAAAAAAAAAAAAATTGTCCGTTCATTTATTGTTCCAGGCTATCCCCAGACAGCTATCATTCATGTGCATTTAAGTTTACACTGCTGTGGTTGGTGGCTCAGTGACTATGACACTATTAGTCTTCTGCTGTTTGATTCCTAAGCAATCAGTCCAATAACCACAACCAGGATGGATTTTTTTGTTTGTGTTACAAACCTGTCAAGTAAAGGGATATTTTTCTAAGCAATTGCTCCCTAGGAGAAGCAGAAAGGCAGCAAAAAAGCATTCAGTCTGACCTTGTGTTATTGAGCCAGGGCAATATGCTGCAGAAGAAAAGCTGTCAGCAGCCTATTGTGGCAAATCCTTGCTGATCTTCAGGGACTCACACCAATGAAAATCTGTGCCAAACAAATAACTTGTTTTCTAATCTCCCTGTTGGGCTTATTTGTATCTGTGGCCTAATATAAAATGTACTATGTCTGAAAACTGTCTGTGTGTAAAAAGATCTGTTCATGAACCCTTCCTCCATAATATGATCCAGAACTGCAGCTCAGGTGAAAGTATCTGCGCATCTGTTCTTGGTGACAAGGCCAGATCTTTCTTCTTGCTATACTGCACCTGGCTGAAGATCATCCTGAGTTATTCCAGAAGCACCCTGATGTGGCGCTTCCAGAAGAATTTGGCCTGCGAGTCTCTGCTTCCTCTGCTTGTAACTTCTGCTGCTGCTGTGAAATAATGTGCTGGTAAGGGCAGCCTGAATAATTACTGACAGACAACAAGTACTGTTACAAATACAAGCTTTTATTACTTCAGCAGATGCTTCTACTATTTAGCGCAGAGGGGCTTTTTTTCATAATTTTCTCTTCCTTCTTCCTTCCTCCTCCCCAAGCTTTCATAAGCAAATGCCAGTAGAGCATAACTCCAGTAACTTGTCCTTCAATAGCAGTGAGCTTGCTGTCTGATTAGGTAATGGGGGATTTAAGCTGTTTTCCTCCAGAATTAAGACTTTGAGACGTTAAACTGCTTGATACTGCATGTTGAAGTTTTTTGTGTGTTTGAGCGCTGTTTGGAAAGAAGGTTACGTTTACACAGACTTAGACCTCATGAAAAACCCACTGTGTGTGTAATCTATTATGTAGGCAGTCATTTGGAAGGCAAAAATTAATTCTGGGAAGACAATGTACTATTTCAAGTCTGCCAGAGTTTATAAGATATCTTGATGTTGTTCTATATAAAAACTGAGGGTTGTGTTTTTCTATATAATAAAATTTTTTAAGTAATTAATCCAATGCTGTTCAAAGCAACTAGAAACTACTGTGCAAACAGTTTTTCTTTACCACTTCTCCCTCCCTCTTTTTTCCCAAAGTTTCCTAAAGATAAAGTTAATTTTCACTTCCTGTGTATAAAGTTAAAAACACGTTTGTACTCTGGCAAATCAAGGATTTTATGGCTCAAAACCTGATATACTTAAAGCAGGACCTCCAGTACATAAACATTTGAAATAGTACTTTGTGTGTTAGGAAAGATTGATCACTACATTGTAAATAAAGTGAAGAAGTTGACTAAGACAAGAAGTTCTTGCAACAAGTTGTCAATTTGCTTTCTGTTTTTTCTATTTGCTCAAAGATACCAATGCTTTTACATGTTTTCCCAGATATTTTCCCTCATAATTATAAGAAGATTTTGAGGATGATAGTGTCATTCAGTAAGCTCATGTTTGAAGATAGAAACCACCAAATATCCTATAGCCTACAAAAAGAAGTTACATGACTATGCATATTGTCATGACTGTCTTTTCTTTGGTCACAGATGACTGTCAGAAAAGTTTTTGCTGAACAGCACAAATAAAGGTAATTCAGACTGCTGACACATTGCTGAAATGATACACCATACCTTGATTTTCACAGAAATAAGTATCTGTATATTTGCTAAGCGTATCTTGTGCCTATGGAGAAGGATGCTTCTGGGTATGTGATATCAAGATCCCTCAGTCTTTTTTTTTTTTTTTTTTTTTTTCCTGTATGTTGTATTGTTTGAAAATAGTAGGCCTCTGGATCGATTTCATCCTGTGTCCAGATATTCCCTGCTGGGATCAGCAGCTTGTGGGAGTGTGCAGCAGGCTTTTACCTCTCCTGTCTGAAGGGTCTGTCTGTGTGCTGAAGGTGGCTGTCAGCCAAACTGATGTGAGTCTGCCCACCTGATCAGCCTGTGGCACTGGCCACAGCTCTGGCTGAAGTTGGAGGTGCAGCTGTGGACCACATTGGCTCTCCTTAGGTACCTGGTGTGGTGGGCTGGCATACAAGGAGCCAGGCATAGCATGACTGTGGATGGAGTAGTTGGCCAATTCATACCTTTTTGCACTGTAGACAAACCGGTGATGGCATGTAATAATCCATAAACATGTACCTGCTTGAGGTAATGGTCAAGTCAGTGTGTTGTTTGGCAGCACAGCTGAAGAAGGGTCCAAGGAGTTATTTGTGCATGAAGAAGGTTCTGTAAGTGTATGTATGCAGAGTTTTCCTCAAATAGATTTCCCTTCCAAACTCAAATCAACCTGCTGTAGTTTCTGCCTGGGGTTATGATGGAAGTGGTACATCTCATGGTAACAAAAATGTACATGTACATGTGATCAGCCAGGAATTAATAAAGCAACCAGGCTCCACATGAAAGTTGCAAAGAAGTGAAGTTTGTATCTCCTGTGATGACATTTAGTCTCACTTCTCTTGGAAAACAGCACACATATGACCACTAATTATTTCCCACTCCTGTATTTTTTTTTCCTGCTCCCCTTTCATCCTGCCCTCCCTCTCAAAAAATGTACTTTCATAAAATAAACATTTCTGTGATTTATCTTCCAAGAGAAAGCCTGTCTGTTTAATAAGCTGTATCAGAAACATTGTACGGTTCTCCTTACTACTCAACCAAAGATGATTAGTTGACAAATACCTAAGATAAAAATTAAACTGTTTAGGGCATGAGCTATTTAAGAAACAGAGAGAGATGTAGGTTGAGGTGTTGTTTTTTTTTGTGTGTGTGGTTTTTTTTTTGTTTGTTTGTTTTTTCCCTTAATTTTAACTTTAATGAGCATTTAATGTGACTGCATTATCTCTAAAGAGAGTAGGAACATAATGAGATAGTAAATTGGTGTGTCAAGTATTTTCTGAAGCAGAGCACTCTTTGTAACCAACTTGACTTCAGGCAAAATAGCCAAACTGCTGCCATTTGACAGCATATTATGTATCAGTCAGTGATACAAAACATTTTAGTCCCTGGGAAACATCTGTACAGGATAGATGCAGATGCAGTCTTGAGCTAGGGGACAGGCAATGAGGTGAGGGCCGTAAGGTGATGTGCAGATCATGTGACTGGAGCAATTTTAATGTTTCTAAGTCAACACACAGCCCATTTCTTCCCCATCATTTACACCATGGAGCTAAAAAGAAAAATCCTGATTGTACCTGCCCATGGAAGATTGTACCAGCCCACAGGAATGAAGCAGATAATAGAGGAAAACGTGTTCATAATTTTGTTAAAAGTTTTCCTTATAACAAGGTTTTTATTCTTTCCCCACCTCCTCCAGGGAGGAACATATGTTTCTATTTCTGAAGTCCACAACAGGCCCTCTTATGAAAGTCTAAGTAGAATTATTAAAGTAAAAGGCCTCAGAAAGTCACTCTGTGTAGCTCACCAAAGAGAAAGAATTGATTTGATCAGTCTCTAAGTACTCACATAGAGCAGTGACACTTCACTTTAGCTGATTAAAGAGATTAAGGAGATTGAGTTTTAATGGTTAGAACACAAGCCTTATCTTTTTTTTTTTTTTCCCCAAATTATTCAGGAGGATATATACTTTCAGGTCAGAACTGGTTGCTGTAACAGGGGTCATGAACAGCCCTGGATGGGGTGGAGATGGTCCTGATAAGGACAGACTTACCTATACTATCACTTAGGCCAGACCTGGCTGCTGGGGTTGAGTTTAAATGGACCCCTGGATGGTGGGCAGGGGTGTGTAGGTGGGGGTCCTAGCTGAGGCCACTCAGGGAAATCAGAGCCCACAGGTACCCTCAAAGTCCTGACACCAGGTGGTGCTTTGGTTTAAATTGGATTTATTGGCAGGGACCTGCCTGGTTTGTATTGTGGAAAAGTTCCAGTTAGATGGTTCTTTTTTCCCTGTGAGAGCTGCAGGTGTGCGCATATTCAGGGACTGGCTATAGTTCTCTTCTAAAGCAGAATGTGGTGGAGCTAGCAACATGAATTCTTCAGGTGAGAGTAACACTCTTGTTTCTGTTTTAAGGGTAGTACTACTTGGCAAAAATCTGTTCCCCTGTGTGTCCTTGAGGGCAGTGGGGAGTCAACTCTGGGAGGGACATCATGAAGCAGCTCTACACTGATAATTCCTTACCTGGCTTAGAAAGGCAGCTGGACTGCACATGAGAGAAGTCATGCTTGGTTGTACAAATAGATGCTTCTAAAACTCATCCAGAACTTTCTTCTTGCTGAATGGCTCCAATAATGGCACTGAAGCAGAGCGTATAAATTTCAGTGAATATGATATAGTCAAGCTGAAAAAGTAATTTTTCTATAAGTCAATAGTGCAATATCCAGGATTTAGCACGTGCAGATGCAGTACTAAAGTTCAACAGAAATAGTTCCAGTGACCTTGAAAATGGGCCCTTCTATGGTAAAGATATAAACTGTGCTGTCTGAAATGACCTGCAGAGTCAGCAAATGTGTGGCAGCTGGTGAATACAGCTTTTAGCTTTATGATGTACTTAGAAGGCTAATCAATAAGCCTGACTTCGGCAAATGCAATATTTTTCTCCTCCCTTTGCAACAAATATGATTTATATTCACTTTCAAATCAGTTAAAAAGTACGTTTCCTATTTTCTAAAACATTGAATTGGTAGGTACAAGACAACTAGCTTCTTGATATTCTACTACTGAAAACTTTCAGATAAATATTTTCAGTATATCTGTGCTAAAAAAACCCACAACCACTTCCAAGGATTCCCCTGGGCCTTGGTTTAGGATGCTGCTAAGGAAAAAAAAAAAAAAATCTGAACACATGATGAGGTCTTGTTCAGAATCTGATGTTTGCAAATGAAAACTAATGATAAAATGTATGCCAGTGGCTAATTTCTTTAATGCTGATATAGATGAAAACAGACATGGGAATCCTGGGTTTGCATGAGGTCTCTTAAAAGCAGTGAGAGTCTCTTGATAATTGTTTACAGCTAGTGCATTGGAAATTAATGTATTTCATGCTTGTTCGTCATGATGCTTTAACAGGCCAGCTCAGGTGCTGTGCAGCTCTGTAGGGATTCCTAGCCAGGAGCCGCACACAATCACAGCCTTATGAGGGACTTTAAAAGCTTTAGATTTGGAAAGCTTTCAAGCCTTTCCAAAGTCTTCTGTTAATGATTGCACTTGCATTGTATCCCTGTGGGCAAATAGACTGTTTGGTGGCCCTCCTTGTGGGCTGATTACTACCATTCCCTCTGCCTTAATGTCTGAAAAGCCTCCTGAGGCTTTAATGGGAATCCTTGCAGAGTGAAGTGCAAGCTAGGTGAAGGAAAGAGGCAGCCCTCTAGTCAGAGTCATCATTTTCAGGCCCAGGATAGAGAAGCGTAGGGTCCTCGTATTTTCCCCATAGCTATTGCAACGGGTGACTCATGAGAGGATGAAGAGGAGAAGCAACACACATGGGGCTTGGGGTGGTGGGAGTCCCTGGGCGCTTCTGCAGTCTTTAGTGACTACTCTCCCTCCCCTTCTCATATACTGTCTGGCACTGGGTAGCATTAGATGGCAGTTATTAACATTTTACCTCAAAAAACCATCTGATCAAGACAATATATTTCCTTCTGTTTTAAGGTTACTTAATCATTTTAACCCTAAAAAAAAAAAATTCCTTCAGACAAAAGCTTCAAAGTGTGAATTTGAAATGTTTCATGTGGGAGATCTTAAGGCAATTCTCAGTTTTCCAAAGGTCTCTCTTTCCTTCTCCTTTGAAAGTACTGTAAAACACTGGAATTTTTCAGTGGACTGAGCTTATATATGTATGTTCTGCTGCCTTTTCTGGATTTTTTTTTTTTTCCCTCTGAATTTACTTTTTGGTGACCATTAATTATTTTATTAATATGTAAATTCATGAGCATATAGATCACCAGTCTACAGCTTCTTAAAATGATAAAAATAATGTTTGTATGTATTTTAAGCACAGACACTTCTTGGATGCTTTCTCTCCCTTTCCTCTTAAACAAAGGAGATTAATAATATCATACCATTTCTTTCCTTAATAGACCATAAAGGATTTTTCTCTTTATTATTGCAAACATCTGGAAAACACTTCAGAAATTCTTTATGTTAATTCTCTTAACAAGGTTTATATTTTATGCACAGGTCATGTATTGTGAAACAATTTCAGAATTCGTTTAGCCATATAACTCGGTCTGTTACCTTTTGAGTGATCATTGCTAGTCTCTTGGTGGTAATTGGGAAACTAATCTTGGAAATGACACAGTCTTGATACTGAGTACCAAATTTTTCTGAAACAAATTCTGCACTCTGTTTTAACTATGTCTGGAGTCCCTGGATTTGTGCTGGTGTAGCAGCCAGATATAACTGTCTCTGAGGGCCAGCTGGAACCTGTTTGCAGCCTGCTATATTAGAGGTCAGATCAGTAGTAGACTTCATTATGGATCAAATAGTAAGATACTTCTTAACTGTTCTGTATATGATTTCTAGTGTTCAGCTTGAAAGTTCCCAGATAGAATGGATTTGGAGCTGAGGATTAAACTGCAAAGTTCCAGCTTTATCATTGAAGGCATTCAGTTTGGCTCAGTATCCTCACTTCAGACTAGTAATACAAAACACCATGCATGTACATCTGAAGCTTGGGAGTAACTGTCTGTAACTTATAAAAGTCCTGTTCACAGGCTATTTGAAGACTTCAGACTTGTTTGCTTTATTTTTCTGTGGATGCTGTCAGTTGTTTTTAAATGGTATTTTTTCCTGGAAAGAAGGACTGTATTTTTTCATGACTATGTCAGGGCTCTGAGCAGCGACTCTAGCAATGTAGCCCTAAGCTGTTCTGTGCTTCTCAAGAGTAATGCCATTTTGGTGAGTCAAGGTAATGTTTGTTCCCATTCAGGATCTAGGGAGGATGGAGTGATGCAGCAACCTGTGTTCCTATTTGTCTTTTGGATTTATTTCTGAATAAATCAAAGTTTCTGTTAAAGGCTATCAGTTTGGTGCATTTAATAAAAGCCTAGTTGTGCACATGGATGTGGGTATACAGGAAGACTTAATTGTGTGTTGCCATCTCTTCAATACTGAAGGCAGGATCTTGTGAGAGCTTGTCAGATTAGTTGCTGGAGTCTGCAGGTGTTTTATCTCATGGATAGAAGAAACATAATACACAACTCTATGTACAAGTGCTGTTAGTACTGGTAGAAAAAAATAGCACCTACAACAGCCTTTAAAAAGCTGTATTCTACACATTTTTTTTTTTTTTAAACTTGGTACAACTTATAGATATGGATGGACAGACCCCCAGTCTCATAATGGAAAACAAAACCTTTCAGTATGAGGTCATTCTTTTTGGAGTCTGGTTATGCAGTTAGTTATTAACAAGTGTAAGCTTTACTGCTGTGAAGGGACCTTCTTCAACACAATTATTCAGAAATAAGATCCTTCTTTGGTACTATATGAGTTGGTGCTCAAGCTCCAGTGATTCATGTTTGAAAATGATGATGTGTTCAGTGGCACATATGAAATAAATTTGTCTTGGGAGACAGTCATCCCCATCACCTAATGTTAGAGGGATCATAGTTATTGGGATCTGGAAGGCAGAAGGGGAAATGAAATTTTAATGTAGGTGGTGTTACAACTTACAGGGGAACTCTGGCAAGTTTTATTTTTTAAAAAGAAAACCAAATCTGCATTTGGATTATATTTCTTGTACATGAATTGGTCACTCCTTGGCTGTGACACTTCAGCTTGTTTCATTGTGGTCTGACAAGACTGATATCCAAGCAAATGAGAAGGGGAGCTATTTTTAAATCAATATTTAAAGCAAAACTAAGGCACATGGCTAACACTTTAGAAAAAAAATGTATTTATTTCTTCATAAAAATATTACTGAATTCTTACATACTACTTTTATGTCAGTAGATCTCAATAACTTATAAAGGAGACAAATACCATAATTCTGTTCTTGGGATGGAGATGCCAAGATTGTAGGGAGGCAAAAGTGGTTTCCTTGATGCTACATAGGAGAGTAGTATCTAGTGTGGTAACAGGATCTAAATCTCTCTAGTTCATGTGAAGTGCTCTTCTAGGCTTTTGTGCTGTAAGTGTAAACATGAGATCTTAAAAATTAGTGTGTTCCATCTATTTTAATGAAAAAAATAGAAGGAATTTTCTTAGAGCTAAGAAGTACCTTTTACCTTCCCCTGAAACCTGCATTTGTTTTTAGTAGACATTGTCTTAACTGCTATTTTACACTATTAAATGCTGTAACGGTGATTACCTGTCTTCCAGAATATAAGAATTCACTTAGCTTGATTGAAATCAAATATCCTGAAGGTTTATCATGACCTCTGTACTAATTGTCTGTGGGTAAACTCTTTTTGTTTGAAAGTGCTTGAGGAAATAATTATATTATAGGTAGACAAAAAGCCTTATTTTGTTAAATTTGTTTTGTTTTGTTTTGTTTTGCCTGATGTAAGGGGTATGCTTTCTCATCAGATCAACGGCATAATTTAAGAAATCTAGCCAAATCTTTTTAGCTTTAAAGAATCTTTGTTGTGTTAATAGTGTTTGGCATGACTTTTCTGACACTAAAGAATTCCAGGGTCCTACATTTTTAATGGAGAACTGAAGGTTACAGGACTGTCTGTTTCAAGCAGGGAATTTAGCAACTAAATAATTTCTAAGTTCTGTGCACAGGAGATCTTAACTAGTGAATGCATAAATTAAGATAAATCAAAAAAATTGAAATAAAATAGCCTTTTATCCTATAAGTACTTATTGGTAGATACACTTTGTATAGGTAAATAATCTTGTTGACTGCTGTAGGGATGCTTGCAATCTTAAGGAATTCTTTTGCAGAACTAAAGTTTAAATTACAAGGGAAGAATCTAGAGATTTGTCTAGTTTTAGACCTATCTCTGACTTCCTTAACCTAGAAGTACAAGGGTATTGCTTTTAATTGAGCCAGGAAACCACCTTTGTTCCAAAGCTAGAATGAAGATGAGAGCCTGAGTCTCACCTGAGGTCCAGGTATAGCTCCTAGCGTGGTAGTCCCGTCATATCTGGTAGGCTGTATTGAGACTATAAAGAGCCTGATGTGAAGCCTGTTCTAGATAAGGAGTGGGATGCCCATATTCTTCGAGTCATTCCAGTAGTGCACAGTGTTAAAAGGAGGCGGATTTTAAATGTTGTTCAGGTTTGATGTTTGACTATTATAACAGCTTTAGGAGTCAAACTAGTGCTGCCTCAATGGGGTGTTGGATAAGTCCTTTAACAAGTAAGCCCTATGTGGTATAGATGTGAAGGGGTAGAGGTGTGTTTTCAAAGACCTTTACTTGCTTTTTACACAGAAGAATAGGAAACATCGATAGAGGAAGAGTACATAAATAAGGATTTATTTCCTTGACCATGTGGGCTGTAATATGGAGATATATTTCTACTTGATACCCCAGTTTTGAGACACTGAGGCCCTCAGGAGTCCTCCTTTTGCATGACTATCCACTCAGCTTCCTTCTTTCCAAACTAGACAAACCCAAAGTCCTCAGCCACCCTTCTCACAGGACGTACCTTCCAGCCCTTTCACCAGCTTCGTTGCCCTCATCTGGATTCAAGGACCTTCACATCCTTCTTAGATTGCAGGTCCCAGAACTGCACTCCTGACTCAAGGTGAGGCCGCACCAACGCTGAAACCAGGGGGATAATCAGCCAGGCACAAGAGGGGATTATGCCAAGTTTGATGTCCCCCAGGGTGCAGTTTGCCCTTTGGGCTGCCAGGGCTCGCTGCTGGCTCATGTTGAGTCCAACCCCAACCAGCTCCCCCAGGGCCCTTTCAGTGGGGCTGCTCTCCAGCCAGTCCTCTCACAGTCTGCACTGTGCCTGGTGTCACTCTGTCCCAGGTGTAGAATTTGGAATTTTGACTTGTTAAATTTCATGTCATTTATTGCTCAGTCTCTCTAGATCCTTCTGCAAGGTGTCTTGCCTGTCAAGAGAGTCAACAGCACCTCTCAGTTTAGTATCATCGGAAAGTTTACTAATGGTGTGCTATGACATTAGTCATAATTTTGAATGCACACAGATGAGGAAAGGAACTTCACTTGTGGCATGTAACTATAAATGTAGTACTTGTGTTTTCTTTTTCATGTGATAACAACTGATGCAAGACTGGGGTTTAGCCATCTCTTGAATATTTTGAGTTTTTTGGTAATCTAGGTTTAAGTTCAATTACTTGGAATTGAAAATTTTTACACTTTTAAAAGAATCCATGTTACCCAGAGGTTGGTATCCTTACTGTTTGCTGAAATTGCACAGTCTGAGAACTTGCAGCCTGTAGTCTGATCCATAAAAGCTTGTTAATTTAGTTTGAAGCCTATAGGTGAATACAGAGACTGATATTTCTACCTTTTGGATTCTGGAAATGTGTCAAATATGACTGGGATAAATCTACTGCAAAGGTATGTTTTCACAGGCATTACTCTAGACATCACTGAGGAGGGGAGGAGGAATAAATCTGATATCATTAGGACATGACTGAAAAATATGAGTCTTTTCTGTCAGAATAAACTGAGTACATTCTTGAAAAAAGTTCAAGAAAAAAAATAATCAAATAACACTTCCATTCCTTTCTCCATTTGGAGAACACTGGAAGGTTTTTGTTGAAATTTTATTTCCTTGATATGTTAAACAAAACATATTTTTGTATTATGTATTCAATCAAAGTGACTATGGGAATCTGGCATGTTGTTTTGAATACAACTTTTGAAATATCTTTTGTTTATTACTCTGAATAAAAAATTGAATTAACAGTGAATTTTGTACCTGCTATGCTTTGTTTTAAACAAAGATTTCAATTCCATTTTAGGAGATTGACTGGTAGTGAGAGTAGGAAATGGAGGTGGTTGCTCAATTTGACATTAATTGTTATGTGTTTGTAAAGTGAAAAATTAATTGAAAAGCTGAACCTGACCTCCTTCAGAAGCAGCTTTAAACTTACCTACAAGCTTGCTGCTTTCCTTTAGTTGAGCTCAACAATTCATTTTCTTACTAACTATTAATTTGCTAATGAACAAAATTAATAGATATAGCCAAGACCATAGCATGTACTAGAAAGTGATTTTTAGATGTTTATGAGTTGCTTGTACCTCTGATTTTATTGTGTAGGTTCTAATTATTTGAGGTCATGAGGAGATTCATTGACATGGATTTACCTATTCACTGAAGAAAGGCAGTGAAGCAGGCTGTAATGTAACTTATAGCCTGCTGTTCATGAAGATGCTCTTCTGAAGGTCTTGTAAGTTGAGCTTTGCTGTAACTCTACAGCCTGAAGAGAGGACAGAGGCATGGACCCTCCTAAACTGCCAGTAATATTTCTGGGATCATCTGCTAAAATTTTTCATCTCCTGAACTCTTATAAATTTGAAGGGTAAACTGAAGGGGTTGGCAACTAAGCCACAAGGGGTAGGATGTTAAATGTAGCAGATCATTCCCCCATATTTTGTAGATTTGGGAAAAATGGACTTTGTAGCACACAGTTACACACATTTAATGGCTAATCAAGAGGGTCCTCTGCTCTGCTCTTCCTAGACTAATGGTAGGCTCTCCTCCTGCCCTGGAGAAGGGATTCAACTGAAACTTAGGAATGGGAAGTGTCTCTCAGACTATTCCTCCTCCTCTTGATATAGGTTCAAAAGTGATAGTCTGACATGACTCTACTCATAGCAAGAGATGCCTGGACTGTGTCCCATAACAACAACCCATAACAGCGATGTGACGTGAGCCAAGGCAGCAACATTGGAGCTCAAAGCCTGCTGAATGGATTCTCTTGGAAACAAGGGCTCCTTCTTTCCACTACCTTCATTTCACTGACATGTTCCCTTCCCAACCGAGGTATAGTTTTCTCTATGTAACTTTTTCCAAGAGCCAGTTTTCTTCTGGAAATATGTAACTGACAGACCCGTAAAGGTTCTGGCAAGAGATGTATTTCTGTTGTTTGCCCCAGGTAATCCGAGCTTCATAGTTAATCTTGCTTTTTATTGTTTTTATTCTTAACTTTACTTTGCTTGTTAAAATTCAAACAAGAGGAGTTAAAGGAAGAAAAAAACCCAGCCAGTTTACACCCTGTCTGTGCAGTGCTAAACATACCATTCCAGGAACAAGCCATATCATATATTATCTTTAAATATATATTTGCTCTAGCAGTCCTTGTCTTTTTCAGATTTTACAGGGTATTAAAGATACGTAGTACACAGTTGTCACTGAGAGTGGCTGCAGCTGAGCTGTATTGGGTAAAAGGCTCTGTCTCTTAGTCTGGAAATTCAGATTTGATGATGGATTTTGTGCTCAGGATATGTAGTCAGTTTTATGTCATATGATCCATCAGACGTGCTAATACAGATGGAATTACAATGAACTATTTTTAACTTGTGTGCTGACAAATATTTACATAAATCCTTGAGTGGAAGGATTTTTTCCTAAATTTGTCTTCTTAGGAAACATTTCTGCACTCTCTATCTTCCTCTTCAAACAGAGTCTGTGCTTTACATAAACCCCAAACTTAGCCATTTCCTGCAAGCTGGTTTATTAGCAAACAAAACAAAACATCTCTGATCTCTTGGCTACAGCTGGGATTCCTCTGCTGGGACTCCTACACTTCTGATAGGAATATATGACTAACGGTAGAAACATATGCAGTAATTTAAGCTGCCCAATAGAAGACTTTAACACTTTCCAGTTATACTTCCCCCCCTCCCCCCCGCCCCCCAAAAAAAACCTCTGAAGTTTCCTAGTCCAAATGTATGCATATGCTCATGAAGGGGAAGGGAGCGTTAGTTTGTTTTTAAAAACACTAGGTCCTTTGAAGGCTCTTATTTTCCTGGCTCTTTGCCAATGTATCTCTGAAAGTCATCTTCTCTTAAAATGACTTGCCTACCTCTTCTGAGAGTGTAGGCTGGTTTTGTCTAAATGACCGATACTCTCAAGGACAATAAAGACTCACTAGTGATGATCCCTAGAGAAAAGTACAAGCTTAACATTCTTTTCTGTGTAACCCCTAAAAAACTGGTTACTGTAATAGCTGATTTTCACATATGTATTGTTTTATACCCTGGTTATTGTAATAGCCAGTTTTCACATATGTATTGTTTTTTACCCAAGGAACTTAAATACAGTGAAGTAAACTATTCCCAGGGAAGAAGATATTAAGCTTACAGGTGAAGAAATCAAGGAATAGTGAGATTCAAAAGATTTTACTTTGAAAATATGTTGCAGAAATGGTTCATTATTTTTGTGCTTTAATACTAACCGTATTTCTAAATTTCTTCAATAGATCATAATTATATTTTATGCTATCAAATATTTGAATATGAAATATAGGAATGGAAGATGAGGTCAAAGGTGTATGAGGTCCACTTTAGTGGACCAGACTTGTAGTGTATTAGAGAGCTGCCAGTTCTTGATGCTTAGTGAAAGAATACAAGAGCAGACAGGTGTAAAGTGAGGCTTTGCCCACTCCATCAATTGCTTTCAGCAATCTGTGGCTTAGGAACTCTTGGTCAAAGGTTGTATCCACATCTTCACATTTAATAGTTCTTGTAGGTCTTTCTAACTTGAAGCTGTCTAAAGGGAAATCTGCCCTAAAGCTAACCCAAATCCAAACAGCAGATAGCAACAGGCCTAGCTTGGTTTGTGTCTGTTTTGTTTTGTTTTGTTTTTGTTTTTTTTTTTTTTGTTTGTTTGTTTATTTGTTTTTTTTTTTGTTTGTTTGTTTGTTTGTTTGTTTTTGTTTTGTTTTTTCTTAAAAAAAAAAAGGATTATATCCTATTTTGTTACTGGATGCTTTTTTCAGCAAAAGCAGGATTGATGTTTCCTTCAAAAAGGAGTTACAAGACTGCAACATCCAGCCAATGAAAAATGACCAGTCTGAGATTGAGGGATGATATGATTTTGCTCAGATAAGCTTGTATTACTTGCAGGATGGTTCTTAGTGCCAAGGATATTGGTGCTCTCAGACCAGAGAATTGGTGTGAAAGTACTGCTTATTGCTTTTCTAGGACACATACCAACTGTACCACTCCCTGATTCATGTCCATGGCAAACTCTATTTAATCCTGTTTATAATTTTGTCCCTCTAGATTTCTCTGTTCTGTGCATTTTATTGAAGTAGTGCTTCTTAAGGTAAATACTATATGTTTAATAAGCTTAATATTTTCAAACTATTTTCTGCACAAAAATAACACTCAGGCAATCTTACGCACACTTGCCTTACAGAGTGCTTATATTTGCACGTTTATCCTCAAATGCAGCATGATGGTTCTGTTAAAGGTTTTTATGAGAAGCATATTCAAATTCTTATTGTCTACTTCAAAGTCATTCTCACTAATGGCCAACAATTTAAAATATATTAAAAATATTACATTTCCAAAAAAAAAAAAAAAGTAAATTATTATCAAGGGAAATTGAGCACTTAAACCCACTAAAACTTAACAGGATATAATTTGTTGAGAGTTCAGTCCTGTTTCTTAAACTCAGGCTTTTATCCAGGAATTGGCAAGAATGCCTAGTAATGGTTCTTCTAGATGGGATTTCTTTTGGAACCTCCAAGCCAGAAATGGAAAATGTAGTCTATGAAATCCTGAAACTGCATTGCTGTCTCTATTCAAAACAACCCACAGATGATGAACAAACATTGTTTGAACAAAACAAACTCAGATGATGAAAGTTTGTGCAACTAGCCTACTTGATAATCTGGGCATGATTAATCTGGTAGAAAAATCAGTGAGCCAGCCCCATGGAAAAGCAACGTCAAATGTCAGTTCCATGCTGCAGGATGTGTGTGTAGTACATAGAAGTAATGTAAATAGGGTCTTAGACTCTGGCTTCTCTCCTTCAAGTCTTCCCTGGCCATTATGTCCCTGCCAAATACTATTTCTCCGTTTACTTGTTTTTCCAACCTGCAAAGTCTTTAAGACCAGATGCTCCAGGTGGTGAATTAGAAAAAAATATCTGTTGTAGTAGCTGTTCAGCATATCTCCTCCGTATCACCTCAGAGGGACAACTCCATATTATCTTCTGCTTTCTTGCTCTGTTCCCCCACTTCTGTATGCAAATACCAGAGCACTGCTGAGATCCACCACCTTTGGTCATGTTCACCCCAACATGTAATCTGGTGATGGTGACAGGCATTGCTGTTCCCCTGTCCTATTGTAATTGAGAACCACATCTTATAAGCAGGAGGTAGGAAAACACTGTGACCTCATAACTTTGGAAAGGGCTGCTGATTTGAGCAAGGAGGATTTGATGCTTGCTGCAAAAAGTAATTCCGAGCAACAAGCAGACTTGGTGCTGCCTTATGTGCTGTGGGTAAAGCTCTTTTTTCTCCCCTCCTTCTAAGCTGAATGATTTTTTTTTTTTTTTTTTTTTTTTAACTTGATCTTTCAGGACAATTTCATACTGTTGTCCTGTTTTATAATTGCTTCAGTGAAATGTTTCAATGTACTCAATGTTTTTATAAATTTATAATACTTTGTCTAAATTTATAGGACCAGATTAATAAGCCAGTCACATAATGTTATTTCCTGTGAGATAAGATCAACAAATTAAAACTTCTTAAATATCACAGGCCACTTTTACCTTTCTTTTATCATCAGAATTGCCTTTGCCCTCATGTGTATGTGTGTGTAAATATTTCTTCCTTTGTTTCCATCCAGTAACACTCTTCACACATCTTCTATCAGCAGTTCAGTCATAAGCGATTTTCTAAGTTTTTTGCATTAAAGATAGTGGCCAATTCAGTCTTTCAGGTTAAGTGATTTATCTAATCTATTCCACCAGCATCCTTACCAATCAGAGGTTCATCTTCTTTCAGACTTGGCTTCTGAGCCAGATACTCAATACAGAAAAGGAATAACAGTTCTCAGTTTCATATACAAAAAGTCTCACTTTTCTCTGCCATCTGATTAAAAACCTTTTTTTCCAAGAGTTTGAATCTTAAATATGAGGGAGAGATGAGAAGAATACCAATAGGTTTAGGCAAAATCTAGTAGTAAGTCTTTAATTATCTAACTGTTTTGACTTACAGTGCAGTCAAATGCTTTGACATATAATTTTCACTTCTGTTGCTTTTTTAAGAAATTTACTAGAAGCTAGAAATAGGGGTACATATTTTACTAGGAAAGTTAACATTTTTTTCAACCTCAAAGAGTTCTCAACTTAGTCCAGGAATGTAACTTCAGGGCCCACCTGACTTGAGGAGGCATTAAATAAAATATATTGCTGTCATGCTTTGAGTTCAGAGGACAACTGAGCATCACACAGACACACTCCTCCCTTCCCTCTCAGCAATGAGAATGGAAAAATAAGCCAGATGTGGGATTCCAGATAGGGCTGGGAGGGCGAATCATCCATTATGGTCATGGGCAAAAGATAGACTCATTAGGGGAAAAAAAGAACATAGATTTATTACAGACACTAACAACAACACTTAACAGAGCAGGACAGTGAGAAGCATTGTCGCATCTTGAGAACACCTTCCCCTCACCCCCTCCCTTCTTCCTGGGCTCAGCTCTGCTCCCGATATCTCTACCTCCTCCCCCAGTGGCGCAGGGGCAAGGAATGGTGGGCTGCAGTCAGTGCTGCCACTTCTTCCATCTTTGGTGGAGGGAGTTTCTGGAAATTCTTCCTGCCCTGCTCCAGTGTGGTCCCCCTCTCACAGGAGACAGTCCCTCACAAACTTTCTTCAACACGATTCCCTCCCACAATCCACAGTGTTCCCCACAGTGCTGTGGTGTGGGACTCCAGCTGGATTCCCTCACATGGCTGAATCCCTTCCCGAGCTGCTCCAGCGTGGGACACCCCCACATGCTGCAATCTTCCCAGTGCCAAACTATAACAGTGGGACCTGCTTCTTCTCACAGGATCCTGACCTCCTTCAGGTGCATCCACCTCAGGCATCCATGTGAAGACCCTCACAGGCTATAAATCAGTGTCTGCTCCACTGTAGGTCTTCATGGGTAGTGGTGGTGGGAGCCCGCCCTGCTGTCTCACCACAGGATACAGGGGGGTCTTTGCTCTGGCACACCTCCCCCCTCCTTTTTTTTCCTCAGTTCCTCCACCAACCTTGGTGTTCATGCAGCTGCTGCAACTCTTCACAAGTCTGACTCCTCCTCCTGGGTCCCTTCTTAAATATGTTATTGCAGAAGTACAGCTGATTGGCTCGGCCTTGGTGCAGAGGTGGGGCAAATTTGGAGCCGGGGGAGCTTCAAGAAGCTTCTCACTGGGGACCACCCCTGCTACCAAAAAAGCCCCCACAACTTGCTCTAAACCTAGGACAGTTGCTTTTAAAAAACTAATAAGTAGGGAAAGTAGCCTAGTAGTTAACTGAAATACTACTTCTAATTACACACAGAATATGCTATGGATGGACACTTTGAGTGAACGTGATGACAGAGTGAGAATATAATGGATCATTTTTTTTTAATGATAAAGTGATATTCTGAAGAAATAGCTACCCATACATACTAAAATTTAGCAGCTGTACATAAATCTTGTGTCCATATTGGTAATGGAAATGTGTGGAGAAACTAGAGAAATAAAAACCAAAACACTAACCAAAATGGACTTTATTAACCATTTAAAAGTAGGTCCTGCAACCTGGATAAGATGAGAAAGGGCAGTTTCTTTTTGCTTCAGATCATCCTGGTCTACAGCAGGATTTTGTTTGCATCTTACTGTGTGTCTTAAAACAGTCTCGTATCTCAGAAGGAGGGTTTAGCTGCTTCAGTATAGCCTCTTAAAGAGAATTAGTTATCCCTTAAAGCAATAATATTCCTTAAAATGTTATGACATTTCTGCATGGCACAAAATATGGTACTCCATCTGCATGATTGTATAATTTGATCATTTGAAATATCAGAACATTAATTGTCATATATGTTGTATAACACCATATTTGTAATTAAAAATCTTTCTTCTCTGTCTTTTCCTAATTAGTGTAACAGCCCAGGGTTTGCTTATTTCTATTAGTTTTGTTACTGCTCATGATACTACGTGATTCGTGGAGGGTCTCCTGGAGGCATTAGGTATGAGGTTAGAACATGCCTGAGTGACTATTCTGAACATGGCTAGCAGTCATAGCCATGTAACAAATGTCATCCATGTAAAATAATTGTGCTAGGATTAACCAACTAGTTTTAAGATGCTCTCACTCTTTAGATACACTATGGGACTTGGTTGCCATAAGATTTTTCCTAAGTCTGTAAAAGAATTTAATCTTTGCAAACTGTTCAACTTGTTTTTTACTAATATAAGAAACTTTGTGTTTGGATGAAAAGAATATTTTTCTGAAGATACTTATGGATGTGACCCATAAAAAACACTTGAAAATAAGCTTAAGACATACTGGTAAAGCCCAATGTTTTCAACCAATTACATTTCAACCAATTTAGGGAAACCTTCTGAAATTATTTTGTATTCCCTAAACTCTATGCTAAATCCTTTGCCACCTGCAGAATGCCAGGAAATACTATCAGTTTCATGGCATCAGTAATTCTATTTTCACCATCTCAAACATGTTCTGTATCTATTTTTAGAGTATATTTGTGTCTCAGATTCTGTGTGCTCCTAGACAGTATACATATGTGTATACACACAAAAGCCATCCTGGCTTCTCAAGGAGCCCTCTGTGGCTTCCACAGTAGAGCAGCTCAGTTTCAAATCCGTTTTTAAATTCCCCAGAGGAATATAGGAAATACTTGGTTTCTGGGGAAGCAAAGAACTAACTCTGAGAAATGGGAGTAGGCAAATTGTTCTACTCTCACTCTTCTTTGGCTAGTCAGCTGAGCTCACAGATAAAGATGGAAGGGATGAAGTAATAGTTTTTTCATTAATTGTGTGAGCTCTGTAAAGCTGAGAACACTTTTGTACCACACTCTGATTTCTACTGTCACAAAAATTTGAAGACTTATTTCTTGAAATCTTTTCAATTTAATCCTCCAATTAGTATTATCTGGGGTCATGGTGTTACTGATGTGTCGTGTTTTGTTTTGTGGTTTTGTTTGTCTTCAGTTGATTGGTTGTTTTTTTTTTGTTTTTTTTTTTTTTTTGATCTCATATATCACAATTGACATGTTTAAGATACAAACATCTTAAAGAGGTAATAGGCCCATCTCAGAACTGGGCTTTGAGGAAAAAATATTTTTAGATCCTTCAGGAGATCATAGAGCTAGGGGGAAAAAAATCCATTTCAAGATGGGAAGAATATTTATTTCTTTTGAAGCTGGACTCCCATAAATTTGTTGCATGGTGGTTCTCAACAGGAATTGTAACGTTTGAGAATGTTGTGTTGTATTTTTGTTTTGTTTTTTTCTTTATTCTTAAGGTGGCTTTGTGCAGAAGAATGATTCCTGAAGATCTGCCAGGCTAGGTATTTATATGGTCAACAGCTGCGTCCTGGGTAGAGACAACTGAGGGAGTTGATATCAAAAACACCAAAGGTTTCTTTGTTTCGATATCTCATGATAGCTTACTTTGCTTCAGGGAAAGGAAAACAAAATAAAAGCATCCAGTCTTATGGGTTCAGACTACTTTGGGTGTTCTTGATTTTTAGTTCATGACTGCTCCAAAGGAACAATCTCTTCCATGGTGAAATTTGCTCTAAAGTTCTTTTTTAATTTTTTCTTCTGACTCTGATTTGGAGGAACATAACTTATGAGAATTAATTTCTTTTTTGTTAAGTCATTTGTTCATTGATCTTTATCTCCATCTTTTTTAGTAATATAAATTTCCCTATGATTCCACTTCCCCAAAATCCTCACAAAGATTCCTCTTCCCTCCCCTTGTTTTGTATGTAGCAGTTATCTCTGAAATAATCATATTGTTCTCTAGACTGCAGCATTTTGCTAAGTTTTCATTGTTTACCTCCCTTCAGAATTTTGAAACAAAGCTTGGGCAACTTAAATTCATTGATCCAGTAATGGTTTCTGCTTAGTACTAGTCATGTCAGTTGGCTTGTCACACCATGTGTCCTGCTCAGTCTACCTGCTGCCTGGTTAGCCACGTATCCATGATCAATAAATTCTCAAAGAACAAAGTTGTGGTGGTGAGCCTAGGGTCTACAGATATCAACTTTAGTGAGCAGAACATGCTCTAGCACATGTACTTTAGTTTTAGTGTAATAAACAGCACATTTCACTTGTGAAAATAGCACTACGTATCACATCAGTGATATTAAACTTTTTTTAAAAAAAATATCTGGAGACTCTTAAATGCTTTTACATTCCTTCTGCCACCACCACTTAAAAAATATAGATGCAGTTTATGTTTCTGGAAAACTTGTTCCTTGACTTCTGGTTACAAATGCATGGAAAGCTTTCTCTGACCATTAATGGAACATTATCTCTGCTTTGATACTCCCATAACAATGTCACTTTTTATATAAACAGTGCATGTGCTATACACATAGTGACTTTTTAAACCTCCCATTTGATGTATGAACTCTTGATCAAAATGAAATCTTTGCCGCATGTACATGGTTGTGGTCTCATTTATGTAACCTTTGATCATTATTGTATTACTTGAGTAGTTACCAACTACATAGAAAGAACCCTTTCATCTAGCCTTATTTTTTATTTATTTTTTCAGAAGAGTTTTGTAATGGGTCACTTTTATTCTCTTAATCAGAATCACTGAATTTAGTCTGGCTCTTCTTGTTCTTCAGTTTTTAGATTGAAACTTTAAAATAGTGTATTGCTATTTAAAAAGTTGAAGGGCAGTCTTTTCAGTAAATGATTGAGTACTTTTTGCCAGATTCCATTAAAATAGTTAAAGGATTTGGAGCTATTTTGTATGTCATTCTTATCAATGTTTTCCACCTGCAAATTCTACTTTGTTTGAAATGGATGTCCCTGTATTCTGCAACCCTGACCTTGCAAATGTCACTTACAGTGACATATACAGTGTATATTACAATAGGTACTCTATTGATGTTCTGGACTTTAGGGCTATGTTTACGTTAAGAAACTATGCTCTATGGACAAAGCTACCCTATTGAAAAGGGAACGTAGTTTAACTGTGTGGATGCAAGCTGAGCTGAGCAACTTGCCTTCAGGTATGCAGAACAAGGTGCGTCCCATTTTTCTTACATAGACATAGCTTGTGTTTGTTCCCTGAAAGTGGGTACACAAATCACTTTTTGTGTAACTTTAATTTCGTGGTAGGTATAGTGCCCTACGTCATGTTCCAAGTATTTTCTTTTGCTGTGTAACCTGTTGATTTTATACAGGACAGTGGTTTTCCTACAATCAGTGATCCCAGAATTTAATATTCTTTTCTGGACTTATTGCATATGGACCTTCCCCAGAACAGCAAGTGAAAAAAGTGTCCCATACAATGTTTTGATTTGGAAAGGAAAATTAAGACTTCAAGGAGTCCCATAGCAAGTTTGCTGTTTCATACTGGATTTATGTGAAAGGCAATTGGAAATTGCTGTGTGGCTGTAGGAAGTCTTGAGATAAGACATATGGAAAGAACATATATGACTGTAACAGATGGGTCAGAAAAGTTTCCTTTATTGATTCTGAAAATAGAAGCAGTCCCTCCAGAGATAGAAATATGGTTTAGGAATAATAGCACAGATTTCAGCTGGTTTCTTTTTGCGGTTCATCAGACCATGTGATAAGTAGCTCATTTCTCTATATGCTAGTGGTTTTGAGGGGTTTATGCCAAGATCTTACTTCCGTAGTGTTGTGCCTCCTTGGCTCAGTGGAATCATTGTAGATTAATTTTACATATGAAAAAATGACTAATAATCTGAGAGCACTCTCCCTTAAGTAAGGGAGGAAAGATGTTCCATAATGCAATAAGCTATTATTGCCTTTGCTGTTTTGATACAGGAGCAGTCACATTATTACCTTCTCTATAGTTATTAATGCCCTTAAAATGCATTGTATCCTCCTTGCCATCTTCCATTCTGAATTTAATAGAGACTTTAATGAAATTTTTATAGTAAAACAACTTGCCAGAAGGTCAAGAAAGCCAAAAATTAAATTGGGAATGGAAGTCATCTACACATTCTCTTCTTTTTTGTTTATGATAGTACTTCAGTCTGGAAAATGTGCTAGAAACTGATTATCAAAGATGGGAGAGGGAGAAGAGGGGGTGGGAAAGATAACAGAACACTACATAAAGTGTTGGGAAACTGCTGCCTCTTTTGCTAGAGTATGAGAAGCTTCAATAGCTTGACAATTATAAAGGTTGTGCTGCCTTAAATGCTTTCAGAATTACTTATACAGAACATTTTTATTGACTTATGTTTTTCACAATTCCTTGAATCTATGGTTGTCTTCCATTGCTGCAGGAACATCTTCTGAGGCTGAATTATTGATTAGTAAAAGCTAGTAGGGCACAAGAACAGCTCAAACATCCTTTAGGCTGGGCAGGTTGGACACAAGTACTTTGATTACTTAATAAAACAAACAAACAGAAAGTGTTATCAAGAGAAATGGTTTAGTTGTGGGTTTGTGTGGTGAGGTTTTATTGGTGGGATTTTTTTGTTGTTGTTGTTTTTTTATTTATTTTTTTTTATTTGTCCTTTAATAACTCTGAGTTTTCATATGTTTAAAATGTCAATGAAAATTAGAGGAAAAACGGTTTGGTGTGGTTTCTTTTTCCTGTTTGTTTGTGAGGGGGTTTGTTTTGTTTTGTTTTGTTTTGTTTTGTTTTGTTTTGTTTTGTGTTTTTTTTTTCCCTTATAGTAGACTTTTCTTTCTTTTGAAAGCATAATTTTAAAGGGACTGTGTGAAATTCACAGGAATGGTCAGTAAATGTAGCTGCCCAGCTTAGCCACAGATTGCTCTGCTCTGCAGAAGCCCCCAAATTTGTTTTTTTTTTTTCTGGAGTGGCATGGCACAGTTCATCTCTTGCTGTTCTCCTGGGCCTTTCTAAAATACCTTAATCTGTTAAGGCCTTGTTCCTGTGCTCAGTGGAAGTTGAGGTCATGTACTATGCTGAAGTACTGGGGCTCTGGTTACAGAAGCAAATACAGTTTGTAAAGCATGCGCTGCCAAGATAAACAGACTGTATTTTCTTAAGCATAATTAAGATTGAGAAAAACATGTACCTGTTATACTAGTCAGCAAGAAGAAAAAGTGTCTGTTTTCCTAAGAAATTATATTACAGGAGTGATGGACTGATTCTGAAGGACAAGATGGTGGTATAGGCCTTTAGAAACTAAAATAAGATATAATGTTATTTAGCCTAACTCTCATGCATTAGCATGAGTGTGGCAGGCCAGCAGGTATGTGGAAGATGTGCTTCAAGCTGAGAATTGTTCTGCCTGTGTTGCATGTGTAGGCTAGCTAGTGAAAATTAAGTGGTGTGATGAGGAAGGCTAATTACTTTCTTCTGCTGGGTCTTGAGGTGTACTGGGGTGTGTGCTTGTGAACAGTCTCTCTCAGACTGGAAATTTGACTTGTTGGAAAAGTTCATGTTTTCCTAGATATTGGCCACCACTGTGATTCAGCTGCGTGTAGAAATACATTATCTTAAAATCCAAGCTTCAAGGGTAAAGAAAGTAAATGGATACGTGCCTTGCTTAGAGATGGGTGACAACTTCTTGAGGATATGCAGTGTGTAACCTGGGGACCACTGACAGATCAGGGAGGAAAGCAAAGCAGGTGGAGAAGCTGTGACCTAGCAGTGAAATTGCTGTTCTGGATCAGAAAACACATAATCAATTCCTCTACACTAAAGCTATACTTTCAGAACCATTTGAATAACTCAAACCTCTCAGAGCAGCCTTACACAAGTACCTGTGTTGTTTTAGGGCATCTACAAGGTCAAAAAGCAGAGATCAAATGATATGACCTGTTCCTGGTCTGCTATTATACTATGATATCTGTTCTAGGGATTAAGTGTGAAGGTAAACTGGCCCATGATAAACACACCAAGCATATCTTCCAGACAGTGATTAGTAAATATATCTTACTAGTCTTCAACGTGTTCATGCTTTGCTACATGAAATTTTAATAGTATTGAACATTTCTTTTGTTGCTAATACTATGCTGTTCAAACAAAATCAAACCAACAAACACTTGGGCAGATGTCCTTACAGTTCAATCTATTGCACAGACTGTTCCTCTCCTAGACATAAGCTTCACTGGCATCTGTTTATAACTGAAGACAGTTAGCAAAGAGTCACAGTCCTTGCACAATACAATGATTTAGAAAATAAGATTCTAAGTGCTATTTAATTGGACATTGGGTTAGTAGGGCGGGAGTACAGTAGAATTGTTTTAGGACCAAGTGGTGGGAAGGGGCAGCAACTTACTAATGGTTCTGAACAAATAGTCTTGACAGTATCCTGTCAGCCAAGTTTGGGTAGGAATCATAAATAGATCTTCATCTAAATGAACTATGATATGGAAATCCTAGGAGTCTGACATAACACCTTGTTTCGATAGTGTATAAAATGTACAGAGCATGGGTGCAGGCGTGATTACAGATTAGTGGAAGTAATCACAGCTGATCCAAAAGATGGAGATACACATAATTTTGAGAGTGCATTTCTGCTGTGAAAAGGGAAAAACTCTTAGCCATTTTATGGAAAATTGGTACAGCTACAGATTAGACTAACTTGCTGTAGTATTCTTTTATTGCCTGGAGGGGAAAATTGCAATAAGAATGTTGCTTTCAGAAAAATTCTTCTCTGAGTAAGAATCTCTAAGTGCAAATGAAGATGGAAAAGGAAGGAGATGTGATATAACCTGACTTAAACTGAAAAATTAGGAGAGGTATGTTGCACCATGAACCTTTCAAAGTGATGTTGGTTGGAAGAAAATAATTTAATATAGCAGAGGAGAGAAGATTTGTGAGGTCAAACACCCAGCCAAGATTTATTCCTGTACTGTGAGTCAGCTGGTAAAACAGGGCTACAATGAAAAACCCTAACTACTAACTCTTCCTTCTTTTTGGAATTTTAAGACTGCTCACGTGCATAAGTGATTGCAGAAGTAGGCCCACTTTTTTTTTTACTGGACAGGGATTATTAATAAGGAATACTTTCAGGATGAAGCATTCTGGTTTGAACTTTCTTTGGCAGTTTTATTTTTGAGTGTGCCAGAAAAGCACTTGGGAGATGGAGAAGAATGGGATAGAACTTCTCTTACAAATCTTTTTCTTCACAGTGCCTGAAGAAAAGTCACTTTTTTAATGCCCTTTGCCAAAAGAGTTGCAGAGGAATGTTCCTGGACTGAGCCTAGGCATAAGGACCATGGTCACTGTATGTTTGCTCATGCATGTTCTGCTGTCTGCAACAGGGTTATATACTTTAATCCTCTTCCATCCCAGAATCATTCCTATTCCTGGCAGCAGTAATCTGTACAGATATGCAAGAAAAGGCTGGATCTCTGATAGAATAGTGGGCACAGAGCAGTACAGAGCTTTAAGACAAGGTCTGCATGAACCAGAGTAGTTGTGCTTCTGTTATACTCTGAATCCTCATACTTCAGATTTTGCCAACATGATGAAAAGTTGCTGCAGTCTGTAAAAATTATTAAATGATTGATTTCTAGTAGCAGAGTAGACTGGGGTGTGAGTCATATTATATCTGACGTAATGTGGCTCAAAACATCTGAAATAATAAAAAACAATTACATATTTTGGTCTCTTGACTGAAATAACAAATGTTTCATTCTGCATAAATGAAGTAGGTAAAAGTGCAGACAAATGAATATCTTTGGTCTTGCTTCCAAAAATTTCATAAAGTCAAAGACTGTTCTGTTTTAAAATAAGTATATAAAATAAAAACTCTTGCCAGATAAAGCCATGAGCCAAATGAAACTGTATTGGGGAGGCAGAATGAATGAAACTCAAGGGGAAAAAAGGCTTTCATGACTATCATTCAATAATAAGTGATTATCACTACAGATTCAGTGATCAGAATCACTTTCGATATGTTAAGATATGTTCAACATCTCCTCCAGTTCCTGTTACAGCGATCTTAGTGTTGTCTTCCTCTGTCAAAGACACATTTACACACTGTATTTCTGTAGCTGTGAATTATTTTAGCAGTGCTGAGCCCAACAGAGAAGTAGGTTGATCCAAGAAGTACACGTATTATGCATAATGGAAATTACAATGGGTGCCCTGCATTAATCCAACTGCACAGGAAATGAAATATCACTAGAATTTAAAGTTACACACATTTCTATTTTTGTTTTTAAACTTTCTTAAACAATAGCTTACCAGTGGAAGCATTTTACTCGTGAACATTTAAAGCATATTAATGCATGATACTAGTATCCCACTGTCAGCTGCAGAGTGCAGTAACTGTTTCAAACACTTTTCAGTAACAGTACCCAAATTGCATGGGTGCTGCATTCTGGTCTTAGGTTTCTTTGCAGAACATGCAATTGAAAACAGCAAAGCTAATATTTAATACACTCTCTTCCATATTTTCTTAGTAAACAAAAGCTTAAATTATATGTCTTTGAAATTACTCTTCAGATGCCATTCAGAGAATATTAAGAATAAATTAAACATGAGATTGAAGATCTGTGACTTTTGCTTCCAGCAAAGTCAGCCTTTAAAGTCAAAATCTGTTTTCTGAATCTTTCTGTAAGGTACATAGCTGGGCAGTTCAGTAAGTTCAAGAGGGAGTGAGGAGTAAGGCCTTATCAGGCATTTACTTTGATCTTTTTGGCACTTCATTCTGTGAGACTGTATATACAGAAAGCAGGTTGGTGTTTAAGCTCCCTATGGACCACATAATATTGCTCTTTCTGCTATCTTCAAGGACTTCAATAAGGAAAAACTTCCAGCCTTTTTTTAGAATGATTCCTTGGATAATAGTGTTTGAAGGGTGTGGAAGGATGACATTTTAATTTGAGGAAACACTTCACTTTATCTATCTAACCAATTGCCTCTGCTGTCATTAGCATTGCAGTATGTGGCAGGGAGGAGGGAATCTTTAGTTCCTCCTTGAGGTCATAGTCTTTATAGACTTGTGTCTAAGAATTTTCCTATTCTGAGGAAACATTCCAGCATGAATGCTGTGGAAGTTGTAAGTAGTGCACCGCCATGTGGGCTGTGTCCCAGGGGTGTGTTGGTACTTGTGGATGTTGTGAATCCATCCAGGAGAGCATGCCTTATCCCCAGCCTTCCTGTAGAGAAGGGATTTTTTTTTTTTTCCTCGTTTGTTATGAGACAGTCCTTTAGTTTGTCATGTCACAACAGGAACATGTCAGCTATACTTTTGGGGCCTGAATTATCTCAGCTGAAAAAGCATCTGGGTTTTCTGGTCAGTGTTTTGAAAGTCAAACCATGAATTTCCATGTATTAGAGGAGGCTGCAGCACAGCATGCTGTTGGTGTTTATGTGTTAACAAGTGTTTCAGAATTCCAGGCTCCTTGGTGCATACTTGGAAGTACCAAGAAATAAATTCCATTCCTCGGGGCCTAGAACTGATGTATAAACTGCAACAGCACTTATGATGGTTTAGCTCATGGCTTTAGCAGTGTTGGTTCAGGCTTCAGACAACATCATGGGGATAGAGAAAGGTGGTTTAGAGCAACACTGGGTTTACTTCTGCTCTGCTCTGCCAAGCATGGGCTGTGTACTGGAACTGTGAATGCTTTATGAGAAACCAAGAAAAGCATTTTGAGGGCTGGTGGCTGTTTTCACTTACTGAGATTACCCCTTCTGGCCAGGGTTTTGGGAATGGCTCTGGTTAGTCCAAGAAAAATGAGCGGAGCCAGTTTAGCAAGCTATACCCAGTCTGTGCTATAGAAGAGTTACGTAGATTTTGCTGTGAAATATGCCTGTAACCTGGAGCTGTGATACATCAGCTCTTACTGCAGACTACTCTGCTCCTTGTGCTCATACTTTGAAATTATGCAGAGAGTATGAGCAACAGTATGCCAGAGCTTTTGGAGATAGTACTTTATCAAGAAAAGCATGCTGCTTATACGAATAACAGTTCTAACAATTATTCTATAAAGGTGCTTGGAGCTGGTTTGGTATTATGATGTATCTCACCTATGGTGTTAAAGTGAGTGGAAATGCTTTCTGAAACCCAAACTCTACAGTTTAGACATATTGGGGAAAAGTAGGCATATGCTATATGCTTTAGGACTTCCAAGTTGAGACCATGGAATTGTTACCAAGAAAAAGGTGGCCTGATATGAGATTCCATCTGACTTGTGGTATCCCATAACACCATCCAGAAGTTGCGCTACACTTATATTCTTCTGGTATTTTAAACTTTTATATCTCATTGAATCTGTATCAGATAGATAAGAGTCTTTTCATTTGAGCTAATTTGAGGAGTCCTCCTTTAAAGGAAACAATCAGCTTGAAATTGTATCCATACCTAAAATGCAGATAGATGTCTCTGGATCACTGAAATGGGAGAAAAAGACCATGCAAATAACCTCAACAGCAGTATTTGAGATGCTTGGAAGATTAAAGAAAGGGGTTTTCAGTCAGATTTGACTAAAGGGTGTGTGAAAATGCAAGCAGGGCAACTATTTCAGATGTTTTTCAGAGCTCAGAAAGCAAGACTTTGTTCATGCCAATAAAAAGGATTGCACCAGATATATTCAATATCTTTACAGTTTTTCTCTCCTCTGAAATAACCTTCTAAGCCCATATTTTTTTCTATTTCTTTAGATCAAAATGGTTCTGAAAGCATATTGTGTAATTATAAAAGCAGCCATGGAAGAGCTGTTCTACATGTTACTGCTTGCTTTCTGTGCATGAATAACTTATTCAAAAGCTCAGAACAATCAAAAAATTTATTTGAAGAGAAAAATGGGTCCTGACAATGCTTTTACTAGTTATAAGTTATACATGTATGTGTGACGTAATATATTAGGCAAATTTCAAGAGGTTTTTTAAGACTGTATATGGATAAGGTAAGTGTGGAAGAAAAATCTCTGAAGCAGAATTATTATGCTGTCTCCCTCCAGTTCTATCATTACAAAACCAAAATCTTTTAATGTCATAATTTTTTTGCTTCAGAGTTTTCCTTTGACTAATTCATAGATGACACTTCTTTATCAGTACATCTGATAGATTTAGATCTGATACATTTGTCCTAAGGATATAATGGTGGTAAGTGGTTGAAATGAGCCCCAAGTACAAAAATGTACTATTGATATATTTTTACAAAAGAACAAACTTAAAGGAATACTTAGAATGCAGGGAAATATATTAACAATAACAGGTAAAAAAAAGGTACTGTCTGGTATATATAAGAAAGATAGCAGTAAGATGTAGGCTTTCTTAATGAAAGACTAGCTTTGTCTAGCTCATTGGTTTAAAACATAATTCAAGAATCTAATTCACAGTTGGATTACTATTGCCTTTGGGGGGACCCATAGAAGTTAATTATTTTAAGCCAGTGTTGATAAAAGCAGCTTTAACTTGCAAGAACATTTCTATTACACTAAAGAAATTAGATAACTTATTCCTAGTTAAATTACTGTGGGCAATACAAAGATCCATTAGTTTCCATGGTTAGTCCATGCCTGCAATATTGCAATCTAGTGTAGTTGCCAAGACCTAGTGACAAGATGTATTAATCTCTGAAACTAACTAATGTGAAATGTGACTGAAGTAAAGACTATATCAGGCTTCATAAAAAAATTACAAGTAAGGCAGGTAATATCTGCAGCTAAAAAAACTAAAAGAACAGATAGTGACTTTTCATCTGCATTAAGTTTGTACTTTAACACTTCAGGACATTGTGGGTGGATGTACCAACTCTTTTGTTTCCTAATTCTTGGTTCATTCCCATCAGCAAAGCTTGGCACCAGCCAATGTTCATGTCTGTACTAGTTTTTCTTGGTTCCATCTCCACTTGATATTGGAATATTTTACTTATGATGGGACCTAATAGAAGTACCGCAACTTCTACTGGTTCTCACTGTCTCCATGGCCTTCAGGGGATTGCTCTGAGCTATAGTAGGCTGCAGAAATGTCCAAACTGATGCTATTTGTACAAGCGGTTGAATCAACTCTCTGTTACTCTGCATTTAGCTAAGGTAAAGTTATGCTTGATTTTTTTGTAACATAAATTCAGTAATATTCCAAAAGACCTAAGGTTTCCACTTAGTCTGATTTCAGTTCAATACAGTTTTATTTATTGAAAATAAAAACAAACTATTTCTTTAATATTCTTATCCACTCCTTAACAAACATCCTAAGACACATGGATCACCCAAGTTTCTTTTAACAAGGCTGCTATGAAAAGACATGGTTCTACCTATCTATAGTGAGGTCTTGGTTGGCCTTTCAGTATCCATTGCAACCTGCCTCTCTTCCTCTTAAATAAGGAGGAGGAGAGGGTTCCTTCTGCATACAAACCTTAACTCAAATGCCTGCTGCTGTCATGTCCAGATTAGACTCATTATCACACACATTCTGTGCTCTGGACTAAACCTTTTAAATCAGCCTCAGGTTGATGTAAAATGACTGTGATGCCTGGAACTTTCCTACGTACAGTTCAAGATGCTGGGTTTCACCTACAGATCCATAAATGGCCCTGGGACTTTTTCAGCTGGTGAAAGCATTTGGGCAGTCTTATCACCAATATGAAGTAGAGGCCCATAACCTGGATCAACCTTTGTTTGATGGTGGGAGATGTTGTTAGCCCCTCTTTTGTGGTAGTAATCTTTTTTGGGGGAAGCAGGTGGAAATAGTAGTGTAAAGAGGAAGATGATATGTCATTTTGTGATGAATTATTGCTGTTTATTTCCTGGCTTTGCTGCATGCTCTTGGCTTTTTATGTTGTAGTTTAAATGTACAGATCTGCTCCAAAGAGCAGATTAGTGCCAGTCTCTAACCCCTTCCATATCTCTTCTGCTGCAGCTCCATGTAGTGATTTGAAATAAAATGACATACCTGGAAACTGGCAGCCCACAAACACATTAAAGAAGTTCCTTTCCCTCTTTTTGTCTTAGATTTAAGTGTTTGTTTGTCGATCTTGGTCATGTCTCAAATTCTGTAGTGGGGTTATGAATTACAGCAGAGAAATAATATCTATAGTCTTGTCCATGTTACAAGTCTAATCTGTCTAGAACTTGATAGGATTATGGGTGAGGTAGGAAGGAAATCATTACTGAAACAGCAACAGCAGTGGAAGATTTCATTAGTGTGTTTAAACTAGTTGGGGGGAGGTGAGGTGCCCTAAACTGAGTTTTTTCTATGGAAGTCAGTGATTGCACTGCTCTAAACTAGTTATGAGCTGCAGTTAATTACTGAATGTGAAGATTTGTCTGTCTTCCAAGCATTTTTAAAATGAATAGAGGTGTTGCTTTGTGATACATGAGTGGCACTGTTGCTCTGAAACAAAAAAGGCCCAAACAATAGGCCTCAAACCAAGGTTGACTTCTGAGTGAATACCCCGACCAGCAAACAGCATCTTATCAGCAGCATGAAGCAACCAGCATCTTATCAGCATGAAAATCCAACCCTGGGAACAATCCCTGAAAACTCTAAGTAAACAACAGGAAGTAACTATAAATCCCAAATGTAAAGAAAAACGGAGACTCCTCAGACGTGCCCGGATCCTGGCCAGATCCAGACACGCCTGAGTGAGGCATATCAATCTACCAGATATCTTCCGTGCATTTTGTATAGACTTGTTTGTTAAAATGTATAACAGCCAGACCCTCTCACAGCACAGACGCAGACCTCCCCTACGAGCGGGCGCCCTGCGTGGGACTTCCCAGCTGCCGGGAAAGGCTCTGCGACCCTTCGCTGGGACGGGGCTCCCCAGCTGGTGCACGGGGAGGGGGGATGGTAAAGTATGAGGGCAGTTGGTGATGGATCTTTCTTAATCACTATAGCCAGCTTTATGTAGTAATGACTAGGTGAGTTACCTTGCTTATTCTTTCTGCTGCTTTAAACTAAAGTAAAATAAGCCTATTTCTTTAGCTTAGTGTCTGCGTCCTTTGTGTTAACCCCGTCAATTGGCAAAACATGCTCTATTGGTGGATGCTCTGCTCTCCGAGTTGTTTCACCAGAAGTCAGTTTCCTTGTTTTAGTCACCAATGCAGTCCTTCGTGTGCAAGAAAAGCACAGTGAATGTAGCAATTCTAGTAAAATAATTTGACAGAAAGTGGTTAGTTTTTAACATAGAGTCGTTGTCTTGAGTATCGTGTGAATGATTGGATTTAGTATTAATATATTAGTTGGCAGAAATGATTTTTTTTCTCCACCTGCTTTTGTGGGGGGTACAGAAGCTATTGTTGAATGATGAACACAGTGGGTACAGACTGAGGTGAAAGGAGAATAAACCAGTGCTCCAAAATACCTTTCTTCCTCACTTTTCCCCAAAAGAAAGATGTGAGAGGAGAGTACATGTAGTAGAAATCCAAGTTATAGGTCTCAAGTAAAATTATCTGAAATGGCTAAATGTAGCAGGACGGCTGGGAAGAACTGGGAGTGCTGTACAGCTATTGAATGATGAGGACATCTTGAGCCTGGTCGGCCAGAAGCCTTGGGAGTAGCAAACAAGAATGTAGAATAACAAGATAAGGATGCTGAGCTTTGTCTGAAGAAAACATGCAGGGAGACAGTTGAAGGAAAACATCTGGCTGTTTCTTAAACGGGGAAGTTTTCTACTTTGAGCTAAAAGTGTATAGATCATTGTGTTTGTGATTGTAAGATTTAATTAACCAATAGGCTTAAGACAGCAGTAACTAACTTGTAGCCAATGAGTTGTCTGGTGTATTATGGACAGAGGGTAATGACCATTGAAATGTTGACAAATATTGTTAGAGACTGTATAGCTGTAGAAGCTGTTGACAATAAACAACTTCGGCAATGACTTCGACCATGACTTTGACTTCGGCTTTGATTTCAACTCTGAACTCTTGACCTCTTACCTACACCCATCCGGAGTCCCATCTCTCAATCACTGTCATACAAAATTTGTTTTTCTGAACATATTCTATGTTCTGTACTAAAAATGCACAGTGGCTCTACAGAAAGAAATTAACTGTATTTGGTTTGGTGGAGATACTTATTTATTTCCTGTAAGTTTTTCCACATACTTCTTCCTCATATCTTGTTTTTTTCCAGAACACTTTTCTCATGTGTGTGCATCATAAACACTTGTTTGAACACTTTTGTTGCAATTAATGCAGTAGAATTTAAGGGACTCTCCAGCTAAGGTGAGTGCACAAACATTTTCTACTGCAGGCTTTTCTCTAAGCCTCTGCTGCTACTCTGTTGAACATTTCAATCACCTGTTCTGACCAAGAGGATGTTTTCTTTTTACAGAGCAGATAGTAGAGCAGACACTTCATCACTCCAGTGTTCGGGTTTACTTATTTTACCAGTTTTAAGTGTGTGTTCAGGAAGATCACTCATCCAATATTTTTCTAGCTGCCTTTGCAGAGTAAGTGACTCTCCAGCCATTCACTCAGCATTACACCCTGAAGAATCTATCACAGTTGTGGCAACTGTGGGTTATACCTTGTTATAGTCGCAGAAAATTAGGGGTTTATAGCAGATGTATATGAAAGAGTATTTATTTTATATTTTCTCTTGTACTTATCTACAAAACATTCACCTCATTCAACTTGTCTATATCTCATGGATTTTTTCACTTGTTCTTAAAATCATACAGCTTCCTTGGACTCTGGTATTTTAAAACGATGAAAAGAATTGCATGTACATCTGAATTTTTCTCCCTCAGAAATTATACTGGAGGAATTGTGACATTCATGTAAGACTTGGCTGCTGCTTGCACATCTTTTCCAGAAGTACCTGCTGTTGCTCTGGCCTTGTAGTGGATGCCAGATAGTTAAAGTGATGTACTCTTTATAACTGTATGGTTTTGCAGTACTTGTCTAATCCATTTTTAACAGGAATTTAATGTGTCCTGCTGAGCTTGACAGGACTCATCTCATATATTGTCACTAAGTTGAGATAGTAACCTTGAGGGAGGAGGAGAAGCTTAACAGGACTTCATTTGCTTCTGATTTTTTTCTATGAAAATGTTAGCTCTTCCTTGTAGGTGTGAGATCTACTGCTTAATGGAGCAGGCCCTGACTGTGGCTGTGGATGTATCCAAAAGTACTTAAGTCATATTGTCCCATGCCAAGAGTCTTGGCACAGGGAATGATTTAAACCTAAACAAAAATTTGAGGCAAATCAGCAGACCTATCCTCTTTAAAGCAGAGAAAGACAGCAGAAAACAGAGGGGGAAGGAAGGTGCTCCTGTATGGGCAGCTACTTTTCTCTTCCTTTCCCTATCCCAAGCCTCTAACTCTTCCTCCACAAATTTATTTTATAATGAGCAAGCAAATTGTTTTCAGTGAGGGTTTGTGTGGCAATATAAAGGCACATTCATATTAGCTTTGCAAAATATACTTAAGCTGTCTAAATGCTCCTAAGTATTTTTTATTATTTTAAGAGTGATTTTGAGCAGGACACCAAAGCCAATGAACATTTATTTTTAATGCAGTGCAGCAACAGATGGTCTGAAACAGCCCATGGACTCACTATCTCTTTTGAAGTCCAAAATGATACTAACCAGCAGAAGTGAAGATAATGAGGTGAGCAATTTGTTTTATGACAAGCAGGCAAAGAAATTTGTTTTCAATTAGTGTGCCAACATATGAGACTAAGGTTACTCTATTTAGGGATATAATACCATTTGGGTTTTAGTGGTGTTCAAAGTGTCATTGTTTTGTACCACAAAAAAATTAGAACTGAGTGGTTTTAGGCTGATTTTTGTAGGCAAGGATCATGGGAAATGTTGCAACAAAAGTACTTGGGGCTAGATGAGTTTGTTTGGGGTTATATGCTCATACATTACATGGTTGTTTTTCCATTGTCTTCTATGACTGGCAAAGTGAATCTTTCGGATGTTTTTCACGTATATTGAATATTTACTTCTGGGAAAAAGTATAATTTATTCTAATAATTACCTCATTTTCCATTACAAAACCATATGTATGTAACTTAATCACATATATTTTTGTGCAGTTTAAGTTACTGAGTTTTCATATTTTCTTGCATAGTGCATCATGAAAGCTGGAAGAGATAAGTTGAACGAATGTTATGCTGACTTCTGTATATGGTGTTCTTGGAACATAATTGTTGTCAGAAAATTACTATTGTTCATGGCTTTTTACTTCACAGTATGTTGAAGACATCAGTCTAAGAACCAGTATGAAAACACATATAGCACAACCCTCTAGCATTTTATAAGGCTGTACACAGCTGTAAAATTTTTTTGAAATCCTCTGCAGATTTACTTGACTGTTCATACACACATGTTCTTTTGAAAATGCCCTTTTGTTCTGGTTTCACTTTTTTTTTTTTTTTTTTTGTGGACAGTGATGCTTATCTTGCAGCCTGCACAAAGCGTGCCTGGCCTGGTAGTACTGCATGGTCATTCTCTGGGGCAAGAGCTTCAGGTGAGCCCAGCTCACAGGACTGTCTTCCCCGTTGCCTACATAGTTAGGGAGTCTTTGTGGGCACGTGTTCTGGCTTGTTTGCCCTCCTTCCCCACCCCAAACTTTTTGGCACCCCCTGACTTTGAACTTCTTCCTCAACCCTCCTTCCCCCTGACATTTTTAGGGGTTTTTAAAGCAGCATTGGAAAGTGTGTGTGGAGGTGTCCGTGATTATTTTGATATTGCATTTACACTTTCATTAATAAATTGTTAAATAATGTCATACATTTTATATCTACAGTTTTAGAAATTCAATTTATATCCTGTCGTGGTTTAGGCCTGGTTGGCAGCCAACCACAATGCAGCACCTCTCTCTCCCATCCCCTCTGGCAATGAGAAGGGACAGAGAGCCAGGCTTGGGGTTCGAGATAGGACTGGGATGGGGAAAAATTCCCCTTTATGATCACGAGCAAAAGGCAGACTTGTTAGGGGGAGAAAAAAAAGAACATACATTTATTACAGACACTAACAACACATAACAGGGTAGGACAGTGAGAAGCATTGCCACATCTTGAGAACACCTTCCCCCCACCCCTCCCTTCTTCCCGGGCTCAGCTCTGCTCCCGATATCTCTACCTCCTCCCCCAGTGGCGCAGGGGCAGGGAATGGGGGGTGCAGTCAGTGCTGCCACTTCCTTCATCTTTGGTGAGGGGACTGTCCGGAACTTGTTCCTCCTCCTCCATCGTGGTCCCCCTCTCACAGGAGACAGTCCTCCACAAACTCTCTCCAACATGAATTCCTCCCACGGGCTGCAGCGTTCCCCACACTGCTCCGTCATTGGTCACCAACTTTCTCCGACTGGATTCCCTCCCACGGCTGCAGCCCTTCCCGAGCTGCTCCGGCGTGGGACTCCCCCGCATGCTGCAATCCTCCCAGTGCTGAATTACAGCAGTGGGGCTACCTTTTCCCATGAGACCCCGGCCTTCTTCGGGCACAGTACCTTTATCAGGCAAGCAGAAGCCACAGGCCATAAATCAATGTCTGCTCCACCGTAGATCTTCATGGGTGGCAGGGGGGGCCACCCTGCCGTCTCACCACAGGATACAGGGAGGTCTCTGCTCCGGCACACCTCCCCCCTCCTTTCTTCCTCCGTTCCTCCACTGACCTTGGTGTTCATGCAGCTGCAGCAACTCCTCCTCACAAGTCCAACTGCTCGTCACCACGTCCCTTCTTAAATACGTTATCGCAGAGGCGCAGCTGATGGGCTCAATTTCCCAAACAGAAGTGGAGCTGACGTGGAGCTGGGGGAGCTTTGAGAAGCTTCTCACAGGGGGCCGCCCCGGTAGCCCCCTCCCCTGCCACCAAAAAACTCTATCACTCACTCAACCCAGGACATTCCTCATATCTGTGTACATATGCACAGATAGCATTTTATATGTACTTATTTAGCATAAGTAGATTTATATATATTTATCTATGTGTACAAATGTGTAGGCTTTTTTTTTTATTATTATTATTTTTATTTTTATAAACACTTTCTGGTCCCAGTGTAAAATGGAGAGTATGTTTTGAGTTCACATGGCTATGGTTTTAAAAAATAGCAACCAGGCAATTGCAGAGCAGCATGAAAACACATGGTGTGGAGGTGTGGAACATCCACTGGAAGTTAGGGCTGGGACGCTGGTCACCTCCTGACTTGAGGAGGCAGTTGCCCTAGCACTGCAAGTTGTGGCAGGGAAGTTGTGTGTGTTCCACCATTCCATCATGAGTGAAATGCTTACCCTGAGGATGTTCAGGACACATATGGTATACAGCTTACACACAGCCCACTCACCCCAAACCAAACTATTGTGTTTTCCTCTTGAATTTAAATAAATAATAATAAAAAATTCTGTGTAGTTTTGGGGAAATATGAAGCAGAAGTTTATAGTTTTGTGTACCTCTGTATGCTACAGTTCTAGATCTTTTAATAACTTTCACATTGCTGAGCATGTGATATTCTGTAGCATAAAAACACCACTGAACTTTTGATCAGTGCAAAAATCCTACAGGCTGAGATCTTGCTACAATGACCAGTTGCTTAATATCTTAATATATCAGGTAAAAGTCACAAAAAAAAAAAAAAGTTTACCCATATATTTAATACAAATATGAAGGTTTATTTTTGACTATGTTACTATTGTGACTCCATCTTTGTTAAAAATCTTGAAACACACGTTTGTGGAGGAGTGTGTGAGGGTGCTAGCTAACAATTTACTGATTTAACTGGGAGTGGAAATACCCCCAAGGATACTAAGAACCTATAGAGACATGGGCAGCTCAAGAGTGTGGTATTTTTCACCCACCACTGCCCTTTACTGATACTGTGCCAAGTGCTTTTTGTAAACCTCTGGAAGAACTGGAGAGCAGTGCAGGTTATCTTTCCAGAGCCTCTTGCTCCAAGGACAGTATTACTGCTGGTTACATATTTTCATGTTCTGGAGACTGTTGTTTCCAGGCTTTAACATTTCCACTTCCATTTTCATATGAAAAGCTTTCTCTGCAGTTTCCTTGCAGGATTAATGAGTGCACAAACTAAAGGTACCCTAAAGAGTTTTCCTGCAGTTCAGTAGGGTTTATGTGGGAAAAAAAACAAAACAAAAAAAAAAAACAAAAAAAAAAAACAAAAAAACAAAAAAAAAAACAAAACAAAACAAAAAAAAGCCAAACAAAACAACAAACCACTCTTTATGCTTGCTACAGTTAGCTTTATCATTTTTTCTTCAGACGAGCTTAAACATATCACCTCCCTGACACTGGTGTGTCCTGGAAAATGAGTCCAACACCTTGATTGTACAAGTAGAAGCAAGATATGTAAGGAGAAAAATAAAACTTTAAAACAGTTGTAGATGGTACTCTACAACCATGTTCTTAATTAGTTGAAGCAGTAGTCTGATGGGCTGTTAAGTCAGGCTTCCTTCTCAATCTGGTTTCTCATGAGATTCTGCTATGCCTGCATCTTCTCAACCAAATGACTGCAACTAGCTTCTATGTCTTCATGGGGATGTTAATAACACACACAATATCAATGTCATTTATGTTGCTCTATCCCTCTCTGCTCCTTTGATTGGTTTTTTTGAGCCTTCTGCTGTTGAAAAAATTGAGAATGAGATGCTCAAAACCTTGACAATGCAGTTGGGAGAATGCTTTGCTGTCCTTAAAGTAGGGTTGTAAATAAGCCATAGTTTGTCACACTTCTTCATAACTTAATTATCCTTGTTTATACTGGTAAAAGAAACTGAATCCTTTTTGTACGTAAAGATGTTTTGAGTCAGATAACTTATAGGCTTAAACTATACAGATGACTATGGTGGGGGAAGGAGTCAGGGAAATAGGGTCTTCTGAAGTAGAGATAGAGGAAAATAATTGAAAATATGGTACTTTGGGCTTTTCTTTTGGATTTTATAATTGGAGAAATCTTATCCTCTGAAGAAAGAAGTGTTATCTTGCACTGAAGGCACGGTGATCATACAGGAGGAAAGCCATGCTAGAATGAAAAAGTATATATGAAGATGATTATCTAAGTGAAAGTCACAATAAGTGAATAATAGATGTAATAAGCTATTAAAAATAATTTGCTGTGATTTTCTTATTATAGGTGACTTAGACTAAATCTTCTGGATGAAGTTAAATGCTTCCTTCAACAACATTTTATGTGTAGTGCTAAATCTTGAAAAAATAAGATATGACAACATTAAGCATTATTCATTATTTCATAACTTAGTCATTCAAGATCTTGCTTTGCATATATACCTCCCAATGTTTAGATTTGTTCCAGACTGTATCCTCTCAGAACCATTTTAAAGAACTCTGGGGTTTTTATGGTCTGTGAAGATATATATTTAAATGACACTAAACTTTTTACAATACAATGAAGTAACATCTCTTTTCACATATGAAGAATGTGCTGAGTGGAAGTAGGCCAATTATTCTTCCAGACGAGCATCGTGTGGTATCCTTCTGATGAGAGGGGTGAACCTGTGCAACTTTCAACCCAGACTGTTAAGTTACTTTTAACTGCAGGAGTCAAATTATCTTGCTACCTGTTACACTGTGTAGACTTACTTATGTCTAACACTGCCTGGTGCAGCTCACTGGGATGTAAGGTAAAAACAGCTTCATGCATTTTTTTAAGCTAAGAAGGGGTTAACTTGTAATCCTGTGTGCATCTTTAGTATCAGCTGAATAATGAGTCTGGAGGGAAAGTAATGAGAGGGAGAGTATTTTATCCTACATATTTTTACATATCTGAAGCACAAGCTCTCCAAATTGGGAGATGCATATGAGATGGAGGTCCCTCAGTGATAATTAGGATTCTCGCCAAACTAAGAATGTTTCTAGGCTTAGTGATGTGTCTGCTAGCTAATGCCTAATTTTACAGTATTTTTTGTCTACAGTGTTTTCTGTCTACATTATGTAGAAACTGTCTTCTTCATAGCCTAGAAAAAGAACATTGTTTAGAGAACTTTTTTTTTGTTTTCTTTTTTTTTTACACACTTAAAATTCTGAGACCTCATTTATGACAGCTGATTGGAAAAGAAAGAAAGATGATGTTAGTATGAAGATGGTTACTAAAGACTCTAAGCTGGAAAGTCACTAAAACTTTTTAAATAATAGTAAAAAATAATATGTTGCTATGTAAAGAATACCACACAGCATTACTGTCCAATATGAGCTCACTTACTAAATGGATACTAGTACATCTCTTTCTTGAAATGGTGAGGTTTATGCACATGACTGACAAAAAGACACTATACAGTTCATCTCCTACATCAAAAGAAATCAGCCTTTAGACTGTGGTTAATCACTTTTGCATGCAAAGAAATACTTGCACTAGTATGCACTCACTTATGATGCAATCAGTTGCATTTACAATGCTGGCGCTGGAGGCTGATCTTCTACCAGATTGTCCCCATTATTTTATGATAGTGCAAGCCTCTTTCAGCTTCAGAAAGCTGCTCTTGTACTGTTTTTTCCATGTAAGCTTTGTGCTCCTGAGATAATGTATATGAAACTATAGATATAAGTAAGTCCCCTGCGACTTGAGTTCTAATGCTGTGATGGGATTAGATTAATGTTGCACAATTCTGATTCTCATTATGAACACTGTCAAAAAGCTGGATTCATGTTGTGCCATTTTCTATCCTCATTACCGTTTTTGTCACAAGCATGAAATTTTTCATCTGTCATACAGGCTGGAAAAGACAGCAGCCTGTAACTGTATTACGATAACCTTTCTAGTGCAGTGCAGTTTGACAGCTGTGCCTTTCTGCTTTGTTCTCTTTAATGGTTTCTCAGCCTGTATGAGGGAGAGAAGGGATGGATACCCATCTCAAGGGGTACAAAACACAATTAATAGCGTTGCCTGTATTCAGAGGACTGCAACTTTCGAAATGGAGTTGGCTGCAAAAAGAATGGCAAATATTAGAAACATTGCTACTGCTAACTGGGCCCCTTTTTCATTTGCCTGTTGTTCAAAAACTGAGATGAAACTAAAAATATTAAAGTACTTAATTCATACCTGTGTTTCCACAAATTCACAATTGCTTTGGCTTGCTAGTGTTACATGTCCCAAGTGATAGAGTTGTTATGTAAAACACATATGATCAATTGTCAATATTTTACAATATTAGCCTAAAATTTCCTACTCTTAATTTCTTCTCATTACCATAGCTTATGCCCTGCGAATTACCCCATTTTATCAAATTCCTATCCTTCTTTCCTGTTTGTCAGTAGACCAAATAAATATAGCTGTCCTTTAACTATTCCTTACACAGACTGTAATGAAAATTTCAACAAAGGGTTTTTAAATAGATATCCTTCATTTTTTATATCTCCTCTTTGTAATGTCTCCTGACCTTCTCTATTTAGCAGATGAAGTAATTTATGGTTCTGTGTCTATATCATCCCTGTGGTGATATTCTGATCAAACTGCCTGCATGAGGGTGTGCAATATTACTGCTTCTGTAAGCAGTAGCAGAAAGGTGCTAGGATGCTGCATACTGAAGTTGATATCTTTTTTTTTGCCTGAGTGAGAGCACTGCTCAAGTGCAGATGCCCCAAGGTCTCAGTTGTAGCCATAAGAGTTAATATACAGCAGTGATTTTATAAGAAAATGGCAGGAACCACAATTTGTGCCTCTCTTGGTGACAGTATTGTTGGGAGAACTTCCTTGTGATACACCCTTGTAAATAATGTCTAACTGTTTCTTGCCTCTTTTTCCCTTCAGAAATGTTTTCACTGACTAAATGATACTTTCCTAAATTGCTCATCCCATCTTCAATCCACTGTAAGAATGTGCCACATCATTCAGGACATTATGTAAACATCACCAGGCTTCATAAATTTTGTTGTTTGTCAAGCAGATTTGTGTAACTATTCTTTTGCCAGCATGGTGGATTCTTGGAAATAAACTCAGTTTTCTTGGATTTAAATATAACAGGTGCACCTGCTTATTGAATAAATATCTCTAATAGCCAATTCTATAGCAAATGTGAAAATATAGAAGAATCTCCATTGTGATAAATCCTTTCCTGTAAGGGCCTTTACAGAAACAAAGGGGTTATAAAACATCTCCCTCACTGCTCCTAAACGTTACGGAAGTGCACCTTTACATGAAGACATCTGGAACATAAAGTTCAACTAAATCACTGGAGATGCCATCTCAAATGCAATCTATTTCAACATGACCTTACATCAGTGAGCCCTTGAACCTTGCCTGATGGCAAGCAAGGTCCCATTCCAGCTCTTATTCTTTCACAGAGCTGTGTAGCTTTAGCTTACACCAATAGTGATTTTTTTTTTCTTTTGTGTTAATGGAATGCCAGCTTCTTTTCTTAGCTACCCTGAAAGCTTGCCACATCACTTGGTATGTCTTTGTCCTTCTTTTGCCCACATGGGAAGATTTAACTAATTCAAATTTTTTCAATACTTGTCTTAATTCAGTAAATAATATTAGACAAAGTGCAGGGATATAAGACCAACAGAAAGAACATCAGTTAATAGTGAAATTTCAACCTGGCATTAAAACCAATTAACCTAACACCATCTACGCTTAAAGAAAGCAGCCAGACTCTACTACTCTTGTAATATATATTATTTACTCTTTAGTGTATTCTATTTTAATTAATGAAGTTGAGACAGAAGAAAGTGCTTAAAACAAGTAATTATTCTGATCCATTGCATTATAATATATAACATCTTCTAAAATCCCTTATGCTTTGTTTACTTCAGAGATGCTATGTATAAAACAGGTAGTAAAAGCTGAGTCCATGAAGTCAATGAGGTTATACCAGGAATAGCTGTTGGTCCATTTTCCTTGTGGATACTCTTGAACTATTCACCTTTTATTTTACTTGATTGTCCAGTAAATGAAAAGGTCTCATGAAAGATCCTAATCCCTGCTGTGGAGTAGCTGAAATGACAGAGCAGTTGTAAATATATGATTAAAATTAGAGAACATATTGGTGTGTAGCAGGCTGGGAGGGGGGGGGAAGCAGAGAAAGTAATGGTTAGTAACAGCTTGTCCAAGTGACTTGGAGTGCTTGTGGAAAGAATATTTTTTAGTATGTCTTCCCCTGCAACAAAATAATATCTAATTGTAGTGTACAGTCTTCATTTACATCTGACATGTCATGTGCTGTATCTCAGATATATCAGGACTTTTAGATTCTTTTCATTTTATTTCACTGAGCTCTTTGTCAGTCTGTAAAGTGCTCATGGAGTATTAGGAGGCACTTGCAGCCTTGCTACTCTGATAATTTCCCTTTAGGAAGGGACACATTTAGTTGGAAGAGCAACAGAAACACCATATCAAACAGAAAGGTAAAATCAAACCAACACAGCAGAAATTAGTTAGGTGGCAAAACAAGAAGGAGCTTTATCTTCTGAGGAAGGCAAGTAGTCCCATTTTAATGGTGTTTATAGGGAAGATGTGTATTACTAAGAACTTGCTTATTGATCTATTAGGGGAAAATGTCGAAGCATGTATCATGTGTTACTGACCTACTATTTTTGTCTCTTGTTTCTCTTCTTTAACCCATGGCAGGCTTCATGATGGAGAGAACCCTTAGGTAGGAAGAGAATTTATCTTTGAAGCCTCAGACTTTCTCAGAGGAAGAGGTTGGAGTGGGGAGTGCACCACTTTCTTCTTCTTTCTTTCCTTGTCCAGCTTCTGGTTTGCTGTGAGACTGTTATGAAAAAGTGGTGCAGACTCAGATTTCCTGAAGTTATAAAATAAAATACAAAAAAAAAAAAAAAAAAAAAAAAAAAAAGCGACAAAATGGAAATCCAGCCTAATTTCTAATCAGCTCTTACTAGTGTGTGACTGAAGAAATATCAACTGCTGCTAGTCAGGCATGTTCCTTCAGTCAGCTTCTATACTTCAGAGAATCAGAATACTGTGAAACTTTCTGCTTTTAAATCCATCCATGAAAGTCTGTGGCTTCCTTTGGGAATACTTAGGAGCACAGTATATTCAAATATAATCTTGGTAAGTGAACATGGTACTTAATTGAAAATAAGTTTTAGAAAAGGGTAATGTAGAAAAGGGTAATAAAGCTCTTCAACAATTGATATGGTGGTGGTTTGTACCCTGGTTAATAATTAATCAGAGATTTCCAAGTCAGTAAAACAAGATATATCTGTCTAAGCATCTTATTTCTGAAAAATAAGTTTTCTAACAACCTTTTTAAATTTTGTAAGTTTTGATTTTCTTTTTTCTTTCTTAATGAAGACCAGAGTTTGAAAAAGTATGTTATTTAGGTTCACAAGGACTTGTGAAAGAAATATTTTTGTAATTTCCATCCATTTAGCACACAAAAGATTTGTGGTGGTTCCAATTTAGGAGAATCATTGATTTTAGGATCAGGCTGCAGTTTTCTTTTTGGTTTCACTCCATGTTCCCCAAGATGTGGGCCATTTGTTTTCCCCTTTGACCTTCTTTTAGAAGAACAGAATTGGAAAATGTTTAGTTCTTCGATTTTTTTTTTTAGCTTTTGAAAGTGAAAATGTGATCCTGTGTTGCCAGTGTGTAAAGGATAAAAGCAGCAGTGTGAAGGCAGTGAACTGCATTTATCCACAATTTTAAATGATGTTAAATCATGTCATTATCCCAAATTTTACAGAGGAAAGATGATCTCTGGTTGGATGGTAGTTTAGATACTGCTAGAGAAAAACTGATGAAATCCATTATGTGGAAAAAAAATCCACAGCGTAATACTTCAGATTGTCAGAGTATATGAGCCAAGAAGTAATAGTCACAGCTAACGAATAGCCCTCATCTTCAGAGATGAAGGTTTTTGAATAATAATAAAAAAAAAAAAAAGGTGATCATTTTGGACAGAAAAAACATTTTCAAAGGTTTCGCAAATGGTGAGTCTCATGTCTGCCAATGGCAAGCTCGTGTGAGGTGCTGCAGTGGCTGGGAGGAGAGAGGAAAGTGCATGAAGAAGGTATGATTTGAAGAATCAGGCTGGAAGGAGAGGGCTGATGAAGGTGAAAGCATGTTAGGCATTTGGAGGAAAAGTCTTGGTCCTGCTGCTCTTGTGGCAATCCCTTAGTGTCAGTGGTGCCAGATTTTAATTCTCAATATTTGAGACATTCGTACCTGAATCCTGGAGATGTTCCTTGTGTTAAATTATGCTAACACAGGTTGTCCCACTTACATAAGCACTGACTAGGGTTGCAGAAATGAACCCTTAAATATTTTGGAGACCATTAAGTACTTATTTCTCCTATTTTTCTTCTTGTCTCATTGTCTTGTGACAGCTGTTACCTTGAAACCAATTTCTGATGGAACTGAGAGGTCACATTGATTCTTTTATATTGTTGGGTGTTGCAGCTGTTAATTAGCCATCTAAAAATGGCATTTGATGGTTTCCCAAGAGATTTCTTTGCCATCACTTCTTTTGAAACAGCTACTGAGGATGTTGTAGAGTAATACTTCAAAACATAGTTAGTATATCAACAATTAAGATGGCCTGTCTGTTAATTATACATATTCAGTATAACAGTTTAATCTTAGGATTGTTACAATGAATACCAAATGAGTTAACAATTAATTTATCCATTGTTTGCTCTATAATTTTAAAGTTCTTATACTCCATTTAAAATGTTGTCTGCTGTTTGCATCTGTGGTGAGTAACTGCAGGACAAGAGAAAGGTAAAATTAGCATGGAAATGCCATTTTTTAAGAGCCCTTAACTGACTAATTCAGCAGATAATTTGAGTCAAGTAAAATCAGGCCAAATCTTGTCATAACCACAAAACTTTTGGAGGAAAGGGGTTCTCTGGTTGGTGTAACATGATGTTAGTTTAGATATTGCTAGACAGCACAATTGATGAAATCCATTGTGTGGAAAAAAATTCCACAGTGTAATACTTCAGATTGTCAGAGTATATGAGCCAAGAGGTAATAATCACAGCTAAGAAACAGCCCTCATCTTCAGAGATGATGTTTTTTTGAATAATAAATGTGTCATCCCACTCGGTGTGTTACGAGGGCAGTGAAAATTCTGAATTCCCCAAAGGCCTGCGTACAAGGGTACAGTCCAGTACTGGGGCTCAACCTGGTCTCTGAAGAGCCATAGTGCAGGGTGAAGTCACAACAGACTCAGGAACAATTTAGCCGTTGCTTTTACTAACTGATTGGTTTAGTAAGTGAAAGGAGACAATTTGGCAACAATCAGCTGATAACCATCAGGCAAATGAATAAAGGCACTTTGGCAAAGAGATTATTTTCCTAACAACCTGTCTCAGTTTGTACAAAACTTTATATACCCGAATATATGTAAGAAGAAGGAAAGAGAAAGAGTAAAGAGAAAAGAGAAGGGGGAGGAGGGAATAGGAAAAGGGGAATTACCGCTCTTTGGGTCCCACTTTATCATAGAGTAATACGCTTGATCCCTAGGTGGTGGGTCGACAAAAACACAGGCGGGGGTGTTGTCTTTATATAGTCTTTTTTACACCGGTGCAGTAGGGTGTTGCAGAAGGTTCTCATTTTCTTTGGCTTGCCCCAGCACAACTGCACAAGTTTTTTGGGCAGCAACAGTAGGGAGAGAGAGAGAAACAGCCTGCCAACCCTCCTCCAGAGCTCACTCCACTTCCCACCACCACAGGGCATCCCACTCAAGTTGCTTGAGACATCAGCTCTACAAACAGTTTATGACAATAAAAAAGAAATTATCACTTTGGACAGAGAAAGCAAGTAGTTGGAGGAATTCTCTGTTGCCTACTGGTGAACAGAGTATGCTGGCTTTGAATTAGATAAGCAGTGATAGTGGATTGAGAAAGGGTTTTTTTAAAGTAGAACTCATTTTTCAAAGTTGGTTTTAGGAGCCACAGAGTTTCCAGGAACATATTGTGTACTATAGGGGATATGACTCCAGGTCAGTTTTAATTAAGCAGTTGTTTGTAATGACAAGAAGTTGATGTGTGTTTTGTTAGTTTTTGTAAGAAAATGCCAAAATCCTTTATTTGACAAGTATCAAAGGGGCCTAATGAGCAATGGCCAAACCAAGAATTCTCATCTTTTAGTGTGTTAGAGTTGTGTCTCAAAGATGTTGGAAATGTTGGATCAATATAAAGTCATGACTAATTCTAATTTTTCCTCAGAGAGAAAAAGTGTGTCCAGGAATACCTAATTTTGTTTTGTTTCACGTTTAAATAAAAGCCTTCAATTATGCAAGAAAGTATAGGAGCTTTTATGAATCTAGAACTGTGAAATTAAGTGTAGTAGCTTTTCAGTTTTGATAATGTTTTTTTCTTTCTTTTTCTTTCTTGATACATGTGATCCCTACACTTATAGAACAGTTTGCACACAAATGCTACACATTAACTTGAATTAAGAAAATACAGTGTTGTATGATGCGGGAGAATAATTCCTTGTCAGGAACAGGTTAGTCACATGGCCCTGGATAAGTGCAGGATGCTCCCTGCTGTTCTATGTGATTACTGTCAATATTCATCCACACTTTAATTTCCATTTCAATTCCAAATCTCAAAATTGCTGTGCTCTTGTATAATACACTTCTGGCACTAAATCATGCTACCTACTGATGTTTAGTGACCTGAATGAAATTGTTTCAGTGTAATTGACCAGCATGCTTTGTGTATAGTAATAAATCTGCTCAGCAAAGCCTAATTATATTTAAGTCATAAAAGGGAGACTTGTGTATTTTAGATTTTGAAAAACTGCAGGCCCATCAATTTCATCCACAACAAGAGGTAAAATACATCAGAAAAGTACACAACCTTAAAAGCAATTTAAGACCTAAAAGGCCTAGAATTGCACTCTACTGCTTGTCCCTGTTTTCATATTATAAACCATATCTTTTCCTATCATGATAGACTTCTCTGATCAACACTGTGCTGCTCTTAACTGGGAATACGGCCTTAGTTCTCTTTTGGAAGTAGGTTAGGTACAGTTGCCAAAAGGAAATGCACTATACAGCAGTAGGAACATGTAAAGTGGGTGGGTATGGGTCATGTGGTGAGTGTATTAGAAGGTTTACTGTTTAGAGGTGCAACAATATAGTATTTAAAACTTACTTGGGAAATTCTGGTAGCACAGAGCACATTTAATCCATGTGCCTTCCTATTCTGCACCTGTATTCTCAGTGCCAATGAAATCCATTGTAGTCATCACAAGACATTTTGTCTTCATGAAGAAAAGTAATTGATTGTCTGTTTTTTGTCAGCTTTGAGAGGGTGTATGTATGTTCTGGCCAGAGGGAAAACCACCAGATTTAAGGGACATGAGGTTATGTCATTATTTTTATCAGCTTGCTTGGGAACTGGCTAATAGATGATAAAGGCTGATCCCTTTTTTAACTGTTTTCTCTAAGAATAAAGAACTACTATTCCTCTCTTTCCCTGACATGCTTCATCAAAGCTGTTTCTTTGATTGCTGTCAGCCTGCTGCTGGCTTTGAAGGATAAGGATGGAGGGAAATGACTGCATGAGAGTAGGAGTCCCAGCCTGAATTCCTACTTTCATTAGATGTGTTTCTGTGAAACAGCTTCTAATTCTGGTTATTAAAGAATATGGCATGAGTGCTTCTTGCTGTCTGGCTTACTGGACAGATCTCTTGTGTTTTTCAGAGATACTTCTGGGTAATAACCAGGTGTGTCTGAATGAAAGGATAAGTCACCGTTTTTTCACTAATTACTGCAATGCATTTCTGGACTTGACAGTCATGAAAGGTCTGGTAGCTCTCTTGTAGAGCTCTTCAGGTGAACTTATTTGTCCTCTGGAAAAGATCCTATATCTGTCTAAAATCTGCATGTTGATAATTATGCCAGCTCCTGCAGAAAATCAGTTTTTGCGGAGGAACATGGTAGTAGAAACAGCTCTTTTTAACTAACAGTGACTGCAAAAAGTTGGTTCCTACTTGCTGTGCCACCTCAGATTTTCGTTACCTCTGAGGAACATCTATAAATTGCTCTCAGACCTGGTTGCCCCTGTCTGGGCTTGCTGCCCATGTGGCTAAACATTGGATCTCATGACCTGGCCCTTTGTTCTTTGTAGTATGCCAATTAATTTCAGCAGGCAAACTTAAACAATTTGTGCTGCTTGACATAGGTTGGGGACAAAATTATGTCCCCTGAAGTATCTCAGTTTCCTGATGGGAGAAGTGTCCATCCACTTTGTGTGGTTCTGGCTCACTAAATCTTCTGGACAAAGTCACAACTTGTGTCATTTTTCTTTGTCTTCACTCTCCTTATTACTTCTGGGTTGTTTTTAATGTTGCTTTAAAATTTTGGTTTGGGGCATGTGGGGGATTTGGACAGGGTCAGGTGTCAAATCTGTCCAATAGTTATAGGTTCAGATTTCTCCTGGCTAGCCTAAGAAAGGATAGTCTTAAAGACACTGAGTTATTTTCTTTTTGCCTTCCACTAGCTTTGGGGCCTGCCTTCAGACTTCAGGAAAATCTTAACAAAAGAGTGCTGTGAAAAATAGTATCAAAACCACCAAGTATATGTATTTTAAAAATTCAAACTGTATTATGATATCTCTTTATGCCTCTAAACAATTCCATTAGAGTTGTAAAGATTAATTTGTCCTGGGATTTCCTTGGAAAAACAATGATCCCAAATCCATGTTATTTTAAAGAAATATAAAGCTGGTAAGTATAAGTGGTGTTGGGCACTTCTGCTGGCAAAAGTGTGGTAAGAATTTGGCTCAAGTGAATACCTGTGGATATCCTGTGTGTGTTAAAACAACCAAAGGCACCTTGTAAAAAACTAAGCCTTTTTCTAGACCTTGCAAGTCAAAGGCCTGACTCTCTTGTGGACTGTATGTTGTGTTTTCCTCTGAGCTTTAGCTCAGGAAAATGATACATTTTATCCCCTGAAGGACTTCAAAGCGAGAAATCAGTCTGGCCCTCAAAGGCCCTGAAGAGTCTTTTGGGCTTCAGGTTTATAACTTCTTGTGTTCACTGAACATGAACCTGCTGGAAAAAGCCACATGTTTTGGACCTGACGTCAGCAGTGTACCATGGAGGTAGCACACAGCTTTCTCCCTTATCATCGTGTTGGAAGAAGGGACAGGTCTGCAGCCTTGTAGGTGACATGGAGCAGGTACCACATGGGCAGAGTTAATGAAGCAGAGAGAGAAGGAGACACAGCCCCACGCTCTGCATCACAAACCTTCCCTTGCACCTTTGTGTACCCCTCTTCTCTCCACCACCATTGGTAACGTGTTTTGTTCTGTTGAAGTCCACTTCTTTGTAGCCAGAGTTCACTTGGAGACTCTTTATGCTAAAAGAGCTGTTGGATCTGTCCGTGCTCTACACTGAAGTGAGAAGTACTGCCTGCTACAAAGAAAATGGTCTCTTCTTCGGTTTATTTATGCATAGAGCTATTGACTAAAGTGTTGACATGCAGTATTTTAAAGCAAGTTGATTATCTGAAAGCCTTCTGAAAGATACCTTATGCTAGATACTAATAAAACCACAATTTAAGTCCATCTGTTCACCAAGTGTTCCTTTTAATTCTCAGTGCTATCTTTCTTCTAAAGACTACTTACAGGTATTACCAGTCCTTGACTGTTATTAGGTTCTTGGAAAGTAATCTCAATTGTTTCTATATGCAGTTTGTACCCATTTAGAGTGACCCCTTAACTTTTCATGTGCAACTTGAATTATATGTGTATCTCTTAATGTATGTAAATGATCAGTTTTGTGTCTCCTGTCAGGTTTGTTTCTGATTTAACCTCACAAGTGTGCAAAACTCCAGATACAACCCCCCATAATTCAGGCAGAAAAGATTCTCCTGGCAGGATGACATGTCAGGCTAAGATTAGTTGAAATGGGATTTAGAATAGTGTGCTTTTTCCTCTTTTTCATTCCTCCTTAAGAACAGGTGTGCCTGGGGTTCCCACTAACTAATGCTTTGCAGACAATTAAATAGCAAGGACACTGGGTCAGTAAGCTTGTCTTTAAATATCTCATTATAGTTTACCTACTACTAAAGTTAAGGGGCTTGTTTGGTCTGTAGGTTTGTGGTTGTGCAGTCTGTATTTGTCTGTACAGTGCCACCTGCCTCCTCTTAAATGTAAGTAAAAGCCTGCATTTCTACTGTTTTCTCCAGTTACAGGTTTGGCCCCTAGACTCTCTCTTCCATGACATTTTCAGGTTATGATTTTTTTTTTTTTTTTTTACTTCATTGCACACAAAAAGATGGCTCTGCATGGAGTCCTCATACTATTTATAAGATTGGGGGTTTTGTGTTTTTTTTGGTTTGTTTGTTTGTTTGTTTTTCTTTTTTTAACAGCACTTCTGCTGCTGTGTGAATAATTACCACTTTTTTCTTTCCCCTCTGTGTAAAAGAAAAGGATAATTTTCCTCATCCAATCTTGTCTGGCCAGCTTTCACATAAATTGTTTTGTGCTGTGATTTTTCTAGTTCTATCAATGCTTGTTCTTAATTTAACCCTGTAGTTTCTGCACCTCTTGCTTGGTTTGATTGTTCTACTGCCACTTCACTATGATTAAAGGTAAAAATGCCACCTTGTATTCTTGAATAGAAGCAGTTTGTCTTCACAACTCTCTATTCCTGTCAAGTGCAAGCACACACACCACAAAAGAACTCACATGTCCCAAGGAATGCAAGACATGTTCCTTGTTTACCAAAGATAGGTTTCTAGAAAAATGTAGATTGACAATGTGTTAGTTATTACTTAGATGAAGCCTTCAGTCCTATGGATGTACACGGTTCCAGTGGCCTCTTGTACAAAGGTATTGACAGTTACGTTTGATGTGCATGACACAACAATAATTAAATTTCTTTCACCTCTATTTTTTTTTTTTTTCAGTTCCTTCTTTTTCTCTTTGTCCCTCAAAGGAAGAAGATTATTCTACTCTGGTATGTCCTTTTATCTCTTTGTATTGTGTCACTTAAAGTAGTGGATGAACATCCTAAAGCATGGTCAGTTTGCTCATGGGAAAGTCCAGCTTGCCACAGTTAGATGCCTAACAGAATAAGTAGTTCAAAGCCATTTTTTTCTAGCTCCCAACTATATTATGGTCTCTTTTGTACATCATATCAGGTCATAAACACGATAGATTTTTGTGTATGCTATTGATGTTCATCTAACTTGTAGATGTACTTTATTGTCCAGTTGCCTGCTGACAGAAATCCACAGAAGCCAGGGAGATGTGCCAGTTTTACAGCTTTCCATTAACAGAAACCTGTTGTACTTTTCTCCTTTTGTACCTTTTATTTGTCTGGCACAAAAGCTGAGCCATAGCAACCGACTTTTGCACTCAGTTTCTAATCATACTCCTGTAAAAATGTAAATGCTTACTTTCACCTGTAAGTTGTTCTGTTAACTTGGTTCACCAAATTCCATTATGTAAATATAAAGGTATTGGTGAGAACTGCGCTATGGATTTTTATTATTTTTTTTTACCTATTTTAGTTCTATTGAGAAATATATAGAACAACTGTTGTCCTAAGAGAAATGTTTTGGAATGGAGCTTACACGTACAGGGTGTAACAAAACAGTCGAGAACCTAAAATACATGCTTAGTACAAACATTAAAGAGAAGTGAATAATTGTTTGGAATGATCCCGAAGAAAGAATTTTTATGACAAAGAACTAAATTAAACAAAGTCCCATTATCCCTCTTTGTAAGTAGTTTTGTACGGTGTCAAGATCCTTTTAATGTTTAAGATGGTCTCATTCTTTTCAAATGGAAGTGACTGAGAGGACAGAGAAAAGACTGGTTATAAGAAAAATAATTTCCAAAATGTTAGACAATGAGGATCACTTAAAGGCAATAATGAATTAAAATACTTCTCCATCTCCTAACATTCTGTGCCTTAATCTGTTCCTGCATTCAGTGGAAAAAAGCCTCATAAAATGAAATACTGCGTGGCAAGTCATACAAAAATATGATTTATAAAGAATAATAACCTTCTAAGTTACTACTTAACTTAGTTTCTTCCCCAAAAACGGGGATTAAAAAGTAGGTCAACAAGCCCATTTAAATAGCCTAATCCACAGTGTGGTTTAAATTATTGTTAGTGACAAGTGCATGAAGTGCTGTGCATTTTGTTTTTATAGCATATTGGTTAAATTTAGAATTGTTCAAAGTGGCTGTTATACACAAGCCTCCAGGCAAATCCTCAGATCTTTCAGTCAGTGGACTTTGTTGTTTTTAAACACATGCTGGCATTGTATTTGTAAACCAGGTGTTTTATCTGAATGTGTAACTAGAGTAATGAGGGTTAATGGTAGCACAGTGGTAGAGTCTCTTCAACTAAGGAGCTACAGTTTTGGCTCAAAGGGTAATGCATTTATGTGCTCTGAGCACCTGACTCCCATTCCTAGTTTTGTCCAGGAATCCCTCCAGAACAGTGATTTTAATCTAGCGACATTTTAAGTATCACTGAACAGAACTGCCCTTGTAATGTTATTTAGTAACGATGGGTCAGGCAGCTTCAATCAGACAAATGGCCTGAGATGAAAGAGTGATTGTAGGCAAGGAAATGGCTTTTGCAGAAGCTCTGTTCTTGCTTCAAAAGCCATTCTTTGGCTTGCAGTCTCCCTCTCTGCCTCTTGAGAACTGCCAAAAACAATTCTGGCCCTGAAATTCAGAGGTACCTAGCGCCAAGGTGTGAGGAGAAGAGTTCTCCAGTCCATCTAGAAATCTTTCTCTGTTCTTTGTGCTTTTGTTGCTGTGCAGCAGAGGGTTCTCATTTGCGCCCTGACTGTGAAGATACCAGCAGAGCTGAGCAAATAATGAGGAAATCTACTCACTAGTGTTTTGACAATTGCTAAATAGAATTTTTTTTGCTTAGATCATGTTTGTACTGATTTTACCTACTGTGGAGCTTTTTGTGAAAAGCTGTGGGAGTGAAGTGTTTGCTCAAAAGAATAGTTTCAGGGAACTATTTCTGGATAGTATTCATAATTATTTTACTCTAAAACCAGTTTTTCTCTCTGTAAAAGTAGCTGATTAATGATTGTGTCACAAGTGAGGAAACAGAAACAGAATAAATCAGTGTGTTAAATTCGAACTTGTTCTTTTTCAGAGCTCTACATAATTCAGCTGCAGCGCCATGTCTGCAGTAGATTTTTTTTGTATCCTGCTCTGCAGTAATGATATCCTTGTCACAGACTCCCTCCTGCCCTGCTCTTGTATGCTATTCTATTTTATGTAGGTTCTCATTCTGCTTTCGTTGTGAAGTATGAGTAGCTTGCAAGTTTATGGCATGTGAGGTGACTAGCATCTGTCATATTTGTCTCTTTCCTTTCCTACAGGAAGAATTAAATACTTAGTAGGAGTGCTTTGTTTTGATAGGATTGTTTTCTGTTTATGGGAAACAAGATAGAAGAAGAGTGGTTTGCATTTGGAGTGAGAATTGATGCCATTTGTGATAGTCCTTAATTCCTATGGAAATTTGTTTCAGAGTCTTGTCTGGCTTCTAGAAAAAAAGCCCTGTGTTTTAAGCCCTTTATCTTTGTTACATTTTTGTACTTGCATACTCTAACAAAACTTTTTTGTCAGGTCTCCATCCTCATTTCAATCCTGTTTTTCTCATAATTGTCTCTTAAATGGAATGGACAAATGAAAATCCTGAGAAACTGAGGCACAAAAAGAGCTGTCAATACAATGAAGTGTTTTCCCCACACTTTGCTGCTCTTTGTTTCTAACACTGCAGTTGCTGGAGAGGCTTCTCATTTGTGCTTTTAAGGCTGAGACACTGACAAAGATAAGTGAATAAGGAGGAAACTTACTCCTTATTTTCAAAGTCATCTATCAAGTGTGGTTAACTATTTCATATTGAGTGCTGATCAGTGAGGGTGAAATAAACTTTAAGTCACAATAAACTTTCATGGTAATGATTATATTGCTCTTGAGTCATCCCTAAATTTTAGCTAAGAGTCCACATGTATTTGTGAAAGCACTTAAAGCACATATTTGTGTTACTTTGAGTGCAGTGTATTGAAGCAAATGATTAAGCATATTTCTAATCAGAAATTATCTCCTGTATTAGACCTGGGTTGCAAACATATGTTAATAGATGCTGTCACGTAATACTTCTCTTTCCCCTTTCTTACGTGACTAGTGAGATGAGTTAGGTACAATATGACAGGGTTCTACGATGCAATAACTAGTTACTAATAGAAAAAGTCATATGAATATATATTTTGTGGAATGAATTGATCTGGCAGCATTTCACAAATTTCTGTGAGAAACTTAAACAACTACATCTCTAACGACTATTCATAAGATATGATGCCATCTTGAAAGGTTACTTAGAATTCAAGACACCCATTATGAAGTGATTAAGTTTTAAGAGCTTGAGAGTTTTAAGAACCAAAGAAATAAGTCTTTATTTGAAACAGTATCGATTCTTATTAAATTTGATGAATCTGAAGGATATTTCAGGGATATCTGCTGTTTAGCATTGAAAGAGGAACTCTAAAGGTACTCTGAGAATTTACTACTACAAGAATATTGACAAATTACTCTGTCTCACCACTGATGGCCTACTTATTCATGAGCTGAAGATAAACACCCTGTTTTCTTGTGCAAGGAAGCAGCAAGTAGACAAGTAAGAAAGCCCAGAAAGTATAGATTTCACAACACGGCATGAAGACTGACAACAAACACCTACCTTCCCAGCACAGTGTGACTTCATCATGATCATGACTGAAATTATGAAGCTTCACCAGGAAACTGGATTAAAATTTTAAGACAGTGTGTTAATCAAAAATTGAAAAGTGATTGTAACTTACAACAGTGGCAAAACCTGTATAAGTTAAATTTGCTGAAAACATGGCCCTACAGAGGGCCAAACTGATCAAAGATTTTGGACAAATAATAAGACTTGTTCTGAGTTTAATAAACATACTAATGGATTACTGTCTCTCCCCAAAATTGATACAGTTTTGTTTACCTGATGTCATAGGACTCAGGTAAACCACACATATTTGTCACATTTATTAGGTTTTTCCATAGTAAAAGAAGAGGTCTTCTGCAGATTAGTGAGATTTCATTCTCTATCTCGGAAGGTTTATTTACCTAAGATGTACCCTAAAATATGTTTCAATTCAGAGAATTAATGATCTTGAGGCTTAGATGAACTTCATTGTCAGAGGTCCCATCTGCGACTAAAGGTTTTCGCAGGGAAAAAGTTGTAAATTAGGTAGCTATTGTTTATGTTCTGTTTTTCCTTAGCAGTACCACAACAATCATAGTTAACCACTGCTTAAGTAATCATTTTGATTCTCTTTAACTGAGAAATTACCTGAGTTGTACAACCAAATTCCATAATGGTCTCACCTGTGAGTTTTTCTTGACATATAATTAAGACTTGCTCTGCTGTGTCTTGTTTCTCTAGGCTCTTTTTGGTAACCTTATGAGTAAAATTCCTTGATGCTTAACTGTATGAAGAACCACCTTCTGGTCTTAATATCTCATCTAGGAAACCAACTAAGTAATTCTCTGTGTAATTCCTTAGGACCTGGGAATGTCCTAAGGGCTGAGTGAGCAAGTCTTGAATAATTGAAGTTGGATTTTACAGTCCAGTTTATCTGCAATGATGTTACCATACATGTTGCACATATCTTTGAAATATTTAAATATCTAAATTGATCTGTTGTTGTTCAGTCTGCTTCTATTATGTCACAGCTTCTTTTTGTCTCAGTGCTCTCATAGCAAAAGGAAATAAATATTATCATGCCTTTAATAAGCGATTAAGCTTTTTATTATGCCATAATTAGTCTTCCCGCAGAAGTGAGGCAAACTAGGCTAGCCAAACAACTGTTTCTCACTACTTCAAATATGATGAGATGGCTCTAAGTAAAACAAGTATTTTTATTTTTCTTCAGTTGCTATTGTCATGTGCTGCCTATCTTAGTCTGCAGCCCTGAAAGAGGCCAAATCACATGGTGCTTGGCTTTAGAGAAAGGGTTATTAACAAGGTAATTTGTGAACTTCTCTGCTTTTTTTTACTTTTGTTATTCCACTTTGATAGTGGGTAGATATGCCAAAATAACACTGTGTGGTACCGGTTCAGGAAAGTCAAACAGCCAAGATTTTTGCTCATGAAGGAATTTGTTAGGTATGCATAGTTGTACTTACATCCACATAATACTTACATTCTCATGTTTTGTGACTCTTAAAACTTAGCACAAGTAAAACTAACAGTTTTCATCTCAGCAAATGGGTTCTAACACAGAATTGACATGACATGAAATTTTGTATGAGGATTGTCCTTTTGAGCTAAATCAGAGGGATAAAAAGAAGTGTCAACAATTTTAGTAGACAAGCATACAGATTAATTTCCTGGTGATTCTCCTGAGAATCTAGATATGAAGCAATTAATAATAAATATGAGTGATGATTCCCAAACTCTTATTCCCAACTGTATTTTTAAACCCTGGTGGTTTCACTCAGCATTGGCTAAAACCACCCATTCTGAGGAGTCATCTGCTTTTGTGGTGATTTGCCAGCTGTGTTTGGAGGCATTTTTTGCCTTTGCTTTTGCTGCTCTGTCAGAACAGAGCACAGTGCAGCTGATATATTTAGGACTCTGGCTTCACTGTAAAATTATAAGTGGGTTTTCTGGTGTAGCTAAGGCTGTGTTCCCCCAGAGATACAGGCCTGGGCTTAATCTGACTTGACTCAAATGGCTCTGCTCTCCTAAATGGGCCAGTCTATGCATATGGGTAAGCTTATACCTAAATAGCTGCAAGAAATAGCTGGCTTGAAGTTAGACCTGAACCACTAAAAATGTTCTGGAGGCAGTGGATTCCTTAATGATCAATTCGTGAGGCATTATGTTTTCCTTTATTTTTATTTATTTTAAATTAAAATTGCTCTTCCTCTCAGAAATGTCATTGCTATGACAAAAAAAAAAAAAAAAAAAAAAGTGCTACAAGCAGACTTGATCGTAAATTCTGGGAGTACAAGTTCTGGTAAATCCTATGAATTGGAAGGATTTCACAATTCCTTTGTCAGACACTGTCTTTATTTTAGGTTGTTTTTTTGTTTTTGTTTTTGTTTTTCCTCCTACATTATTACTGTCCCTACAGGAATAATGGATGACAGAGAACAATGTTCCCATTAACTTAAATTGTTACCCATAAACCTTCCAGAGATTTCTAATTTATATGAAAGTTTACTAGATTGGGCTCATTGAGAGGGCCTGCTTATGGTGCTCTGTATTTTTACCAATGCAGTCCAAAAGTCCATAAATCTTGATAGCTCTGGGATTCCCAATATGTCCCGTTATGATGAAAAAGTGGCATCTGATGTAGGGAGTGTAAATACTGCATAGATGTTCAGTTAAGTGTTTAATTCTTCACTGGTGAATTACAGCTTTATAGCATATAAATAAAGCAAAGCAAGGAGAACTAAAATATGAAGAATAGGTGTATATCAGCAATGTTATCTGGAATGAAATTGCTTCTGTTGTGGTAACAAATTTCTCATCTTCAATTTGCATTTATGTCTTGTGTTACACCACTCTAAGGGCAGCTGGTTGATGTTGTTATACATGAACTCAAACAGTTAAATGATAGATTCTGATATCTTTCATCTTTTCATGGGTGAAATAAATCGGACACCAAGGGGTATAGTTTGTCAGCCTGGTAAGTTTGAGAAGAAACAGTATTTTTAAAGAATCAACTTTATATAGTTAAAAGAAATTAAGATTTTGGACACACAGACTCTTTGTTGGTTGATCAGGATAAGAATCTTTTGAATCACTTATGCGTTTTTGTTTGAGTAGCTAGTTAAATTAATTTTGACCACTTTGTATTCTGAAGGATGCTCTTTTTCTTTACTGATTCACAATAAAAATACCCTCTTGAATGTAAAGATGATGAGTATGAGACTTTAACCCAACAAGGAATCTGACTGCCTGATAAGAAGCTGGAGATTATGGATGCTTCAGTATTCAAATTCTCTAGTTACAAGATAACAACCCCACACCCGTCTGTATTAGATAGAAGAAAGCTGAGGGATGTAACACCTCTATCCAGTCATATGGGCTTAGTCTTTGGTGCAGTTTAACTCTGAAATTGCTTTCACAGGGACAGATATGTTAGCTAATCAATCATGGTGATTTATTTAGCTACTTCTGAAGGTGTTGTGAAATCCAGATATTCTTGGCTGTCTGGTAAAAGCATCTGGGCGCCTGGGGTTTTCCATGATCTGAGAAGGTGTCTGTAAGAAGCAAGTGATCTCAACTTTTCTTCTTAGGAAAATGACTATCTTGGTGATGGTTGTCACAGCAACAAGGGCATTTCAAAGCCCAACACCAGTGCTCCTCTTCAGCTTAGTGCTAGGAAGCCCAAGCAGCAGGGCTGTTGATGTGGGGGATGAAGCCAGAACAAGTGGTAGGCATGTAGTAGATATGTGTCACCAGGCAGCAACGACTTCTTCCTCATTCCATATTGGTTCTGGTGAGTAGTCTGAAAAGGTCTCGGGTTTCTTTCTTCCTTTCTTATGCACAGCTTTCCTTTGAACTGTATGGAAACAAATTACACTAGAAGCTATGGACTCAGGTTTGGGGATGTGGATCTCCCCTCCCCACCCCACCCCCCAAAAAAAAACCAAAACAAACAATCCCCCCAAGTATCCCCAAACAAAAACAATACAAAACTCCAACCAAATATAAAACCTCCAAACCTCAGTGAAAAGAACACACATAAACAAAGAGGTCCCCCCAATAAAACAGCATAAATATACAGACAAGATCTGCTTTGTTCAGCATCAGCCCATGATGGATTTTGCTGTTGTAGTGATATGTGAATTTTCCTAATTCAATCACTAGGGTAATCACTTAGCAAAAGATGTGATGACAGAAGTGAAAAGCATTTCATAGATCATCAAATCCAAGCTGCTGTGCTAAGCATATTGTCATATCACCCTATTTATAAATGTGCCAGTTTCATCAAAACTGGTTAGGATGTTAGCTCCTCTTACCTGTATGAGCAGTGTATTCTAGAAATGCACTTGTCTTATGGAGGGTCTAGTCTATACTTATTATAGCTTGGTTATATCCATTGGCTCTTCAGTCACTTCAACTCTTCTCCCTCCAATGTTCGCAGCCTGTTGTATTCATATACAGCAGTCCAGAGACTTCTCTGCCGTTTTTTTCTGAACTTCGTGCCTTTCATGTAAGATAATCTTCATTCCTCTGATCATTTTAGCCCTTCTCTGAGCTGTGCAAATGCTAATTCATCATGAGCAACTAGAATTTGTAAGGTTCATTCTAGATAAGGTCTTACAGAGGTAATAGATAATGCACTGACTTCTTATACCATGTCTGATGTGTCACAGGATTGCATTTGTCTTTTCTATGTTTGTACTTATGGTTCATGGTCATTGCAGTCTGTGTGACCAGTCATTTCCAGCTAGTGAACTCTGAGTCTTTAGGAGAAATTCTTGTTATATGCCAAGACTTTTGTCTGTATGATGGGACCTAAGGCTGCCTTTTCTTTCCCAGCTGAAAGGAAAGACAACCCTAATGAACAGTCAGGAAGAGATGCAGTGCACTTCAGTCATGTTTTTGACTATCAAGGGTTAGGACTGTAGGTTTCAGAGTCTGAAATGCCCATGCTTATTTCATTAATTATTTTATCAATTTTATTGCATTTATCTCATTTTCTCTGCAGTTTTGATATCACCCTATTGTCATCAGTACAACTTATTACATTCATAATAGTAATTATCTTGGTGTGATTTAGACAGATGCTTCCATCTTCGTGGATGAGAAGTATGTCTAAAATCTTGGGTGAGGCAGTTCTCAGTTATTTCTGTCCAGATATGAAATAGTTTAAAATCTGCCTCTGTCAGTGTATTTTCTTTTTTTTCCTTTGAGTTTCTGGGCTCAGATTGAGGTACAGAATACAGTAATGTTCAGGTGACCTTTATGGCATTTTTTTAGGTGTATCTGTTTACATCTGGAACAAAGACTTTATTTGAATGAGTCAACTTCTTTCTAGGAGATTATACTTAGTATTTCATACATAACTGTGGAAAGAACTGCTGAAATACCCAGTGTATTAGTAGTCTTGGTTAACAGGGGATACCACAACTCTAGCAACTCTCCACTAAATTTACAGATTAGATCGAGACACTGCATTTGGCTTACATGCAAGATTGAGGTCAAGGCATGTGTGCTCTTTTCTTATCCCTGCCATAGATCTGCTGGATAAGCATGGGTTGGACTCTGTCCTTTGGTTTCCTTGTGTATAAAAATTAACCATATATCATCAGTTTAATAGTCCGTGATACCTTATAATTTGAGTTCAGTCATGGCCTCTGCTTCAGGTGTTTCAAACTGAGTGGCATATTAAAGTGTATTTGGCAATATTGTAAAAATATGGTAATGATTATATTGAGTCAGTGAAAGACAAAAAATAAAGAAATTCTGCATGTTCCTTCAAATTTAGTACCTGAGAGTCATTGTAAATGGGGTTTCTAAGGTTCTTTGCAAAGTCATATGTTGTGGCAGATACACTGGCTGTACCTGGACTGAAAGACCATAACCGGTTACTTGGGTTTTAGGAAGCAGAAAAGGTAGAAGCATGTCTATATTTGACTTTTGTTGAGTGACTCATTCCCTTCCTCTTTCAAGAGTTGTGTCAGCTTCCCTCTAGGACCAAGAGCTCTAATGTGCTTTCTTCCCCTCACCGCTCACTGCCAGGAGAGTAAGGAGGCTTGACTTGGAAATGCTGAGTGAGTGGCAAGCAGCTGAGCAGTCTGATTCAGTATATTGCTGCATACAGCACTGTAAATCTGGCAAACCTAATTATACTCTGAGGGATAATGACAACTCCATATGGAATGGAAAATTGTTTGCATGTAGATTTTTCTTCTTAACTCTTCTGGTCTTCCTGCAGTTAGTAGGCAGGCAGCAGCCTCCAAAGTTAACAGTGATACTACTCCTTGTCCAGCTGGCATGGGAGATTTGACTTCACATGAGCCAGCTGGCTATCTCCTTGCCTCATTTCACCTAAGAGACCGAAATATGTCATCCTTGAGATATGACCAGACTGGAACTTACACCTCTTTCTGGGAAAAAAAAGCAGCATTATCAGTACCCTGTATATGCTTTGCTTCAGAGATATATAAAATATATAAATATACATACATATATATGTATATGCTTTATCTATCTTCATGCACAGATGTTAAAACTAAAACGTATACAAAAGAAACTTCAAGCTTACAAATAGAAATCCAGAAAAAGAACCAGGAAATGAAAAAACAAGGTACTCTGTTTTCATTTTGACATGACTGTCTTACTTCCCCTACCCTGCATATCTGGTAGCTTTAATTATCAGCTGAATTGTTTAAACATCCAGCTAAATTTATTCCATACACGTACTCAGAAGTATTGATATTAGGAGGATCAGAGTATTTTTGTTTCCTGCATATGGGGATTTAATTTATTACTCTTCAATATGGCACCAGTGGTTTTGGGGCTTATTTTCCTTTCTCTAATACATACAAATAATATGGAGAAAGATAAAAATGGCTTTTTAAATAACATTGTTTTATTAAGTAGTCCTTCTGGGCTCTGAAAGTCACATCTGGAACAATGAATTGAATGAGATGTTATAACATTTACTGATGCTGCTGTTTAGCTGAATGTTGATTTTGCAGAGGCAGCAGTGTATCAGTCTGAGCCATGAACCTTTCCCAGGAGAATGTAGAATTTGGAGACAATTGAAAGTGATAAAGATATAGAAAATTCCACCTATGTGGGTAGGGTGCTAGGGCAATACAGGTGATACGTCATTAAGTTACAGATGTCAATTGTTCCAGCCAATCCTGATGAGTTCCTTTTAATAGCATGGGAAATTAATGGGGTTATTTCACATCTCCCCTTTCGGCTGCTCAAAAGTAAGAAAATGCTCAAACGAAGCAATTCTAAAATTATCAAAGCTTGCAAAAATTAAATTAAAAGCATGAAATAAAAGCACTTTAAAAAGTGATAACTGGGGGTTCTTATCTTGTATCTCATGAACAGCAGATGTGGCACAAACCTCTAGCAGTAATCTGAGATGCCTACAATGCGATGTTTATAAAAAGTGACAAAGAAAACCCTTTACCTCACGTAAGTTAATTAAGTTTTTTGTCCACTGGATGACTACTCCTGGTAGAACTGAGTACTCTGGTTTATACTGACTTAAAAAAAAAAAAGGCCTTTATTGAAATAAACCATTAAATAAGGATAAATATTTGCTTAAAAAAAAAAAAATAAAAAGAACACCAAAAAAACACAAAACAAACAAGTTAGTGGAACTTTCTTCCAAGGTAATAAATGAGAATTCTGGCAATTAAATCATTAGAATCCACTTCTAAACTGAATATTATAAGTAACTTAAAGTTGGATTTAGAGAAATAAAAACAGAGGGGCTACAGATTTTAGGTTATTACAGTGTAAATTAATATACTGCTACCCTTCTTTCTCCATGACTTCCCTTAGATCAATGTGTACATTGTCACCTAATGATGACAATTAGGTAAGTAGTATTGTCCTTTGATCAAAGCAGGGGGCTCGTAAGAAGGGTCCCAAAGGACATCAGATGCTTTTTGTGCTGGGGTTGTTGATCATGCATTGTTCAGTGCTCTCATCTGTTCTGATCATTTGCCATTTGAGATCTGTGATCAACATTTTCTAGGTGAAGAAAATAGGCCATCAATGTTTATTGCAACTGGTGTTGTGAATAACAAGTTTAGGATGCTGAAGATCAAGCAAAATAGATCACGTGTTATCAAAAGATCTCAAAGGCCATCGTATAAGACTGGTTTTATAAACTGACTCGGGAAATTCTTGTCTACATTGTCACTCATAAAGATGAGTTGTAATAAATAAATAAATATGAAATAAAAATAGAGTGTTTGCTCCTAATGAAATGACCTACTGAAGGTCTTTGCATCTTTCACAAGTTTTAACTGCTTCCACTGGAGGCAGTTCTTAAAGTTGTTTCACAGCCAAATTATTTGCAATAGTTTTTTCAGCTGCAGCATCCTTCAAAGTCATCTACAGAGATATATCCAGGAATGTATCCAAGCATACTGAGCACAGGAGATTTCTGATGCTAAGTAAGATGTCTCATGTTTGGATTCCAAACATAAATGGGATGTAGTGCTATTCCAAAGTCCTAAGACTTTCAAATCATGGATTACATTGTGAAGGTTCTTTTTAAATCTTCGAAGTGAAATGTGTTGTTGGAGATGACTTCTCTGAGGATTACTGGCAAACATGTTGTATTCATGGGGGTACTCCACAATTTAGATGGCACAGACATGATGACTCTCTCATTCTAATTTATCTTTGTACATGGTTTACAACATCCACTCAAATTACTTCTTGGTGTGCAATTTTTCATGCTTGTTCTTCTTTCAGAAGTGATTTTTTTTTTCAAAGGATTTCAAAGAAAATCTACTTTAGCTCTGAGCTAGGCATGAAAAGTATTGTTTTGACACACTTCTATGCTCTGATTGCTCCAGGAGCATTTAAGTCTGAAAACTATAATTGTGACGGGTATGTCTCAGCCTCTCAGACAAAAATAACATTAAACAAAATTAATTAAGGTTGTAAAGTTAGGCACTTGCTGAAAAAAGTTAGACAATGACAGAATGTTCATTGATAGTGAAACCTTAATTTAGTCCTGCTCTGTATATATGTGATGCCACCTTTTAAGAGATAATGTACTATTTTTTTTTTTTCCCCATGTCCTGTTGTCCTGTCTTTTTGTTGCCTGGTATTGTCTTTCCTTACTGAGTCTCTCATCACATTTGTCTCTCCAGATCTCTTTGATTTATCCATCCAGACCTCTAATTTCTACCCCATCCCTGACATTTCCTTACCTCACATTCTTACTGTCACCTTCACTCCTGAAAGTCTCTGCCTCTGTCTTTTTGACTCTGCTGCCTCTGCTGTCATCTTTCTGCTGTTGTCCAAGAAGAAATGGAACTAAGAAACAACAACAAAAAAATAATCCACATCATATATCTTAGGTACCTATATTCAGGTGTAGAGAACTGATTTATATATGGTAATATGTTTGGAAACAATCTTTTGGAGAAGGGACAGAGGGGAACCCTTCCAGACTGTCCACAGTCCAGTGTCTCCTATTCTTTTGTCTTGCAGGTCCTTTTGCTATGCTGTGTGCTTTGGGATTTCCAATGAGGGTTCAGCTTTTTTCTTTTGTTTACTGATGTGCTGAGTTTTCTAAGACTGTGTTATTAACAGATGAAGTAGAGATGTTAGAAAAGTCTAATGGAGGAAATTATCTAGGAAAATAAAATCTGAGACAAAGAACATTGACATTCTTCGTGTATTTGTATTTCACCAAATACATGTGAGCATGCTAATTTTGTGTGCAACTCCTCTGTGAAACAAAGTGCTCCTTTCACTCTTACCCACCTTGTGTGTTTCTCATCCTTTCCCTCTATCTTTTTATTAATCTTTTTCTATGTTCTCTTAAGTTAAATTAGTTTAGGCCTACAGGGAAGGTTACTGTGTGTATGCAGCACCAACTGGCACCGGCCTCTTCAGGTTTGCCAGGCATTGATGGTCTGCTCTGCACTCTGCACTCCCGCTCTGCTTAGTGATCAGTGTGCTGGGAGTTGTGAACACACAGAGCAAACCAGTGAGCCCAGTTCATTGGGTGAATTTTAACCTTAATTTAATATGGGAGCTTCCAGAGCATTCTCACTGATATTGCGAAAAGCTAACTCACATTCTTAATTTCCTACACTGTAAGTAGATCTCGCTAATTTGTTCCACAACTGTTTAATTGGAAAAGGGGCTGTCATTATGTGTTAAATAAAACTGGAAAAGGAGCTGAAGGAAGATCTATGTAACAATAAAAGTTTGTTCCAGTTCAAAGCTGCTGTTGATACTGCGTGTGATCCAAAATCTCTTGATGCCAGAGGAAATGCTCCCATTGATGTCATCAGATTTCAGATCAGAGCCGTTGTGCTCAGCCCACTGCTCCTGTGGCCACTGCTCTGGTACCTGAGTCTCTGGGAGAGTGTACTGTGCCAATGGCATTTATAGAGACCTCACTCCTACTCTCCCCCTGTCAAGGACCACATGCAATAGATGCCCGCTCCCACTTGTATAATTAATTATTTCTGTTTCTCCCCCCAAGTATTTTATGTGAGATATTTTGTCTTTAATTTTTTTTTTGTTGTTGTTTTTTTGTTTTTTTTGTTTTTTTTTTTTTTTCAGGCTAACCTTTTCCTTTTTAATGAGGCCACACATGCATGATTTTGTGTAATCCACTGGTGTCATGGACGATGTCTGGGTGGTCCTTGCTGCATGGTAGGCAGCAGTCCCATAAATCTCAGTTACTGGCTCATTCAGCCAGGAATCGATTCCTGGATGGTCTCTTTGGACTTATTGTCTGAGCCTGGACATGCTAGGTTGCCCCACCATTGACACTCTCTGTGCTTTTACGTTAAACAAAAGAAAAAAAAAAAAAGGTAGTATGTTTTGAGAATCCAGGTTAATGGATGAATTGGAGCTTCCAGTGATCCACTCTAGTATTACTGTATGTTATAGGCTCAGGCACCAAACCATGGTTTTGGCAAGCCCCACCAGTGTGTGGCCAGCCCTGGGGCCAGGAGGAGCTCCCTGGTGAAGGGTTTGAGATCAGTGGTCTCCTCCTGACTGTCAGGGAAATGTGATTCATTGGACAGTCTCACAGCTGAATTGATTTCTCAGTTGTCTTAAGATCCATATTGCCCTTTGGTGTTGCCAATCATACTATTTTCTCTTTTGCTTCATCTGCCTGTTTTTTCCCCAAGCTTTATCTGTCTGTGCACTGCTGAAATTTCCTGTTTTCTCCTCCAATTTACTTTTAGAAGGAGTGGAGTGGAGACCCCTGTCAGTCAGTCTGCTGGTTAAAAGATGCTATTGCCCTTAGCTAGGCAATCTCTTACATCAGTTCAGCAGACAAAGACACAAAAATAGGTTTTTTGCTATCAGAGCAGAGCAAATATTTAACTCTTTCCAATATCCAAGTGTTTTCTCTGTGATTTTTAACAACTGTTGATAATAAATCAGCTGCTATAGTAAAATTTTGTTTTATGGACTATGTACTATTCGGGGCTCTGTGCTGGCTGGGGAAGAGAGCTGGTATAAGTCACTTTCCTATTCTGAATGTCTTCTCACACATATATAAAATGAATAAAAATGCTGCCTGTCTTTCTGATGTACTTAGAAATCCACTGCTGAAAAATGTAACTTAAAAGTTGGACATTATCATCTAGAATTCTAATCAAACTCATATGAACATTATACGTAAGAAGGCAGCCTGATGGCATATACAGCTGTAAGTGTAAAGAAATCAGGAAATTCCAACCCCTGCTGTAGATGAGTGCCACTGCAAGCATTTTTAAGCACAAATGTTAGCTGTTCATTCTGTCAGTAAGGCAGAGAACATGGTGAGCTGCATTGCTATATGTTAAAATTTTCCTCTGTATTTAATTTCTCTGCTGTGATTTTGCATTAGCATAATCATAAATAAGAAAGTATCAACAAAGGACCGAAAACTGAAGTCAGGTTTCAAGTTGAACACCCTGCTACGCTTTGTGAGTGGCATTAGTTTGAGGGAGGACGGGGAGTAGTATGAACTCACGCCCCCAAAAGTCTAGAATTGTTCTGCAGAACCAAATTTATTTTTTGAAGATACAGCTTCTCTTTTGATGTCTACAATTTTTACTCCTATTTTCCAATTTTGTCTTGGACCATGAGAACCTTGAACGTACTTTTGGGCATCAGGTTACTTCAAGGACTTCTGTTTAAAACATCAGCTTTTTCCTGGTTTACAAAAGCAAAAAGATTTTGTTATCTCAAATAAATATACATCAGTTACTGTTGTAAAATATTTTTAACTTTTGAACATATCTGAAGCACAAAGTATTAAAGGTGAATCTTTGTTATTTTCTGATTTCAGACATGAGAACTCTATAAATTAGCATACAATTCTGTAGATGAACAAGGTTTTAGGTCTACCTCCAAAATTCCATCTCCTCCTTTTTCTAGTCTCACTTCCCTTGCTGATCTTGCCTGGACACCTCAGGGCAGTCCAAGGGCATGTACAAGCTGGTCCCTGATAGGCCTATGTTATAAAGGTTGGTTCATGAAAATGAATGTCTTCTCCCTTACTAGACTTTTATTTTATGATTTATTGGTTCCAGTTCCTGTCATCAGTGCAGTAAACTTAAAAGTCCCAAAATCTCTTGTCTTCATTTAACATGTGTTACACAGAACAAAATAGGATGATGATCATCATTATTATTTTTAAGAAAAGAAGGAATGTCTTTATTGTAACTATACCGGCTCATGATCCTTGGTAAAGGAGCAATAAGGTTGAAAATTGCATGATTTATCAATCTGAAAATGCTTGTGCAACCCAGTTCCGTTCTCCTATTTGTCTGCATCATGATACTAGCTTATTGCATTTCCCTGCCATTTTATAAAAGCTCAGAACAAATCATAGAATTGTAGAATATCTCAAGTTGAAGGGGACCCACAAGTGTTATAGAGTCCAACTCGCTGCTCCTCATAAGACTATCTAAAACTAAATCATATGACTAACAGCGTTAGTTCATCATGCTTTATGGCAACTTCCTTCTGTACATAGTAATAGGCCTTGTGTCCACCCTCCTGCACTGATACTGTTCAAATAGGTACAGACTTGAAACTGAGGTGATGAGCATGGGAAAGACAGCAGCATGGGTTTCTTATTTAAGAATGCTTGTTTACAAGTGAAGCAGGTTACACTCAGTTGGTATAAACTAAGATAATAAAGTGAAGTTGAGACTTTTTTTTTTTTCCCTAAAATACAACCATTTCTTGCTATTGTGAGTAATAGTAATACAATGACTGCAGAAGTAGCATCCTGAGGTCTTAAAAAGATTATGACCATATTGTGTTGCACACTTCAAATACACCTGAAGAAATGTTGTAAATTTCCCTCAAAGGAGATTGAGTCTGGGAGAGACACAGAGCACAACCAGATTTGCTAGAACACCTTTTATAAAGTTGTTTTTTATTAATAGACTTGAGCTGTTAATAGCAGAAAACTATTTGCACTATTCATTCACTTACTCTTTTGCACAGCTCATACACTTGCAAAAAGCTGGAGCAACAGCGAGAGGCCAACCCCACTGTACACTTACTCAGAAGTGGATGGTCATCCTGATACAACCATGGTTTCTAGACAGGTGTTTGGAAATGCCTTTGAGGTCCCTTGCATCAGCAGGTGTGTGTTATACCTGTAGTTTCTGTCTGTATGTAGCAGTCTATTTCCTTTCTTGGCATGGCCCAAATTATCCCACCGCTGATTCGACACATTCACTGGCTTCTTGGTGTCCTCAGTTTACCAGTTCTTGGGAGACTTTCACATGCTACCTCATGTCACATATGTTTCCACTCTTCACCTATTGTTTTCTGGTGACAGTTCTTTTATCCACATGTGTAGGTCCCTGGGGAGCCCATTTAGGCAGGCTTATGCAGCTTGGTTTTTGTGGCAGGAACAGTGCTGCTGAGACACCGAATGTGACTGAGGGAGGCAAAACATATGTGGGAGAAAGGAAGAAATGACCTTTCTGTGTAGCTGGGGTAACTGGGCCACAGCATTTTACTGACTTGTCTCACCCCTGGCAGGAAGCCTGTGGCAAGACTGTGTTGTCCTTGCTCAGTCCTTCATTCTCAGGAACAATGGTCTCTGCAGTTTTCAGCTCCTGTTGCTCTTCTTGCTCTGCTGCAAGATTTACAGTCACAGTGTACTTGCTTTCCTGGATTTGCTGCCACTCTGGAAATAGGCTTCAAGATCTGAGAAAAACCTCAAAATGTCTGAGGTTGGGTCTCTAAGGCTTAGTTGGCACACCCTTGCTGTGACTCAGCCCGAGCTGTTTGTTCCTCTCAATGAACTAGTGACATTTCTTCTAGTCTTGAATGCACAAAGTGTGGCTGAAAAAGAAGCACAAAGAGATGTGAGGTGTCCAAAGGGAACAATTGCTTAGAGTCCATTTTTGCCTATGACTCTTCCATCCAACACATCTAATGCATTTAGAAGAAAAGAAAGAATAGGCTAAATATTTGTAAAAAATTAAATGCAAAAGGAAGACTCAAATGGATTAAATTATTGAGGTTGTGATTCAATATAATGTGTTTTGCAGGAATCACTTTGTTTTCCAACCTTTGTCTTCTACTGTTTCCCAGCCCAAGTGCTGAAAACAGCAGTTGGCAAAGCATTGTTTTTATTTCACCCTAGATATTGTTAATATTTATTTAGATAACACTGACAAATGTACTTCAGGATAGCAATTTTGACTATATTGATTTGGTGGTGATGGTGTATCCTCAGCAGAATCCAGTGCTGATGAGACATGACCAGGCCTAATATTGTAACTTCATGTTAACCTTTTCTCTAGTTTGTTTTTTTTTTTTTTTTTTTTTTTTTTTTTCAGTCTCTGAAAGCTCATTAGATTTTATAGAGGAATGACTATGTATCAGTTGCCTTTATCTTTAGGTAAATTCCATTCATGTAATATGGACTGTATGTATAGAGTTTATAGCTTGACCGTGAAATGTTGGTGATTTTGAAAAAATCATAGTGTGTTTTGAATGAAAAACATTTCGACCTAGCTTCTTTTTTTGAACTGGGATCTGATGCCGAGCCATTAACAGTTGCAGGATCAGGACCTTAGTCAATATTAAATAACTTAAGAAATTGTAGAATTTGTACCAGGTCCTCAAAAGAGATAAGTAAACTCCTGGCTCTTTCTTCATCCTGTTAAATACTGCACATGATATGGAACTACATCAGTCTGGAAGACCTGATACCTGTTCCCTACCATACCTGATGCCACATTGTGCTCTCCTGAGCCTATCCAGGCCCTGGAGAAGACCTTGGTAGATGCAGGTGACTTTAGCACAAAGGTCAGGAGGCATTTGTGATGCAAACTAAAAAGGAAAAGTTACAAAGACAAATAACTCCACTCTGTGCCTGTTTCGGTATTCCGTTGAGTATTGCTATTGATTCACTTAATCAAAACCATATGGCATGGTTTGGGCCTGGTTGGCAGCCAACCAAAACACAGCGGCCCTCTCTCCCTTCTCTTCCGGCAATGAGAAGGGACAGAGAGCCAGGCTTGGGGTTCGAGATAGGACTGGGATGGGGAAAAATCCCCCTTTATGATCACGAGCAAACTGCAGGCTCATTAGGGGAAGAAAAAAAGTACATACATTTATTACAGACACTGACAACACATAACAGAGTAGGACAGTGAGAAGCATTGTCACGTCTTGAGAACACCTTCCCCCCACCCCTCCCTTCTTCCCAGGCTCAGTTCTGCTCCCGATATCTCTACCTCCTCCCCCAGTGGCGCAGGGGCAGGGAATGGGGGGTGCAGTCAGTGCTGCCACTTCCCTTCATCTGCGGTGAGGGGAGTGTCCGGAACTTGTTCCTCCTGCTCCATCGTGGTCCCCCTCTCACAGGAGACAGTCCTCCACAAACTTTCTCCAACATGAGTCCCTTCCATGGGCCGCAGCGTTCCCCACACTGCTCCGTCATGGGTCACCAACTTTCTCCAACTGGATTCTCCCCCATTGCTGCAGCCCTTCCCGAGCTGCTCCGGTGTGGGACACCCCCACATGCTGCAATCCTCCCAGCACTGAATTACAGCAGGGGGTCTACCTTTTCCCAGAAGACCCCATCCTTCTTCGGGCACAGCACCTTGATTATTCCAAGCAGAAACCACAGGCCATAAATCAATGTCTGCTCCACCGTAGATCTCCATGGGTGGCAGGGGGGGCCGCCCTGCCGTCTCACCAAAGGATACAGGGGGGTCTCTGCTCCAGCACACCTCCCCCCTCCTTTCTTCCTCCATTCCTCCACTGACCTTGGTGTTCACGCAGCTGCAGCAACTCCTCCTCCCAAGTCCGACTGCCCGTCACCACGTCCCTTCTTAAATACGTTATTGCAGAGGCGCAGCTGATGGGCTCAGTTTCCAAACAGAGGTGGAGCTGACTTGGACCTGCAGAGCTTCGAGAAGCTTCTCCCAGGGGGCCGCCCCTGTAGACCCCTTCCCCTACCACCAAAAAAACTCCACCACTCACTCAACCCAGGACACCATAACAATTCCTTTAAATAACAGCAATTTTAATCATTTGTGGGTATTTGTCACTGAGTTGTCTTAGTTAATTAATGTAATATTTAAACAAGATTTTGAATCAGTAAAGTATCAGTTCTCCTTACTTTTAAAATTTATCTCAGATTAGAGCAGAATATTTGAAGTGGCTTGACAGTGCGTTTTTTTCAACCCAATTATGGTGGAATGAACTTCATCTGAAGTTCCTAGTGTTAAATGTGTTCTTGAGGCTCTCACTTCCTTGTCCTGATCACTCTACTTAGGAGTGATTAGAATAATAAAATGAATAAGCTTATTGTTTTAAACAATGCCTACAAGAGGACATTATGCTATTTAAACAATGCCTACAAGAGGATGTTATGCAGAACAAGAATGGATTAGATAATAAAACTATGTTGCTAACTGAATTGGAATTCCTTCATTAGATATGAGGGTGGAATAATCTCTGTTTGATAAGTAAACAGCCTATTGCCGACAATGATGGGAAGCAAATAATAAAATAGAGTTAGTATAGGTATCTTTGATACTAAACTTCATGTTTTGACTATGCCACTTGTAGCAAATTGGTCTCCTGTTTATACATGAAAAGCCACTGGACTTTCTGGGAATTTAAGGAAAGGAAAAGGACACCACAACTTGACTGATCATAGTTTGCAGTAAAACTGTGGCTGTCACATGGAACACATTTGGCAGATTTTGCGGACAAGTTTTAGGTTAGGAAAATTGATGTCCTCTCCTAAAAAGTAAAAAAGAAATATTTGAGCCTTTGCTTTTGAAGGCCAAGAATAGGAACAAATTTTAAGTTACACTGAAAGGTTTAGAACAGCAAATTCATGTCAAGTCAGAAAAAAACAGAAAATGATAATTACAAGAAAACATTCTGATTATTTTTTCTCATGTAATTCAGTTGGGAATCATCGCTCAGAAAAGGCATATGATCAATAAAGTCTTGTTCTGTTTAACTATTACAGAACAACTTGACTAATATCTGAGCCAATTTACCCACACTGCCTGAAACTTGGAATAGATATAAAAGGAGTCAAGTCTCCAGGTTGATTTAATGCATAGCTAAAGATAAGTAGCCAGAAATGGAAGGAGAAATGTGGAACAGTTGGGTCAAAACTCTTGATCAAGCAAAACAGGAAAGCATTAGACTAGTTTGAAAGGATGAGACTATTTTTAATGGTGGGAGTAGATTTGCTTAAAGGTGCATTGAAATCAGTAAGAGGCAAGTACCTTAAATTTTTGAGCATTTTTGTGAGTTGCACTGGATTTCTGACTAAAATGCAGGTGCTCTACTCTCTTTGTAAAGCTGTAGAAGTCTGGATTTGTTAGGGCCCGGAAGGTCACTAATAGGCCTTAATAGCCAGCCTTACCCGGGACTTCCACCCATTAGAGTCTTTAGTCCCTGCCCTGAGCTACACAGGAGAAGCGCTGGTCTATAGCACAGCCACAATGATGCCCTGCCTAGCCATGGATCTCCTTGATGAAGACCTGTGGACTGACTTCTTGGTTTGAACTTGGACCTGCCTTATCACCATGGTGCTGCCTTATGACTTGGACTTGTGGTTGGACCTGGCCACTATATCAAGATCTGCCCTGCTCCCCAATGTGGGATGGTGTATGCATCCTGGCTGGCAACACCTGTCCTTCTGGTCACTGTGGGGACCCCTGCTTCACCTGACTCAACTCCCCTTGGGGAGCAGACTTGCTCTTGTTGCTCACTGACAGATTTTTTTATTGTTGTTCTTGTTTTGGTTTTGTCACTTTTAAAAATAATATAATAAATGATATTCTGCAGACTTCTTTTTTTAGTCCATTAGCTTCACAGAGATGTTTGAATTAGATCTGATATCTAACCTGTGAGCAGGAGCACATCCATAATGAAACCAGAATTTCCCATTTATCTCTAGGATTTGACATTATTTGAGTTTTTTGACCTAATTCTCTTTCCTGAGCTTGGCTATTTCAAAGATTTTCTTGCAGGTCTCCTCAATTATAGATCACCATTGCTCATTCCATAAAGACCAGATATAATCCTTTCATCTATCTTGCGTGGTTATTACTGCCTGCTGCAAAAAATCAGCACAGGTTTAGCAGCTTTAGATGGATATCTTTTTAACCTCTTCATGGGCTGGCCAGCAGAATCCCACTACTCACTGGTACAATGATCTTTCATATTCATCATGTGAGTATTCAAGTTCTCAAATTTTACTAATGCGAGTACCTTGGGGAGAAGATAATAAGATTTGAGGAAGGCAAATATTAATCCTTGGTTTTGCGGTATTTGCTGAAAATATTTAAAATTGCTTATCTATCTGATTTTAAAATTTACAGGTTGAACCATTTTTTGTTATTTACATTAGTTGGAGAGCACAGTCAATAAAGTAGGACTTGTGTGAGGGAATTTTCAGTGGAAGTTAATTACAGGTAATCAGGGAATAGGTAAAGTATACAATAATGAATCTTAATGCCATAAAGTTAACGAAAATTTTGTCATTGATTTCACAGTGGACTAGGCTTCATGAAAGAACTATCTGACTTAAAGAGGAAATTTTCCTAATGCATAAGTCAGTTTCATGTTAATAACTATTTGCTGAAATAATTTTAGTAATTAAGAATGTATGAAAAGTTAGATTTATTTTCAAACGATTCACAAATACAAAGCAAAAACTGATGGAATGAATAATTTGCTTTGTTCAATTCTACTTCTTTGTCTGTAGCTGCTAGCAATAGCAGTTAGTATCACTAGCTCTCTGTGGCTGAAAAAGTTAACATGACTGAAGTGATATAGTTCAGGCCAGAGCAAAAACTGCTGTCAAAAACTGGTCACAAAGTTATACAGTGAGTCAGGGGACTGAAGAATAAAAATACTGAGCTTGCTATTTGTGAGTGGAAGAAGGATATGCAAAAGAGTGCCTTCTACATGGGGAAGCAGCTGTAGATTTTGTAGGGATGCTTTTCATGGTAAGTGATGATTCTAAAGAAGTATACTACAAATATCAAAAAGTCTATAAAATTTTAAGATTTAGTTGTTGCAAAATCAATAGGGTTGTAAAAAGAAGTACAGTCCATTAACGTTTCCTGTTGTTACTGCACAAGAGAAGTTTTCCAGCATTTCTGTGGGTTTTGGTGAATTTAAGACCTTCAGATTTGTCAGAGTGTGAATCTGAGGGAACTTCATAAAGAGGAGAGATGTTACATGACCCAGGCTACAAACGGACTTCCCCCCTTTTGTTGAGTGGAGAAATCCTTGCCCTGTCTATGTCTGTTGGAAGGAAGAAACTAGTTCAGTTTTAATGCCTAATTTTACTGCTGGTCATTGTTATAAATTTAACAAAGCCTCTAGGATTTTAACTGTGATTTTTAACCAAGGTCAGGGTCCCAGAGCATAGGTTATTGGTGGCTGTATTTAATATGGAGGTACTCAAGGATAAACCAAGGACTGGGCTTTGAGATTAATTCAGTTCTGAGGAATGAGTCACTGCAGGTGGCTGCAGGGCTGAAGAGGAAACATAACGCATGAGAAGGAGGAGAAAAGTAGTGACTGCAAGTGGTGAGGGAGTTCCCTGGTTCTTATCACACTGGTGGAACTGTGAGAGGGATGGGCTCTGGAAAGGCTAAGATAAACCAGAAGCCAGAGAAAAGAAAGAGAATAAGGCAAAGCTGAAAAAGAAGGAGACAGGCAAGATGGGACAGTCAATTGCTCAGGAAAATCAAATAGCTAGGGATATTTACGTATATAGAGTTTAAACTCACGAGACGGTATTCTCGTATTTTTAACATGTGAGAATAACCATTATTCTGAGGAAGTTGCACGTATCCTGTGGTGGAAGAATCACCTCCAGGCATCAGCTCTGGCAGAATTTACTTTTTCTAGATAAATTAAACCCACATTAACTGTCAAATAAAAACGATTATGACATGAGTTTCTATTATGCTTGCTCAGTCTCAGGTGTACAGAGTAGATATTACCAACTCTTCTCGCATAAACTGCCCAGTTAATAATGGCTTTAGGCTGATACAAGGCAGGATCAAGATGTGGGGCAGAGTCCTGTCTCTAGTTATTGTATCGAGCCACTCTTGAAACCACAGCTCAGAACCACAGCTGTCATTCAGCATCCTCCCTGCAAGACATTCTTGGTACTCTCAATTTATTTGCAGCAGTTGTTTCACTCTCTGAGTCTTCCTTGGGCAACTTAATTCATAAAACAAACAAAAAATATTGTAGATACTGCAGGGCTTTGTAATTTATTTTCTGTTTTTAGATAATCGTATTTCTTTTATGCTGTATATTAGTGTCCATATAGTGTAGAGCAGTATGATTGTGAGACCAGAGGGTAGACAAAAGAAAATTTTTCCCTTTTTTTTTTTTTTTTTTTTTTTTTTGGTTTTTTTTGGTTTTTTTGTTTTTTTTTTTTTTTCACTTTTACAGTTCAGGTAACTAAAAGAAAAGGTGTGTTATTAGTATTTCTCATATTTAATGTTAAATGTAGTCTGCACTGCTGAGGTAGGTGCTGCTATTTGGGGAAGCCCTTCCAATTTATGTCATAACTACTAAAAAATTATGATGTAAAAATGACCACTGGAAAATAATGTAAAAAAGATTATTCTAGAATGTGAAAAGATGCTCCTAGTATCCCTCTCATTAATTTAAAATGACTTGATTATTCACCTTTGTTCCAACAAGCCAAGAAATAAATTTCAGTGCAAAGAAGGGTGTATTCTGGGCACTAGCAGTCTGTGTGTGTCCCATTTCAGAGGCTGAGCAATGCTGGAGGGACCCATTTTTTTGCCTGCTGTAGCAGATTCTTCTTTTAGCCAGATGTCAAACAGAAAACTGACAAACTTTAAGTGCTCTTAAAAATGATGATAATAAGGGAAGATGATAATACATAACTGGATTGTACTTTTGCAGCTGAATTGTTATTGATTTTAGAGAATGTAAAACCTCAATGAGAGACAGCCACCTCTAACCCTCAGCTACACTCTGCCTCCTTCCCTGCGTGAGGCAGGGTGGTACCTCAGAAATGGCTTCGCCCTTCCCAAGGAGATGGTTGTAGCATGTAGTTCTGCTTTGTACAAGTCTGGCTACTATAATCTGTCTCTCTGGTTAGTCCTTCTCCTATTGCAATCATTAGTAGATGTTATTCTGACTTCAGTTGTATAGAGCTGTGTTGCATTAGAACAAACTGGTGATGATTTTGTATTGAATGTTGCACCGTAGCACCTATCTTCATGGGTATAGAAGGATCTGTTGTTGAAAAGGAAGACACAGTCCCAACCCAATGAAGTGGAAACATATTTGAGCTCAAAGTGTATTTCAGAAGTATTAAGAATAAAATTCAAAAATCTTTTTTTTTTAATATGATTTTTTTCTTTCTTGCCTTTCACCTGCAGATTTTTTTTCCAAGGAAGTTATATTTTGGGTATCATATTTAATTTTGCACATAAGGAAGAATGTAGGAGAAAATATTTTTGCCAATGTTTGCTCCTGTTCCCTTATATACAAAGAATTTTATCAAAAAAAAATTTTTTTTCCAATTAATTCTTTATTAGCAAGGCATAGCATGCACTCATTAATTATTGTACAGATATTACAGCTTATATGTAGAGTTCAATTGCAGCAAATAATAGCGGCAGAGTTGGATTTTGTATAGCTTTATTACTGTAAAGGATATAGGAGAAAGAGAAATATTATTTCTGGTTTAACTTTCATATCACCATGTAAAAGAAATGTACGCAGTTGTAAATTATGCATTTATATGGGTCCCTCTTACCAGTAGATCCTTATCTTAAAAGATATTGTTTTGCTGGATAGCTTATAGATGTTTCACAAGCATATTCATGTTCTTTATTCTTGAGAAAATATTTGTCTCCAGGCTACATTAACACAAATTGTTTCTCTGTGCAGTGTATATATCTGCATAATTATGGAAATATGTCACAAATAATTCTGCAGGCTGTAGCTTTCATTTTCTTCTGTAGTGATATCAAACAGCAGTATAATTATGGGGAGCTATATGTAGTCATATCTTTAACTTGCGAAGACAAGGTGTCACATCTAATACAGTACAAATCTAATAGGGGAATACAGAATGACAGCAGTGAGTTCAAACTCTGCATGCTCAGGTATACATCGGTATACATCTTGGAAGAAAGCAGGAGTCAGAGTTCAGGAAGCAGAAGGCTTGTGACATTTATAAAGCTAGAAGTATAAAACTGGTATTCTCCTGTCCCTTTGTTTTATATGTTAGCAAAGTACTGATGGCCCAGAATCAGAATTTTTTCTCCAAGACAACTTGCTACTTTATTATTAAACCCCATGATATTAAAAAGTAACCGGCATGCAGTTGATATTTGATTTAAATGTAGATAATTTTATTTTTTAGGATTTAATCTCCTATTTATCTAGCCAGATACTAGATTACATTGACTGTACAGGTAGTTCTTCACCTTGCCTCCGGTTTTGTTCATTTTTGTGATGTAGAGTGCAATAGACACTGAATGCATTCCAGATTTCTTTTTCCTTTATGATTGTAAGGAGTATCACAATAAAAATATAAGAAGTATGGGTAATCTGAGTTCACGATATGGTTTGGACCACTGTCAGTAAGATAGTACATATGACCAGCTTGAACTGCTGCCTCTGGCAGGCTCCAAGAACTCTGTGATAGGTTCAGAAGGTTTCTGCTCCTGGTATAACCTCAATGATGCACAGCTGAAAGAATAATATGTATTGCTATAAACAGATATGAATGAGGGAAACATGAATCCATGTATTTAGAAGGATAAGAAAACACTAAGTGGCTGGATGCTTGAAGAGTTTGTTTTGTATTGATTATGTGCAGTGGCAGTTAATGTACCTGTTCAGGGACCAATTTTATACAATTAAACTTGATAGATAAATTTGGAATAAGTTATTTTTACATAATATATACAGCTTGTTAAGGATGAAAAAGTTTCTGATTTTTTCAGACAGTCATATCTCAGAGTGATCTTGTCATTCAACACAATTTTTCCCTGGAGATGACTTTTATAGCTTGCTTCTAGTCAAAGCATTCAAGGCGGGGAAGGTATCCCAAACAAGGCTAGAACTGATGCTTTAAGAAACCTAGCAAATGAAAGGTTGTGTGCATGGAGACATGTTGGTAACAAGCATTGGCACAAAGGGAGCAAGGAGGCAATGTTAACACATTAAAAGGCATATGTGCCAGTGCTTGGTAGTGGAGTCCAACTCCACTGTAGTAAATTGTTCTTTTTTTTTACCAGAAAAGAAACATGATCTCCACTTCAAGGTTTATAGATCCTACATACCATCCAAGGTAGGAATTCTGAAGTTTTATCAGGCAGGAGCAAATCATAAAAGTTCATTTAGGGGAGAAATAGAAATCCTCAAGCCACTTTCATGTTCACATATCAGGTAAGGACTGCTTTTCTTTTTCTGTCCTTGCAGAAGTGGAAACTCCCTCTTTTCTGAATGACATAAATACTCCTGGAAGAGGTCGATGCAACAGCTTCTCCCTGCCAAGCAGAGTATTAGATGTAACTGGGGGAATATGCAGGATATGGTTATATGGCTGGGGCACAGTCCAGACTCTTGTGGGATGACTCCTCCATGGGTCACTTTGGCAGCAGGCATTATCTCCTGGACCACCTAGGTGTAAAGCTTAGTTCTACCATTATGGACACAGACCCTTTAGTAGCTATAGCTCTGTGGCTGTCAGAAGCAGCTACGTGAAAAAGTTCAAGCACAGACCATACAGCAATGCTTCGTGGTCTACAAACAGACCCATGGGCTGCACTTCTGGAACCCCTGCTCCGAAAAGGTTGTTTCTGCCAGAAGATGTTGCATTCCAGAAAACTCATATGTAAGTAATCCCAGTATCCAAAGCCACTTATAAACAACAGACTGTTTCTGGAAGTCCTTTTTGGTATATGCCTTCTCATTCTGTTATCTTGGCCTCTTTCCCTTCTTCTTGATTTGTCACTTGAGAATCCACATAAAGTGAAGAATGCAGCACATTCAAAGGAAAGTTCCTGGAGCTGAGAAGTTGCAGCTGTTCTGTCTCTTTGGTGTCTTAAATCAGAGTTGCAGTTTGTATTACTTATGCCAAGGAGAGTTAAAGGCCTCAGAAAAAGTTGCTGTTGGCATCTGCGGCAGAGGGTACCACCACTTCACAACAGAGGATATGAGCTCTTGAGAGCTGAAAGCACTACAGATTTTATCAGTGTGATGCAAATACAATATGTGCAGCCTCATGAAAAGGTAGCTCTTAAAGTCTTCAATCTAATGACTGCTCTTAGGGCAATTAAACAATAATTTTAACTTAATGAAGGCTTCTGGGCTCTGCAAGACATCAGTATCCTATCTGATTTCACTGCTGAAAGATATCCTAACTAGTAAACTCATATCACTGGTGTGTGGATCAGAATGGTTATTTAATGAAACAACATTGCACATACTACAAAATATAAAACATTAAGCATTCTTCTTGGAAATGGATGCTTTCTCCTAAATTTTACATACTGTACTTGTTACCAGAATTCTGAGAATTCTCCCCCTATATCCACTAATTAGACACTACAGCTGGATACAGCATGGAGAAATGAAAAGTGAAACAAATCTGTTTTACTGGAGTTGCTGTTTGTCTTGAGCTCCAGTGAAGATGGCTGTGGTTTTGAATGTGTTTAAAAATTAAATGTTGGTACACTTTTTGTTGATTTGTATGTTACTGGTATGTAAGATGAAATGCATCCCCCCATCCTCCTTTCCCCTGGCATCAAATCAGTTTGCAGTCAGGCAGCTGTCTCAGATGTACCATCTACATCTGAGAATGTCTTTTTTTTTTTTTTTTTTTTTTTTTTTTTTTAATTTTATTTTATTTTTTCCTTCATCTTTGCGCAGACGGAAGATTAAAAACTGACATATCCTGGGAGCAGCCAAATATATTTAGATATTTTTGGAAAAATGTGTCTGTCTGTGGGACTGCACCTGGAAGATGGTGCCCAGCTGGTGGCAGGTTGAGTTGGAAAGAGCACATTAGTTGGCATTGGCTGAATTTAAAGGCCAAACCCGAAGCAAAAACTAAGTGCAGTTTGTGGTTAAGGACCCATTCAGTATGTTAGTATCTTTCCTTTTTCCCTTGCACTTGTTTTTTAACCAACTACAGTTACCTTTTTTGATTAATTGAACACCACTAGCTTATTTAGAACTGGAAATCTGGTATCTCCACTGCATCAGACTTGACATCCACATCAGGAACTTCTCTCCATCAGGGAATGGCTTCTAGGAGTCAACCTCAGGGATACATTACAGCTTCTGTCTGTGCTAGAACTATTGTGTGTCAGGAGGTTGGTGTAAATAGTGAAAATCTGTAGCCTGGAATAATCCCACCTGACACAGACAACCTAAACCTACATTGTAATTAGCATGCTGGGACTTAATTCCTTGCTAAAGCACGCTGTTTCTCTCACTTGGGAATGTAACAATGCTTGTAAATCTAATTAAAATTCTTATTAGAGAAAAAGATAATCTAGGTTTGGAGTCACTTAAGCATGTAACCTTGAATATAGAAGGATGTGTTCTTATAGTTAGGAAAATATTGATAATAGCAGATAGTATGATAACATAATCAGAAATCAATTTATTAAAAGATTTTACAATGCTATATTTGTTTATCTTGGCCAGCCTTAATTTTCTGACTTGAGAAATCAGCTTTCTTCCCAGCACTCTTTGCTGAAAGACTGTTGCTGACCCTGCTGGTTTCTATTGAACTAGCTCCCCGGCACATGGTTAACAAAGTTACGTTTGCCTTTTATTCAGCAGAAATTTCAAAGTTTCAGCCTGTCTCTAATTCCCAAACACTTACAAAAAAAGCCAACCAAGTGACAACATGCATAAAAAAAAAAAAAAAATCCCAGGATGAAAAACAGTCTTGGATGCAAATACTAACAAGGCAGAAAGTGATAGTCTTCGACAGCTCAGCTTTCTTCTTCCCTTTGCATTTTTTCCTTTCCTTTTAAGGTTTTGTTTTTTTTTTTTTTCCTTCCCTCAGCTCACTGACATCTGACTTAAAAGGACACCTCAGGAGGGTCAGTTAATTATAGGCTGAAGACAGCCTTAGTCACAGAGGAGGATTTACAATTAGGAACAAATATAAAGATATAAAATTATGTGAAAATTTTTCTGAAGTGATTGTAATTTATAATTGAAAGGCTCATAATGACATTGCTTCTCTGTGCTTATATTTGGTGCTTCATCTTAAGATCTCACAGGGTTTTAAGGAGCGAATTTAGTAGTAGTATAATCTCTTTCACCTTTAACAGGCTGTGGTGACAGAGTAGAAGAAAAGTTAGGGATGATGGGCATACAGTAAGAAGTGTCATTCCTCAGGGGTTGGTGTTGGGGCCAGCACTGTTTAGTATCTTTGTCTCTGACATGGACACTGTGATTGAGTGCACCCTCAGAGGGTTTTCTGATGACACTGAGTTCTGTGGTTCAGTTAACACGCTGGAGGGCAGGGATGGCATCCAGAGGGATCTGGGCAGGCTGGAAAGGTGGGCCTGTGCAAACCTCATGAAGTTCAACAAGGCCAAGTGCAAGGTCCTGCCCGTGGGTCGGGGCCATCCCCAGCACAGATACAGGCTGGGCGAGGAGTGGCTGGAGAGCAGCCCTGTGGAGAAGGACTTGGGGGTATTAGTGGATGAAAAACTGACTGTGAGCCAGCAATGTGTGCTCGCAGCCCAGAAAGCCAACTGTGCCCTGGTTGCATCAAGAGAAGTGTGGCCAGCAGGTCGAGGGAGGGGATTGTCCCCCTCTGCTCTGCTCTCGTGAGACCCCACCTGCAGTGCTGGGTCCAGCTCTGGGGCCCCCACTGCAAGAAAGACATGGACCTGCTCAAGCAGGTCCAGAGGAAGGTCATGAAGATGATCGGGGGCTGAAGCCTCCCTTATGAGGTCAGGCTGAGAGAGTTGGGGTTGTTCAGCCTGGAGAAGAGAAGGTTCCGGGGAGACCTTATAGCTGTCTTCCAGTACTTAAAGGGGTCCCGCAGGAAAGTTGGGGAGGGACTTTTTATCATGGAGTGTAGGGATAGGATGAAGGGTAACAGTTTTAAACTGACAGAGGGCAGATTTATATTAAATATAAGAAGAAATTCTTCACTGTGAGAGTGGTGGGGCACTGGCCCAGGGTTCCCAGAGCAGCTGTGGCTGCCCCCTCCCTGGAAGGGTTCAAGGCCAGGTTGTACGGGGCTGGGAGCACCCTGGGCTGGGGGAAGGGGGCCCTGCCCGGGGCAGGGGGTTTGGGACTGGATGGTTTTTAAGGTCCCTTCCAACCCAAACCATTCTATGATTCGTAGAATCCACAATGTCCTTTCCAAATTAGGCCATCATGCTGTCTCAGATAAATAATGTATTGTCACCTGGACCTCACCAGACTAGCTTATAGCACGTAGAAGAACATAGGTGCTGCTAAAATGTCATCGGATTAGAGCCAGAGAAGCATGATGAAGCTGGGGGAATGTTGTGCCTGAACTCAGATAACTAAAACAAAAATGGCTACCTGGGATCATAATGTTGAATAGTTGTCTAGACCCTTCTGTGTGTTCAAGGAATGGAACAGGCACTTGTGCCACACAGTTTCTGATCTGTTTTAGATGTTCCTCTTAACACCATTAACTAAAAAGGTCAGGTAGATGTTTAAAGTTAGATGAAATTACCTCCCTACCCCTTGGCAAAAGCAAGCACTTTGTGGTGTTAAGGCTGGGATGAGAGGGGAACTTTTGATTCAGATCTTTTGATTCCTGTGTGAAGACTCTAGTAAAAAGAGATTACTGAAGTAATTATTATTTTAATGAAAGTTTCCCGAATTGCTGTGCTTACTGCTGGACTGCAGGTGGTCTTTATGCAGTGGGCATGCTGTGAGTTGTCTTAAACAATTAGATCCTACGGAGACAGAAGTGGAGAAATAATGTCTCTATGTTTCATGTTTGGACCACAGCAGATAAATATTCAAGTCCCTGAAGAGTCATGATGCTAACTGTAAATGCATTTTATCAAAGCATCTCTAAGACAATGCAGTTAGATGGCCACTGGAATAAGGTACTTCTGGTTGCTTTGTGGACACAGAATTGCCAGCAGCACTGTTTTGTGTGTCACATTGAGTTTGGGGTTTTAGGTAACTTGTCTTATATGACACCAAAAGACTTTTCTGGAAACAGGGATGTCAGTCTTTGTGTACAGGTGATGGGAAGGGCTGTTCTGAGTATACTACATAGGTGCTTCCTGTGGTCAGAGCAAGCATGGAACTGATCTGGTTGTCTCAATACTTGGTGTGGACAAAATACTAAGAGAAAAATAGATGGGAAATAGACCCATCTGGAGTTAGTGAGACCTAATGAAGGCTTACTGTTGCTTCTGTTGGCATCCTTCAGCAGCTTTGAGGTGGCTGAAGAATTACCTTATATGGAGCAGGTATTCCCTAGGAACGCCTCCTGCTTTCTTTATAGATCAGAGCTTTACGATCTTTGTAGATGGTAAGGAGCCTGCAGAACAAAACTCTAACTCAAGTTTACACTGTACTATTCAAGTAGGCTAAAGGTGTGTTGTGTGCAACTTATATTAAAAGCTGCTGTCCTTTCAATAACTCTTTCTGCATTGTATTATGTGGGTTTTGTTGAGACTTCAGCCTGCACAGCTTTGTAAACAAGCTCCTAAAACTTGACATCTTTCACGCATTTGCAGAAGCAGCAGGTGCTGAGGAAGTGATGGTTACAGTGCTGCCACCAATTTCAGTGGCACAGCAGGAATGGTCTTTAAGAGTAAAGCTAGACTTACAAGTGCTCCATGTTCTTGGGTAATATTCCTTATTACAAAACAAAGCTTCTTTCTTTAAGACTTTAAGGCAAAGAAATAACTCCTTGCCAAGATAATGCCTGCTGCTCTTGGTTACTTGCCTCACTAGACCTTTCAGGAAAAACCTGGTTTAGGCACAGGTGGAGTTGTGCTGTTTCAAGAGAGTATTTTATAGGGAATGATTAAGCTGTGCCATAGTCAATTCTGATCTTGGCAACTTAAGACCTTTTGCTCAAGTTAGGGATTCAGACAGCCCCGTAGGTTTCCCCTCCCTTTTGTCTACTTGTCCAAGGTCTTTTGACACATTTTGTCATCTTAATATCTGCAGAGAACACTAACTTAAGATCTACCCACCATCTGCTGGGTAAGTAAAAATTTATTTCACAGCATGGCAAGTCACTTTTTCCACCAATAAAGACCTATAGAGATTTGCCCAGAATTCAGATGATGTTTTCAAGATTGAAATACTTCTGTTCAGTTTGTGTTCTCCATTTTCAGTTTTCACATACTTCTCAAGAGCTTAGCCTTTTTTTCTGAGATAAGCCTTCAAAATATCCTAGCAGAGGCTTTTTTGTGAACTATCTTGGATTAGGAGGCAGCCAGAAGAGGCTTCTTGTGGAATTCAGGCAGAATTTACATCCTGATTAATGCACAAGTGGCTTACTGCTTCTCAGTCTTCCTGTATTTGTATTACAGTAGCATCTAGAGACTATAGTTCCATCAAGTTAGTATTATAGAAACATGGCCCCTTTCATAATGAGAAGATGCCTAGATGCTCAAATTAGAGAGCACTAAAATTTTCTCTCTATTCCTATTCAGAGTTTTTGAATCCCTCACTGCCTTATTTTGAGAGTGGGAGCAGGCCATCTTGGTATGGACTTGCTGTCCCTGGTTTCATGATCTTTTCCCTTTTTTCTGTAGACTGGAAATCAAAGGGGGTTTTTTAATTATTATTAATAACATAATCATGCAGATACTTTGTGGGGGTTTTCATAACTTCAATAACTTAATGTGTTAAAAAGAAAGAAATGAGAATAGTTAATGTCAGCACTGAGCTGGTGACCTGAGAGGCTGGTGAAAGCTGGTGATTGGAGTAGAACTTTGGGGAAGCTCACATGGCTCTGACCTGGGGTATCCCAAATAATGATCAGTCCATTGAATAACAAATTCAGTCATAAAAGAAAGCAATTGAATATATATTAGAAAGTACATGAACCGCATAATATTTTTCTGGGTCATTCTGAATGACATACGTTGTGAAATTCTTCGTTGATTTTTCACAAATATTTGCTACAACCCTCTCGTTTCTTCCAATGACTTACTGTTAGTAATTTCATCTTATACTGTATGACTTTAGTAATATATTGGGATTTTTTTTCTTTCTTTTTTTTTTTCTGTTCTTTACTTCAGACTGAACAGCTCAGTCTGGGCTTCCCTAGAGCTTCAGACATATTATTCTCTTGTCTTTGCTGTTCCATGTTAGCTGTAAATTGCATTTTCTGTCTTTTTCTAGCAGTGGGATGAGCTGTTCTTGTCCCTCTTCTTCCCACCAGCGGTCTGGTTTCTTCTGGTTAATTTAATACTTTTTTCACTGGAGATAGTTTATCACTTCCTTAAGCATTCTGTTATGTTTTATTTGACTTATTGTCTATCTTGCTATTTAATAAGTCTGGCTCGGTGCCTTCCCAATGGATTTCCTATGCCTCCCTTGTATACAAAGTTTTCAGCAGTTAGAGTGTTTTCTTGTTGATTTTAGTTTGTTTGGGCCAATGGATTCTTCCCTGCTGTTTGACTGGCACATTGCGATGTCAGCTTCATCATTTTTCTCCAGCCTGATTATTTATTTGGTTGTCATATCCTTCCAGAGCTCTGACTATTTTCCAAATGTTAATCTTGAAGTTTTTCCAGTCTCCTCATTAGCTTTCTCAAATAGGTGCAGAGTGATTTTTCCCAAGGGCATACTAAATTTTAAGCTCTCTGGCCACACACACGTATTTATTATAAAAGCCCTGTGGCATCAAAGACTATTCAATTCCTTGTGACAGGGTGACTTCAGGAGTCTCACTGCTCTGCTGCTGAAGCTGAACAAGAAATGGGCAGTGAGACAGAATGATAACTGTCTTATGTGTGCCTGAGATAGGCTTAAGTGCCGTGGTCCTTTTTGAAGTGGCACACAGTGTGAGCCCCTCTAACACCCTCCTGACAGCTGACCCTAAAATGATAGTAACAGTGTATGGAAACAGTGTAACAGACCCACCTGGAGACTGACTAATTGTGTCCCCCAACGGAAGAAAGAGGAACCAGGTTCTCTGTAGCAAATCCAGAAATAATAAGCAGGAAAATAAAAACTTCCTCAGCACTGAAACTTAAAGTCATATTCCTAAAGCATTTGTCTGCCTGAATTTCCCACCAGTGTGCTGTAGGGAGCAAGGTTTGGGAAGCTGAAGAACAGGCATAGGTGCTTGTATGTTCTCTGAAATGTATAGAGCAGAATCACATCTCTTGAAATGCATAGTATATGGGATATTATTTGTATTATCCTATGGCTCAGATTTTCTGGACTGAGCATTTCATCATTCTTATCCAGGTTCTGCCACACACCATCACACTCAAATCCTTACTGTGTGAACATCTCCATGGAAGGCAACAGAATAAGTCACAGGAAGAAGTGATGCTGCGTGTCTGAACCGGAGCCTGCATCAGCCTGGGCAAATCATGTTCCATGAAAAAACCTTCTGCAAAGCTGAAACAAGTCACCTCTTGTGAGCCAGATGTGCTGTTTGTGCAGTGAATTAATCTATTACAAGCTCAGCTTTGTAGATTAGGGCGAGAGCACAGTACTGCATGTGGAGGATCAGTTTGCAGGATAGGGAGCATCTATAAAGGCTTCTTTTTTAGGGTTTTTGTATTAACAGGTGAATGAATGCAGCTCCTTTGGTCAGTTTATTTCCTGGGCTGGTATTTCTTCTTTTTCTTATAAGCCTTTGCATCTCTTGCTCCTCATTTCAGTGTCTAAACATCTCACTTTAACATGTCCACATAAAACTCCTAGGAGGTAAGATTGTAGCTGAAACTTGGAGATTTGAAATTACTTTAATAAGCTTCTGTAAGCAATTTGTGAGAGGGCAGGCACAGAATTTAGGAATTTAGAGTCTTGGCACCAACACCATTTCCACTTGTTCACCAGTTTTTTGGGAGGGCTTTCCATCTGGAGATTTGTCTTATCTGTATTTCAGGAACTTGCTGTTGAGCTTGATTTAGTGCATTCCCACAGTCCTCCTTTTAAAGATGTTTTCCAATCAATGTTTTTTATGAACTTGTGAGTTTAATTCCTTTCTGCAATATAGAAACATCATGACTGCTGCCGTGGTTTAGGCCTGGTTGGAAGCCAAACACAATGCAGCAGCTCTCTCTCCCTTCCCCTCCGGCAATGAGAAGGGACAGAGAGCCAGGCTTGGGGTTCGAGATAGGACTGGGATGGGGAAAAATCCCCCTTTATGATCACGAGCAAAAGGCAGACTCGTTAGGGGAAGAAAAAAAAGAACATACATTTATTACAGACACTAACAACACATAACAGAGTAGGACAGTGAGAAGCATTGCCACATCTTGAGAACACCTTCCCCCCACCCCTCCCTTCTTCCCGGGCTCAGCTCTGCTCCCGATATCTCTACCTCCTCCCCCAGTGGCGCAGGGGCAGGGAATGGGGGGTGCAGTCAGTGCTGCCACTTCCCTTCATCTGCGGTGAGGGGAGTGTCCAGAACTTGTTCCTCCTGCTCCATCGTGGTCCCCCCTCTCACAGGAGAGGGTCCTCCACAAACTTTCTCCAACATGAGTCCCTCCCATGGGCCGCAGCATTCCCCACACTGCTCCATCATGGGTCACCAACTTTCTCCAACTGGATTCTCTCCCACGGCTGCAGCCCTTCCCGAGCTGCTCCGGTGTGGGACACACCCGCATGCTGCAATCCTCCCAGCACTGAATTACAGCAGGGGGGCTACCTTTTCCCATGAGACCCTGGCCTTCTTCGGGCACAGCACCTTTATCATGCAAGCAGAAGCCACAGGCCATAAATCAATGTCTGCTCCACCGTAGATCTCCATGGGTGGCAGTGGGGGCCGCCCTGCCGTCTCACCAAAGGATACAGGGGGGTCTCTGCTCCGGCACACCTCCCCCCTCCTTTCTTCCTCCGTTCCTCCACTGACCTTGGTGTTCACGCAGCTGCAGCAACTCCTCCTCCCAAGTCCGACTGCCCGTCACCATGTCCCTTCTTAAATACGTTATCGCAGAGGCGCAGCCGATTGGCTCAATTTTCCAAACAGAAGTGGAGCTGGCTTGGAGCTGGGGGAGCTTTGAGAAGCTTCTCCCAGGGGGCCGCCCCTATAGCCCCCTCCCCTGCCACCAAAGAACTCCACCACTCACTCAACCCAGGAAAACTGCAGAATCACATAATGGTTGAGGTTGGAAGAGACCTATGAAGGTCGCCTTGCCCAATCCCCCTGCTTAAGCAGGGCCACCTAGAACCGATTGTGGTCCATGTCCAGATGACTTTTTAATATCTCCAAGGATGGAGACTCCACAGCCTCATTGAGCAGCCTGTGACAGTGCTTGGTCACCCTCACAGTGAAAAAGTGTTTCCTGAGGTTCAGACAGAGCCTCCCGTGTTCCAGTTTGTGCCCATTGCCTCTGGTCTTGTCACTGAGCACCACTGAAAGGAGCCTGACTACGTTTTCTTTGCACTCTCCCTTCAGGTATTTATACGCATTGATAAGATCCACCTGAGACTTTTCTTCTCTAGGTTGAACAGTTGCAGCTTCTGAGCCTTTCACCATAGTAGAGACGCTTCAGTCCCTCGATCATCTTCATGGTCCTTTGTTGGACATTCTTCAGCAGCTCTCACTTCTACTGGGGAGCTCAGAACAGGACCCAGCACTGCATTTATCTCACCACTGATGAGTAGAAGGGAACGATCACCTCCCTAAATCTCCTGTCAGCACTCCTCCTAATGTAGCCCAAGATACCGTTAGCCTTCGTTGTGGCAAGGGCAATTACATTCTATTGTTTTTAAGGAAGGTTTTAGAGTTGTATCTTTCCTCCTGAAATGTGAACGTTTGTATGTCTGTGATCTTATCTAAAAGGAGAACAGTTTTAGATAGAATATTTTTTCTGGAAAAGTTTTGTCAGTACATTTAAAGGAGCATTAATAAAAATAATAAAACCTTTAAGGAAGTCTCACAAAAAAACACATCACCCTTCTGCTCTTTTTCTTAAGTTTTTACTTCTCTGGATTTAGTGATGCCTTAATTTCAGCAGTTCTGGAGACTCCACAGTGTCTCAATTTTCAGTAGAAAAAGGGATTGGAAAAATGCTTTTCAGGCATCTGTTTTAAAATAAAATAAACCAAACACTTTTTTTCTTTTTCACCTATCCAGCCAGAACTGTTACATAGCTGCAGACTGCCAGTGCCACTCCCTCTAGAGAGTCTATGTAATAGGTTTTGACTTCTCCTTTGCCTTAGCCTAGTTCAATTTCACTTTTTCCATTGTATAGTGTTGTTTTTACAAGAATAACATGTAGTTTATTAGTGGAATTGTGTCTATCTTTTGTGTGGCTACAAAGGAGACAACAGAACAATGATTTTCAATTCCAGGAACTCCCTCAACAAAATCTGGAGGCAATATCATTCTCTAGGTTGTATGGAGCAGTATACAGAGGTCTTCAAGAAGGAATTTAGATTGTATTACTGTAGGGTGTGATAGATATATTAAAATATGAAGGAAATGAAAGACAAGGAGACTCCTGCTAGATCATGTATCTCTAAGAATGGACCCTGCCAGTCCGGGAAATAGCATGGCTGCCTTATCTCAGTGTTGAATATTTATGATTGTATTGGCAGGGGAAAACACCTGTATATCTATATCAATGCAGTTAAAACTCAGTGATGTACTTCTGAGGACTGGGTTATGCTGAAGGTTCCTTATTAACAAAACTTCAAGGTGAATGGCAGACATGAATTTCCTGTGCCTGAACTGTAAATTTTGCACATCAATGAAAATAAACAAATTGAAGGTCAAAGGAATCATTGCAACATGCTGCCCTTCTGCTTTCTGATAGTGATGCGAATAAGGATCAGGAATTGAATGTGAGGGCAGGAAAAAAAAAAAATGAGGTGAAATTTGTAATGAAGCAAAATTCCTTAGAGACAATGGAAAATCTCTGTTAAAGAAAGGCACTGACGATCAGAAAGGGAGAACAAAGATGTGTGATATGACAAGGGGTAAAAGATGGTTTCCAGATGCCATGAGGAGGTAGCACATGCAGCACTGTGCAAAGTGGTCCTGGGCAAAATCCCAGTTTGGTTTGGAAATACACCTTAAAGTCCAATGCTACTTCAGACCTCCTTCATCTGAATATGGAGCAGGAAACCTCTCTCTCTGTATGGACACCTGAGCGCTTGTCATCCCAGGCCACCCTGACTCCAGAAAGTCTGATAAAAGACTGAAATCAGCAGGGAACTGCTGAACTCCTCACAGCTAAAGGGAAGGTTTCACTTGTGTTTTGAGCGTATGTATCATAGATGACTTTTAGGTAGGGGCTACTCACCTGTGCATCTGTGCATTCCTGGAGCAGCATGGGCTGACATGGACTTACCTCTACTGAGCACCACAATCAAAAGCATTAGAAGCAGAAGACCTGTATCCTGTTCTTACCTCTGCCTCTAATTTGTTTCTTAATTTTGGGTAACTTACACAATTACATCTCTAGACCTTGGCTTTCTTGTCTGTATGATATACAATAGCCCCTTTATAAATCTTACTTCAAAAAAATTATACTTGCAAAGGGATATTATTACATAGCGTGTGGTGGGTAGAAATTAGGGGGATTTAAGTAATTGACTGATTTGTATCCAAAAGATTCATATGGGAGCTATTTATCCTACTAGTGGTGAGTAGAAGTGTCACATTATATGAAGGTCTAGACTGATCTTTTTCTATAATTCTTTCCTTTGATTTTATTCTGTCATAAAAATCTTGACAGGCCATCAGTACACACTCCAGATTTCTGTAACAAATAAATGTGATATACAAGCATAGAAAGCTTACTGTAAAAAAAAAAAAAAAAAAAAAAAAAAAAAAAAAAAGGCACCAAACTAAGTCTTTTATGATGCATTATTCACTACATACATTTTAAACAAAAGCACTGTATATACAGCCAGTTCCTATTGCATTGGAATTTTCACTCTTGTTTTAAAATTTCACTTTGGGCTAACAATTGCACATAGCTGTAATGCATTTTTAGTAATAATAATAAAAAATATTATAAAGGTACAAAGAATAGAATATTGGAGGGTTGTAGGATGATATTAACATAGTATGCTTTTTATATTGTTCATAAGAATTGCCACTTTTAATCATAACCATATATCTCCAGAGCCCTACTTGGTTTGAAATAATTTAGTGTTGCAAAATCAGTCATGAAAGTTCCTTGACCTGAAAGTCTGCCAGTTTAGAGAATGGAAAAACTAGCAAACATAAGTGTATTGAAATATTTTAGAATATAAAAAATAAATACTGTTAAACTCACTAGGTCAGATTCAAGAATATGTAGTCTATTTGTATGCCTTTGGATGATTTGCACAGGGCAGGTTTGAAACTTAGCCTTCTGAGACTGAATTTCACTGATTTATTAAATTGGTTCTCATTCAGTGAGAGTGGTGAAAATTTTTATCTATCCAAATCTGGGCATTGTAAGGAGGTCTTTCATGCTCTGACATTTGCAGTAGTTACAGTGTACGCCTGCAATATTTAAAAAAATAAGAGCTTACCTTGTACAACAAGGTCTTTACAATTTAATTTGCATAGATTTTAAAGATTCAGTTTGGATTAAACATTTACTCTGCTTTAATAAAAATCATAATCATAAAATATCTTCACTGCATGCTCTGTTTTTAAAAAGTATCCCCACATGGTACATAACATGGAAGGAATCTTGATCTGTCTAAAAGCTGACTCAGTTCAAGGCTCACAATCTGACTGTTGTTGAGCATGAGGACTTGTATTTCTTTACAGGTGAATGATTCTCCTTTCTCAAACTTAATTTCCCATTAAGTTTCAAATACCAAGCAGGATCAGGGACAGGAGATGCAGTTATCAGGACACTTTTCAGAGGAAAAAGAATGAACTATGATCAGGAGCTGAAGTATCTTATCAGTTTCTAGAATTTCCTGTTGAAGAACTGTCATAGAAGGTAAATTTATACATTCGAGGCACATGGGTCAACATCAGGCTCAATCAAGACAGAAGTTTGAAGGGTGATAGTTATTGACCAGTACTAGCCCTGTTTGATTGCACCCTATGGTCTGACTTTGTTCTTCCTGTAAATGCTCTTGGGTCTAATCTTCCCCACTGGCAGCCTATCCTGTGGAATATTTTAGATGTGGAGCCATTTGTCCATTGGCATCACAGAAAAAATTCCTTTATTGCCAAATAGACTTGGGAATAGTTCAAAATGAGGATGTTCTAACACAATAAATGATTCTAGCTACAGTTTCTAATCAAGACTTGGAATTAAGTGGTGTTTGCAAGTTGCTTTCTTTCACACTTACATGTATGTTGTTACAGATAGCCTGAATCATAATATGACTTTCAGACCCCATTTTTTCTCTCATGTTTTTGTCCCTTGTCTTTTTGGGAAATTCATTAATTTACCCTCCTTCCAATTCTTAACGATATAAGAAGCTTTATGAAGGTTTCATATTCCAACATGGGAGCTCTGGAGCACTTAGATTTTAGAACTTGTGCCATCTCTATTTTTGGCTAATCTTTTTAATACTCTTCCCTTCATTTCAGCATCTGCTCTCAAGACTTGGAAGGAGACAGTACTTGGCACTGCATTTGAAATACAGAGTAAAACATGTATAAATGATCTGTCATAGCTTGAATATTCTTGTTCAATATTGAGGGGTAAAAAATGGCTGTTCTATTGCATTTACCCATAACAAAGTTTGACAATGTACACAGGAAAAGGACAGTTTAAAACTTGTATGCTTTAGGTACCTTTCTCCAGCCTCCCCATTTATCATTTCATTTTAATTTTTAAATATTCCATTGCATCTTGATAATACACTTAAAATGTAGCTTGTCGTGAAATGCATGAGCTGTATTATTAATAACCCATTATTTTATGGTTTTACAAGAGCAGATTTGAATTGTCACTTTAAATCAGACTGTAAGTCAAAGCAAATATCTTAATAGGTTGCTTAGATCTGTATCTTTGCTGAATTAAACAGTAATTTGGCAGTCTCTTCTGATAAACGTAGTGAGATGGCTAGTTAAGTGTGATATGCCCCGGCAAATATATTGTGTTGAAATGATGGAGACAATTCCCTGTGGCAATTATACTGGCAGCTGAGTTGATTCTTTTTGATACACTGATTCAGAGTGTTCTTAATGCCTCTAAAATGTGTTTTAGAGGCTCCTAATGTGAATTCTAGGAATTGGGCTGAACATTACTTGTGTCACCCAAGATAGTCTTCCCATATTCTTATATTTGGTCTTCATAGTCCATTAAAGTGCCATCACTGTGGAATGTATCTAGTTGGAAATCATATCTAAATTGTATGTTATTGGTGAAAATGCTTAGTATTCATGAAGAGATCCATATACTTGATAGGGAATAGACCTTGTACTTTATAAGGACACCTAAGCTCTATTATCTAGCACTGGTGTCTTTGACAACCAAATGTTCTCCCAGATGTCCCCCGATCAACACTTCTGTACATCCAGAAAATAGCTACAATACATGTGCTAAGAAACTGAGCATACTCACTGCAATGCATGGGATGCCTTAAGCACTCACGTGAACCAAGTTGGAATTACCGGTCTTATAATACAGAAACACTCCTGACTCTGCATCTCCAGGACTTTACAGACCAAGGGACTGCAATATCTTGTAGATGTCCTTTTTCTTTCAAGCATTTGATTTAAATCTCTGTTTTTATAGTGTCTTCCAAGGAGAATAAGAGATGTGTTTAAAAATCCATATAATAATTAAAGTGGTGGTGTTATTAATGTTATCTTTATTAATGTTATTATCTTTATTAATGTGTATTAATGTTATCTTTGTAGTTTACTGAGGATAAATGTAATTTTCGATGGTCAAATATGCTTGGACTGGACATAGCTATGTTATAAAGTAGCTAATAGTTACTTTTGCCATAAGTGAGCATTCATTAGGGAATGTAAACTTTTTTTGCAGATGTGATAGATTTGTTAATACTTATGTTAAATAATATTTCTTCAGGCACTACTAAACAAAGTAAAATAAACATGAAATACCACTGCTGATCTTCTATGTTCTGCTCAAAAGAGGCTATCTTTAGTATGACATTAGCACTTTTCCACCTCTTTCAGTTGCTGTTCATGTATGTCAAAAAAAAAAAAGTCTAAGTAGTGAAAGATGAAGATGGAAGATGAAAAGGAAAATGCTCTGTGTTAAATATTAGCCACATTTTCCTGGCTTTTCATGTATTTATTTTCACTGGTTTAGAGAAAAACTTTTGTATTGTGTGTGTTCTTGTACTTTAGTTGTTGTTTAAAATGTTTTCAATACACATTTGAAATTGTATTTTAAAACAGTAGTTCTTCCAGTATTACTGGAAAAAAAGTAAAGTGACCTTAAAAAAGCAGATCCCTTAAGAGTAGCCATTATAGAAGACTTTTGTCTCTCCTGGAGATAAAGCAGCAGTTTTTACTTCAAATTAGATCTTGAATTTTATTGAAACCAAATACTTCATTTAAAGAATTACTATTATTGGAGAGAGGATGATGAATCAATACTTAAAGCAAGCATATGTGACATGAAGAAAGATCTTACAGATAAATACAGAAAAAGAATTATTTATGTTGTGTTTCTCTTATTTCTTTTACTACTTGTGCCTTCACTGAATGCTATCTTGGCTCTCCCAAACATGATTATAATTTCATTTCTGCTGTCAAATTAGGAGAACAGCAATTCAGGAAACAAATATCATTAACCTGATGCCTGTTAAAAGAAGAAACAGAAGCAGCCAAATGGTCGTGCTTTAGTCTCAACTTAAGCTGTCGGCTTTGGACTTAAAGACTTTTTACTTTCTTGTAGTATAAGTGCATATTTTCAAACTCTTCAGATATCCTTGTCTTCATTTACAGTGAAAATATTCAGTTATACTGATATTCTATGAAACACAGCAATTGCATTTCTTAATTTTCCTTTGTTAAGGATAGAAACATCACCATTTTAACTGCCTTTGAACGTGTGCTTAGGAGTCTCTTCCCTTGAGCAAAAGCCACTTTTCATCAGTCTTTCCGTGGGACACCACCATTTCATAATTTCAGTTTTCTACAAAATGGATATATCTGCCTTGCTTCGTGGTAGCAGTCATCCATAGAGCCACCACTTGGATTTTTCAACAAAAATACACTCTTTCACCCATGGTGAAGTTGAGATTTATATCCTTGTTTCACTCTTGCTGACTTTCCTGTCCTATGGTGGTTGGTGAGCTTCTCCAGAAAGCTATATAAAAAAAGAGACCAAAGAAAAAGGAACAAACTGCACCTCATGCATTCATTGCATTCATTTGCTTTCAGTTTAAATATAGGGTCTTGTCTATCTCCTTAGAGGTTATGTCTGTTTCCATCCATAGACCAGGCAGGTTTATAGAAGTATTTATGTACAGGTGCTTCACTGCCCAAAAGCACTTCTAAAATATCCTAAATTTTTTTTTTTTTTTTTTTTTTTTTTGGTGAAACTTTTGTTTTAATTTCAGTTGGCAAAACAAGTGTTTTTAAATTTAGAGATTTCCTAAAATATTTGACCAGGTTATCCACCCACTTATGAAATGCCACCGGTTTTGCAGTTTTATGGCCGTGAGGGACAGAGGGAGGTGCAGCTACTGAGGTTAGCAGGAGCATCAGTACACAGGCCTTAAGAATTCAGGGAAGCTCTTTTAGGCAGCTGGCAGAGACCCCTGCCAAGAAAACCAGTGTATGTGTTCTTTATCTTGATAGGATTATTTTGCACTGCTGAAAAGACACAAAATTAATTTTAATCTGGCTAGACATTTCTGGTGGATGATCTCCCCTGCTCCCTCCAAAATACTGGTGCATCTGATGCTAAATGTGATCCTGATTTTCTAAAGGAAAGTACTGGGAATGTGCTACAAATGAGTCAGGGCTATACAGAGCATCATGATACCCAAGTTACATTTCTGTAAAAGACTGTACTGAGGTTATGTCTGTAATGCATGGATGGAATTGAGAAATTACACTTCTCTGTAGATATCTTTTTCATCATGCAGGCATTTAATTAAGTGTTTCCATAACTGTGAAAATGAATGAAATCTGATTTCCTATGGGTTTTATTTTTTTAATTGATTTTGTTGTCTAAGAAAGTGTAAAGTCTCCCTGGAGCTTTCCCTCAGTGGGAGCAGGTAGGAAGAGCTGCCTTCTCACATGGGCATTTCCAGGGTTCCTCTATTTTTCATAAAGTTGCTAGGACCCAACCTATCTTTCTGATCTTGATCTTTCAAATTCGGTTCAAATCAGTCAGTGGGCTCAACATTTCTTGATGGTGACAGATATGCAAATAAGAAGCATTATCATAGTGGGAAACTAGGAAAAAATCTATCAGGAAAGCTTGTACAAATGGAATATTGTTTAAATTTCATAATGCTGAAGATTTGGATGGGGAGAGGAGGAAAGATGCTAGCCCACTGACAGGTTGAAAATGGCATATAGTACAATATGGCAGAGTCATCATACTTAGGTAGATTCAGTGTCTCGTAGAGAATGTGTGTCTTTACTGTGAAATAGAACTTTAAAAAGTCAGTGTTTTGCTTCTGTTGTTATCCTGGCCATTAAGTAAGTTTATTTAATTTACTTATCTTCTAACACTATAAATAAAATATAAGTAAACGACCTATTGACTGCTCTTCATTTTAGCTGAGCACGTAAATCTTGTCTAGTATTGAGATATTTTAAGCATTTGAACATTTTTTTATAGGACCTACATGTGAACTCCAACTTTGATTTTTCTGAGTTGCTTTTTAAAATGTATTTAAAATGTTTATATATTTTTCTTAATGCAATGTAAATCAAGTACTCATACGTGGTTTTGGAATGTTGTTTTTTGCTATCTTACAAATGTAATAGTAATTAATAGTAATCCCACAATTCTGATGACCCTTGGCCTTTTTTGAACTGCAGGTATAAGTGTACATGAACAGCAAAGAAGGTTTTCTTTAAGCCTGTCGTATATAATTTGTCAATGTAGTAGAAAATCAAATTTAATCTATGTATAATAAACTGAGCTGAAATTCTCCAAACAAAGCTTATTACTCAAGAGTGGCAAAGTTCTGGCTGTAGTAGTGACTTCAGCGCTGACTCATTACAAGAGTGGCTCTGTGTCAATTGCCAATTTTCATTTGCAAAGAGCCCTCAGAACCTGTTCCCTTCCTTGGAATTGCCACTGTTTTGGCCTGACTATAAAGTACATTTCCGACTTTTTTACTTCTCTCTTTTTGGCAGAGTTAAAGTTTCTTCTGCCTCTGTGTGCTAGGGGAACAGCTTGTATGCAAAGTTAGTTTAGTTATGTTTGGGTTTTTTTCTTTTTTCTCTTCATTTTGTTGTTGTTGGTGGTGGTTTTTTGTTTTTTTCCCTCCTTCTTCTCCCCCAAAACTTCCTTTAAGATCCAGAGATGAATGATTGTGGCTCCAGGGCCATGCTACATTGCAGCCTTGCTTCCAGATCCACAGTGCCAGAGACTCAGTGCTATTTCATCTAGTGTCATATAGGGGCAAATGTGAATTAAAGTACAAAGCTATCTCCATTATATTACACATATGAACTGTAAAAATCCATTATACAAATTTACTTTTGCTGTACGTATATTAGCTAAAAGGTTGCCTCGAGGCTCAGCTACAGGACTAGAAATGGCTTTTCCTTACTGCATTTTTATGACAAGTTGTTTTTTCTGCAGAAATGTTCTCTAAGGTCAGTGTTTTCAAAAAATAGATTTATTTGCCTATTATTCAGCTGTCCATCGTAGTCCAGCAGTGATGTCTAGCTCTGAAAAATCAGACACGATTAAGTGCAAATTACAATACCAAAAATATTAGCCATAGTTGAAATACAGGATTTTAACTTTCTGGGGCTCAGAGTTCAGACTCCTAACTATTTAACATGAATAAGAATGCCTCTGTATGTCAAATGGGTATGAGACTTCACTGATCAATTTTGTAGTAGGTTTGGAAATGCCCATGACATTGCCAGCTTGCAGAGATGCATGAAAATCTTCTGGGAAGTCACCTCAATTTTCACCAAGTTTATGTCCTTTAGTCATTGTGGTTTTCAGTCATGAGAGTCACAGACAAACTTAACTGAATTTTTAGTAAAAATCATGTCAAAGGATAGAAATTTGAAACAAACTTCCAAGACAGGAAGTAAACATAATTGTATAAAAGTATCTCACTCATACTTTGGTCCAGTTGGGATTTGGGGGAGGCCTTCTGTATGATGTTTCTGGTAGACAATACTAACCTCGCCTGACACGGTATTGCATAATGGAACTTTAAACAGCTATGGTGAATAACATGGTCAATTTTAATTCCTCTTCATAATTCTAGAATTTCTCAGGATGGCGTATAATTTTCTTAAATATAGTTGTTGTTCATAGATACTATTTGCTTCTAAGTGCTATTATTTATTCTATGGACTGAATGATAAACAAATTAGAAGTAGTATTTGGATGTCTAGCCACACTCCTCAGGCATCATCAGAGTACATATTATTTTCACTCTCTGAATAAGGCTTTTTATTACTTTTTCTCTTCTACTTCCAGAGTCCTCAAAGATTAAATCCACACTCACATCTTCTCTCTGACATGCTAAGTTGCTGGCCTTGAGAGCTCTGGTAAGCAATTTTGGGAATGATGTCATCCTGTGATGAATTGTCCCCTACACCATGTAAAATAATACCAGGCAGGTGAGATTTATTGGTTATAAAGCTTTCATTAGCAAAGTAAATGTATTTTCTGCAAGGTGCTTCAATGCCTTGTGTGGGTGGCTTATTGTTTTCTCCTGCATGGGATTTTGGAAGTGTTATCCACTTGTAATGTGAAGCACTGTAGTGTACCAAGACCACTGTGCTAAATATTCTACTGTGGTATACTTACATGATTAACTGCAGTTTCTTGCAAAAATACTTACCCTTACCGGTTGTACTAACATGCATAAAAAGAAAAATACGCTCTTAACTATCTCTCTTTCTATAGGCTTGAAGCACTTTACTGACAAATCTTCCTTGTCTTTGATAACATTTCTGAAATCTATCAAGCAGTACTTATATGTAAATTTTAAATTAAATAAAAGTAACCTCCAAACAAAATACCAGGAAAAGAAAAACTTCTCACTTCTTTCTTTTTCTTTTTTTCCGTCTCACTTTTCATAATACGATAAGTTTGCCTTTAGATGGCTGCATCTTCAGGAGCACTTCTGAAATTATTTTTTGAAATATCATTCTCTGTAAATACTGCAATTGTCATCACAAACCCTTGCCTCTGAGAAAACGCATGCAAAAAGCAGAGACTCATTGAAATCCTAAGGGGAGAAAATTCAGAAGGGGTTGGGTACAATCATTGTCTCCATTGTGCAATCACTGCTAATATGAATTCAAGTTAAAATTCAAATGAACACTTGCAGAAATATTCACCAATCTCACACATTTTATATAAATATGAGATACGAGTTATTTATATGCATGATGTAAATAGCATCAGTTTCTTGGCTCTTTTAAAATGGCTTGAAGAAATGGAGTAATCGCTTCAGCTGATGAGGCTTTGCAACATGTAATTTGCTATGGGTCCCATCACTTTTGAATGTGTTGAGATTATCTTTGATGTATTATTGAAAATGTAACTCCTTCATTTGAAATTCTTCTCAACTCTCAAACAATGAGAACAGTCATAACAAAAAAGAGAGTGGGGAAAAAAGAGAGGGAATGAATGTCGGACAAAATAGACAGAATAGCCATTTAATAAACACCCTGGTAAAGGAATAGGCTGAAGTCATCCTTTCTTTATTATAATTTGCCTCACTATATTTTGACTATTTTGCCTTTTGTCTTCTGTTGTACATTCCTAGAAGTTTATAGGTATTTTTAGACGTATATTACTGTGGAACTACAGGAGGAGTTCATCTGGATGGAACGTTATAACAGCCTTTTTTTCCTCCCCACCCAGCAGTAGAGTATCCACAGTGCAATTAGCCTCTAGGTACTCTCTATCACATCAGGGAATACTGCATGCCTCTGCTGCTAATACCCTCCCTTCCCTCTCCCAGTGATTTAGGAGGGAAGATTAGCTTGGGTCACTTCAGGTGATCTCCACTGCAGTCAGTTTTGTTTTACTGAAAGCGCGTATTAGCCTAACCATGATGAATACTTCCCTTTATCACCTTTTATCACTGGGTCAGCAATTAAGTTACTCCTTTGATAACAACATCAGGACAGTTGTAAGAGCTGAACTGGGATTTACATCACTAAGCAAGACATGGTTTGTGTCATAAACTCTGCTTTAGGACTGACTGGATTTTGGCTGGGGAATTCTTTGCAGGATGTAAAGTTAGGCACTTCTTAGCCCACTACAGTTGGTGGCAAAGCCGGCAAAAGCATCCCACATCTCAGGAACAATATGATTTTACACAGCAGAGTGCAAGTTACCTGCAATTATTTTACACTTATTTGTTTCTACTTGACTGATTTGTCACTATTATCCCTACCAGGTATGAAGCTCCAATTTTTCCTCTGTACTATAAAGTAATAAATAATTGTGAAAAACTAGCAGGTTTTATGCTACTGTGATAATTTATTGCATGCTGCTGTCATGAGCAACAACAATGGCAAAACCTTTAAAGTAATATCTGAAAAAGAGAAAAGCACAAATAAAGGTTTCTGGAATAGCTGCTTAAAAGAGCACTTGAGAAAGAGGGATTTCCCTACCAACATCTCCTCACTGACAGACCATTAATGGCCTAGCAATTTGTGGCAGCAGTACAGCTCTGTGAATGATTGTAGCTCTTCTATTTTTAGTCTTTATTTTGAATTTGCCTTAGGAAGCAAACCAAGAATGTTAAGCAACAATCCCAAAGGAGAATTTATATTTATTTTTCTTTTCCACAAAACTAATCAAATCCCCAAAGCATATGTTGATTTCAGACAGAGTGGGATGTTTTACTTTAATACACAATTAAATACTACATTTAATTTTCTGTTGTAATTAACTGCTTTTAAACAGGTAAAATTTCAAAGCAAAACATGTTAAGAAAACAGTGCAGCATTCAAATGCTTATTGAATCTGTTGATAGCCACAAAGATGATGATAAATTCCTTCCAAAGTCTCAAATTCTGCTTCTTGAAGTTGCATTTTCTAGCAAATGTGATACAGTCTTAACGGACAGACAAAATTCTTGTCTTCTGCATTCTGCACATATTCAGACAAAACCTTTGCTCTGCAAAGTGTATTTCCATTAGTTACCTTATTATCTTTCCCTTCTTGGTCTCTGTTTTGTTTCATTCTTCTAGAGCATCTTGTCTGGAAATCCACAGTGTATATCTGTGTTGCATAGTATCTAGTTAAATTGAGCCATAGTAGAGTAAATGGCTGTAATAATAAATTCCAAGTCTCTATCACGTTGTTTTTTTTTCCTTGTATAAAACGTTGTTATTTTCTTATACTGTACAATGTATTGGCATTCATCCCAAGTTATAATTAGATTTAAACAAAGAGATTTTTACTTGGGGGACGGGACATGACACGACACACAACCATGAAGCAGTGCACTGACTCGTAACCAGGTATTCCTGTTGCTATAAGCTATTTCTTATCTTTTCTTCTCTAGTATAAATTTAGCATATGACCATGTTGTATTTTGTATGTTCAAGAAGGACTTTGGGATCTTCATGTTCAGACAATCTTGTCTTGCATTTAGTTCACTTGCCTTATACTGAGTGTGGCCATTTGGGTATGACTGAAGTGTAACTATATCATCCCAACAGCAAGATTCATTTATGTGTGTGTTTACAGAAAGTACCACATCAGAAGTTTTATTTTGTCTCATCATCCAATTGATCTGGAAATGCTGATGGCTAGAGATAGACACAGGGAAGCCACTGCTATATTAAATTAATATACCAATCATCTTTGTCATTTGTGAATAGTCTTCTACCACTAAACTCTAATTGTATTCTATCTGTAATTCAATGCTTGTATTATTTATTTTCCACTTTATTTCTCTCTCTGGGATATGGTAATAAATGAAAAGGGCAAAATCCTCAGACCTCCCTTTCTTGAGGGGCTGCAAAGGATGTTTATAAAATTCCAATTTTTCTTTGTTTCTGGGAGCAAACCCTTCAGCTTTGTGTTCATGTCAATCACAATCAGTAACAAACTAGGCCTCTCTATGGAATACTTAATTTGATCTAAATATGTCCTATATTTATTAATATCACTGTATTTTGCATGGTTCTTACATGAACAGAAGATAGAATACCTGTAGGAATCACTGAATGTAATAAGCAAGCAAGACAAAAGTGAAACCACAACCAAACAGGCTGCTCTGTGCCATTGCTCTCAATTCAATGACTACTAAGCAGCTGGATGCCCATTTTTAGAAAAACTTTTCTTTAGGACTAAATAAACATATGCTTTCACATTGACTTTTTCAATCAATAGAAAATCCATCAAAATGTGAATTTACATCAGCATATAGGAGCTCTCTCTTTAGGCTAAGCCCATCTTGAGAAATTCACTAGAACAGACAAACTAGTTCACAAGGTCTTTTCTGGGTTTTCTACTCTTTAATAATTAAAATAAATATTCCTGTGGGATGGAGTAGTGAGTAGCAGGAATAATTGGTAAAAAGTGAGTTGGTTGGACTACATATGGCATCCCTTCCATATCCTATTTTATTCTGATATTCCTGCAGATGCAATAGAGTGGATTTTTACACAGAGAAAAGACAGTCGGGGGGAATGTTCAGAAGAGGCCAGCATCAAGCATCTCCAACCATGACACTTGTGCACTTTTTTTTTCAAAGAAGTCAACATCTTGTGTGCAGAGCTTGTTCTGATAATCTTATTTGTTTTGGTGACAAAACTGAAGCTAAGCTCTTCTGAAAATCTGACTGCTGTAGCCAATTTTGTTGACAGAAGCCCAACTGATGCATATTGAATTGTGATTAAAAATGGTTAGAGAAATGGAAATTTTGTGTGTGTTTAGTAGGTTTTGAAATGCTTAGTTTAAGAGAAAACTGAGCAGAACTAAGAGCTCTTGCAAGCGTCTCTTGTGTTGCCTTCTAGAAATCAGCCCTATAATGTTTAGTCCGTGCATTCTTTTCTTCAGATGGTAGGGAGACAAACTGAAAGGTATAATTCTAGTCTTTTGACGAATCATACATAATTTAGTACATAAATAGTGAATATTCTAAGTGATGACTGAAATCCAAACCTACTAATGTGTTGGATATTTTACCATTAATCTCTGTAGAACCAGTTTTGACACTAATTTTACAGGCACTGGCAAAATAATTGATTTACAACAATTGAACAAAAGTTGTCTGCTTCACTCATACATACTGAAGGTTGCTTTCCTGTTTTTCCAAATAAATGACGATTTCTGAAAAAAGTTAAGGATGATACTATTTTAAAAGATACTCTTGTGGTTTCTTAAATCACACTTTCATCTATCCATCTTTGTGAAGAAGGCAGATATGTACTGTGACCATGGCTGCTTTTTCAATTGTGTTGTTTAAACCAAAATGTTACAGTGTGTTATGGTGTAGGTGTATGTACTTGGCTGCAGTAATTTAAAGAGCTTGGGATAAAATGAATTCTTTCTCTGAATTCATTGAAGAACATGAAAAACATTCAACAATTACTCTCAATCTTAGGCACCTAACGTGTTCTTAAACGTGACTGCCAGGTATTACTGAGGTTTATTTTCAAAGTTATAAGGTGGTTAATAAATTTTCTAATGTCAGTGTTTAAAAGACCAAAGTTTCACCAAAAATAACATATTTTCAGCAACTTTAAACAAATGTTGAAATAAAAATATATATGTGGAAATATAAATACCTGTGCGCACACACACATTCCAGAAATGTTCTTCAAAAGACCTGCTGTTCATGTTACTCTTTCCATCTATTTTCTTTTCTTTGCAGCCAAGCAGAATATTCACTGTAATGTTCAAGACTGGAATAAAGATATTGGTGTGGGAAACTCAGCAACTCCATATAGGTAATATCATTGTCCACAACAATGACATTAAGGAGAGAATTGAGTATACCTGTTGTTTGTTTCATCCTCTACCCCTTATTTTTACCTCCATAGTCTTTCTGCACAAGCCACAAGTTCCAGGGTATACTTCTTAATCTCATCCAGATATGCACATGCGCATTTGCTGGAGGCAGGTTGAAGGGGATATAACAGCATAAAAAGGTCCAACCTTTTTCTGTTAATGAGGAATAGAGCCAAAACTGTTTAGGCTTCAGCTGAAGTTTGTTGAGTTTTTTTGCTGTTGTTCATTTTTTCTTTTTTCTTCCTATATTCCTGTTTTATTTCATAGTGTAAGATAAGTTTCTAATTATAGACTCAAGCAAAGCCCTGCATATAGCATATAATTGATGCATTGGTTTCTAGATAGCATATGCTTCCACTGTAACCTATTTTCATGCAACAAAGTCACTGGTTTGATAGTCATTTCTTGGTGCAGTGTTAAAAACAGCAGCAGTTTTAAACCTTGATAAGTATCTGTTCAGATGAATGGATAAACAGTAGTGTGCTCCAATTTCAGTTAACTTATCCTCTGGAATGTAGCAGCAACTGGTGAAATGGGTTAAAAAAAGGAAATTAATTCCCTCTCCAACCACCCCCTTCAAAAAACAACATCCAGGGGGCAGTCTGAAGGAACAATCATTGTGAGTTGCATTTACATTTTCAGCAAGGACCAGAATAAATATTAAGTAAGCCAATCCATAATCTGATAATACTTGCTTTCCATTTCCAGAAATATATTTTTCAATAGTTTATTTTATAAAAGAACCCTTCCGGAATTGAAATATATACTTTTTTTTTTTTTTTAATTGCCTCTTTTTTTCATACACTGAAATTATATTTCAGGCCATCTTTATTTCTCATCTTTTTTAAAATAATCAAATCATGAAACTTGAGCAATACTCTGTAAACTTTAATTTTACTGCTTTCCAATAATATATAAACTCTGACTGTACGTAAACCACTGTGCAGAAACCACTTAGCAAAGAACAAAGGGAATTTTTAGTATGAGTTTAGTATGAGAAATAAAGAAGGCAGATTAAAAAGATCTTTTAGCATTTTTGTGTAAAAGATTTAAAAATTGAGGTCTCCTTCCAACTCATGAAAATTATATAAAATATTTGGAGCATTTTACAAAGCCAGGGAATGAAGAAGCATGAGATGAATTTTTAGATCCAGTAAGCACATTGTAAACATCCCTTGACCATTATATATGCTGGTAGAAGGAAGAATAAACTGAAAATGCTGCTTAAAATGTGAAAAGCATAAATATTTAAAAGCCTTTTAGAAGATCTAGCAGATGTACTATGAAGAATGATGTCTGGATCAAACTCCTTGCTTCTAATCATAACCCAGTCAAATACAGCTGTCTCTAACAAATTCTGATAAATATTTTAATCTCAGTAAGAAAATAAATGCAGTGATGTGCAAAATAAGCATATGAGTATCAATAAGATTATTATGTGCCTAATGTTTTTTTCTGGAGAGGAGTATGGCAGACACAACAGGAAAGAGCCTGACAGAGGTGTGTGCATGTGAGGCACAAAAGGGCTGGTGACAAGATCAGATACTAGCATAGATTGTGGGGAGGAAGAAGATAAATGTTGACATAAAAAACCTAAAACATCTTTATTTGTGTTTTCTTTTAGAAATGGTAGCTTGATCAGATCTGGGGGCTTGAGAGGCAGTGCTGTTAACAGGCCTGTGGAAGGACTTGAGTGGGGAGAATTGCAGCTGGACTGAAGCTGTTATGTGAAATACAGGCCTGCAGACCTTGCTGATGTGATCTGGGCTATTTTGGAAGTAATCACAATATTTAGGTCTGACATTGATGGATGAGTCCAGAGGTTATTCATAGATCCTGTTTAAAATAGGATTGAAATGTGCCCAATTTTTTTTTTTTTTGTAATATATTCCAAAGTGTGGAGGCAATCTACATTTTCAGAGCAACCAAATCAAAATCCTATTTGATTTCCCTCTTGGTTTTGCAGATTATGTTGAATATTGAAGTGTTTTTGCATTTAATGTTATTTCACTTTGTTCACAATGGTTAAATAAACAGGTTTTTTGTTTAGAAATACTTGTAACAGTATAACACTTGTAGTTTCTTTTCAATTCTTTTTAATGCTTTTGGTTTACTTACATGTAAAGAACTAGATCTTTCTGCAGGTACTCCTTTTTATATGGCTTACAAATAAAATAGTAAGGATTAAGTTAGAGGGCAGTCTTATAGATAAAGAAAGATCAAATCTGAATACAACAGAAAATCTCCAAACCCCTCTGAAAGCTCTAGCTATAACTGAATAAACATTTTGTTAAATTCTAAGTGGTTTTAGACAATACTTCTATTAATTTTCACAATATTTATTCAATTAAACACACACATATCTATTACTTTAATCAATTAAATAGTGTGTCAAGTATGTAAATGAGGCATATTTTTTTACCATGATCTTTACTTAAACCTTCCTCTCCAAAGATAACTACTAAAATAAGTCACAGTATAAAAATAGTATAGCAAGTAACCTAAGGACTAGATTCTGTTTGCATACTGAGTGGTATAAATCCACCCTAACTCCATTGATTTCAGTGGTTTATCTTAAACTGTGCTGTTATTAATGAATGTGCACCTAGTGCAGATGAGCTACTGATTCCTACAAAGTCCTAACACCAAGGAGCAGGATTTAGCCAGCAAAAAATAAGAAAGGGAAGGAAATGCCTACCTTCTTTTATTCCATCTGCAAATTTCTACTTGAATCCTGTACTGCAGGAGTGTCTGCCCTTTCAAGCAGAACGGATGCCAGGTCTCATAAGGAAGTACACAGGAGATGTACATCTTCAGCCTTCCTCTGCTGGATAACAAAAAGTGTGCCTATCATGGAGCTGCAGCCAGCTCCTATCCCATGACTGGCGTACAGCCTCTACATTTTCTTTCAACATACATGCTCTTGTAGTTATGTGGGTGGATGAGCACTTACTACATGTTGGGGTTGCCCAGATTTCTGCAGCTGTATTACATAGAAGTCTGGACATGCTGCAGGGAGAAGGGCTGATGAGCCCTTGGGAAAATCAGTGAGTGTTAGAACAGTTTAAATTACTTATGCCTTGCTTTTTGATTATGTCTCAGGTTGTCCCTGAGGACTAAGTCATGCAGTATATGAAATGATTGTACAGAAAGGATCAAATAAGAGGGCCATTGTAGAAGGTAACACCCCTGGACTGCACTAGTCCAAAGGATTATGTGCGATGGATATTCCTTGTCCATGCTAGGCAGCTCTGCCCTGGGGCACAACACTTCTGGAGCTCTTATTTATTAATCAAACTCCTTTACTTATTCCCTAGTAGGCCAATAATGTAATTTTTAAAAATGGCTTTTAATGTGTTTTTGTTTTTTCTTGCAATTAATGCCTTCTTCCAGGTTCAGTGTAAGTTTGATTACTTCTTAACCAGTTTATTAAATATACGGAGCCAAGAAGTAAGCTAAAGCTTTCAGTTTCAGTGATATTTGACAGATGAGAAACATCAAGACTAGCAACTGCCAAGCAGAGGCAGTTTTTCTCCCATCAACTTTGCCAAAATATAATCTATTATTTAGAAATCCTTTCTCCTTAGAAAATTCAAATTCTTAAGGCTTTCTACGTGTAATTGACCTTGAAGTTAGGAAAAGAGTTCCAGTACGTAATTAATTTAATTTCTTCTAAAACCTGCTTGCATACAGAGCCTTATGAACCACCTCAGAGGTAGCATAGCTTTTTCTCCCACCAAGGATGCATACTGCTGTATGGTGCAGTTATTAAACTTTGTCCTCATTGCATAGGTATTCATAAGGATACAATCATAGTTTTATGCAACATCACAGAAATTGATGGAGCTATATTAATACATAGTAGCAGTTAAGAGGTGTGCAATGGGCTTGATTCTTAGATAATTTAAGTATTGCTGAAGAATCCTTCATATAGTTTATCATCAGCAGTAGCATTAATGCAAGTGGGGAAGTTTGAATGAATAATTAAGCCTTCCTCATACTAATTCCAAAGTTCATGAGGTGGCAGTCAAAGCAGTAACAGGATGTATGTCAGACTACTTAAAGTATTGGGGATATGTCTAATCAGAAAAGCAAAATGATCATAGCACAATAAATGCCAAAATGTCTGAAAAAATTTTATGACAAGAAGAAGCACTGAAGAATGTGATAATTCAGATAAGCAGCTTTTTTTTTTTTTTTTTTTCTGACAAAAAGAATCTCCCTGGTATCTGCCTTCACTTATCCTTGTATTTTCCAAGTGTGGTGTTTTTCTTTTTTTTTTTTTCAATCTTTTTATTGCTGTAACACTAGTTGATTGAAAATCTCATTTTTTTAGATCTCCTTGAACATGTTTATTCAGGGGATGGGACTTGCACAAAACAATGCACTTGTATGAGGCAATACCATCACATCAGCCTTCATTATCATTTTTAGATTGTTTAACTGGGATACTTGTAAGTTATTGCTGCAGTTCCCGTGCTCCCACAAAATGGCCTCGATTGTTGTGTGCTGGATGCTGATACTACATCGACCTTAGATTTACCGTGATGTCTGAATTAGATGAGCATCCTATGTGCCACAACTGCAACTTTTCTCCCCTAATACAATGGGATGTTTTGAGCACAGGAGCTGAGGCCTTTCTTCATGTGAGTATGGATACAGCTGCTGTTTTTCTGTTTTATTTTTTTTTCCCTTAATGTTTGGTGGTAGGTTTTTAAAATTTTATTTATTTTTAATTAAAATACCATAATTACTATCTATTTCAAGCTCATAAGTTTATGCACATGACACAGCTTACTGCTTTGGTCTTCTTCAAAGGAGGATGCAGAGTGTTAGTTTCATATTTTCCACAGCTGGGTGATGTGTTCTATCCATTCCCCTCTATGCCACATTGCATGTCTTTAAATCTATCATGAGTCATTTTTCTTATGTGGAAGCTAATTAACATATTGGGAACAGATTGCTTACATTGTCTTGATATTTTCCTGAAGTAACCAGATGCTGTAATTACTGTGTATACAGTTCTTTTTGCCTTTAGGTTGTCAGATAGCACCCTTCATCATTTTAATTAACAGCATAAAGTTCTTTTAAATAGTAAAAGATGAGACAAATTTGTTTAGGAGTCTTTGTATGTAATAGGAAGAAAGATCTGTCCTGAAGGTAAAAACAAAACAAACCTAATTCAAATCATTCATGCTAGAATACTTAATTCCTTTCTTTTATTGCTATTATTCTTTAACTTAAATTATTCTACTTTTAATTATATTCCTTTTGTTTAATTTATATCATGTACATAGTAGTACTCCGTGTTGGTTTACTGCAAAATAGATCTAGATCTTCAGTAATTGCATTCCTGGTGAAACCTGTATTTGTTGGTCCTTGTTCTCTATACCACTGTTGACTTTGATTAGATTATTACCAGTGCCTCATTTCTTCTGATTTTTCTCAAGAAACTGAACAAACTGGATTGGTATGAAGAAAAAAGATACCTAATTGTTAATTACTTTTTAGGTGACAAGAAGCAATAAGCATTCTCTGAGATCTGTTTTAAAAAGGTCTGTACATAGAAGCAAAGGGAAGGAGGAACAAGGCATCAAAACATAACGATATTTATAAGGAATCAGTTAAATCAACTGGCTCTCCTCCTAGCCAGTATTGGTCATTTTTTCATAGGCAGATTTACTTATGAACAGTGTCAGCTTGACTGTATTTTGATTGGTCCTGTACACAATGTTCGCTATAGCACACTGCAGCACCTTTTGGATGAGAGGGATTTGTTATATCAGACTTCCATCAGAGGCTTTCTGAGATCCAAACACATTGTGTCATGTTTTAATCATCATTCTTGGCTATAGCATGTTCCAAACAACTGAAACAGATTTTCTCATGAGAGATATTGAAGAAAGATAAGAAAGAGAGAATTCATTAGAATGTGTCATCAGTTAAAATGCCAGACACATACACAATGAAAATGCTTGTTTTTAGGATGGTACTTGCATCAAATCCAAAAATAAGATTTCAGTCTTGGTTCATGTAAATGCAATGTTTAATTCATGACATTTGGTCCTTGTCATAGTCTATGACTATTCAAAATATTCTTTCCTATAACCATGTAAGGTCTTTTCAATTACATGATGATGAATACCATAATCTTCTGTCCTAACTTTCAGCTCAGTATGTTGTATGTTACACAGCTGTGAGAGAAATTATAAATTTATAGAAAACTATTATGTTTGCAAAATATATCTTGTTTGTTTGTTGTTTTGTTTTGGTTTGTTTTGTTTTTTTTTTTTTTTTTCCCCTACACCCTTACTAGTCATGGTGGACCACTAATAAATAAGAATAACAAAAGTCTTTTGAAGTCTATGTGAACTGTCTATTTGTGTCAAGGGAACATAATAAAATGGATATTTCTAATGGAAAATCTTGTTTTACACTCTTCTCTCTGAAATCAGAAGAAAGTGTAACATTAATGCCACATAGGAAATAAAGAAAAAAATGGATTAGGAAGTGGAACCAACTTTGGGAGCCATTAGAAGTCCAGGTGTCATTAACAACACTAGGTAAGTGCCAATCAGAGAAGAGAGACCTGTGTCTTGTTTTGTGTATTTGGTTGGTGGTTTTTCTGTACTTCAGGAACTCCTTAAATTGAAGAATATAAAACCATATTTGTTCCCCTGTTATATTGTCCCTTTATGGACAGACTTGTCTGATGATTTAACACCAGTCCCTGTGATGTACTGGTATTGTTAATGATGAGTTGTAGAAGCGTAGTGCGCGGTTCCAAAAGCAGTCTCCACCTTGGGGATCAGTCAACTAAAGACAGTTAAAGGAAGGTTTTTCTTTTTTCTTTTTTTTTTTTTTTTGTGATTGCTGATGAACTTAGTTAAGTGTCAACACCAAAGTTTCCCAGACTGTGGTTGCCAGACCATGTTAGTGGTCTGTGAATTAAACTACTAGACCACACAATGCTTAGGATGTCAGTTGCTAAGTTAGATAAGATCATAATGTGAGGTTTGAGATCCATTAACTGCTGCCAGTGGACACACCAGCCTTCTTATTGTGTATGAGGAAAAGAAATGGGGCAGGGCAATCATGAAGTAGGAAGCCACTGTCAAAGAAAGAGCAGCCTGAAGAAGCAGCTGGAACTAAGAATCAACAGGGAAATGTGAGAGAAGACCAGAAACCAGGGCTCAAGGCTGGAGAGATGGAAAACAAGTCTGGAACGGGTGCAGGTTTTTCAGGCAAAGCTAGAAATCCAGTTAAGACAGAAATAATGAAAGGAGATGGAGGCAAAGATCATAGACTGTTTGAGTGGGCTGCGTAGCCGACATGATTCTTGTCAGGTCTCAGTACTGTTGTACAAAGTGGGAATTACAGAGAAAAGGACTTTTATCCCAGCTTCAGTCTCATCTGTTGCTTACTCGTGCTGAGTCATCACCTAGCTTATTTTACCTCTTGAACACCAACTTAACAGTAATTGATATGCTGAATGTCTTTAATTTTACAATATCCTGTGATACCAGTAAGCAGAAATACCACTCGCTCCATAGAGCATTTTTATGAGGTTGTTTCATTAAAATTTTGATTTTTTCCATGAAAGAGGCAGGAGACTTAGCTGCAGGATATGCAATCTGGAAATCAGCCAGCTAGAGACTCTGAGTTTTGTCAAAGCCATGGTACTCTGTTGTGCTGCAAAGGAGCTGAGCAGGGACAATGAGGGGCAAACAGGAGGTGTTTGAAATCTACCTCGGCTCTAAACTAGCTTCATGAGAATCTTTCTGTTTAACAATCTCCCAACAAGAATAAGCAGCTCCCCACACCCTCAAACCACACATCAAATTTAAAAGCAATTCTACATCCATGCATCTACATCAGAATGCTGCTGGATTTAAATTCATTAGTATCACTGCTGGCAGTCAGTTCTGACTGAAGTGAAAACCCAAACTGCTGTAATGCATTGTTGGAGTGTTCTAAAGATGATGAGATTATCTATCTTCAGTTAAATTCTAACAATTTAGCTGTGTGTAATTTGATCAATTTGGATGGTACCTCCCTCACAACCAGAAAGCAATGTTTTTTATAAAACATGGTGCTCTGGGTGATGACTACTTTGTGTCTTATTCACAATATTGTATGTAGTTCCAGGGTTGAGATGACTGTTTTGAACCAACAGAATAAGGATGTTGTTATCTAATATTTGTATTCTGAAGGGCAGGTGGATGAATGAATGTCACTACAGGAGCACACCTTATTTCTATGCTGGTAAAGCAGACTAATATGGAAAATCTTGTATTGTATTGTTTTTTGCCGTATTTCTTTCTTGAGTTGTAGTCTTCTCTTTTACTGTCAGATTATTTTCTTCAATACTGACTTCAGTTCAGGAATTATATATATATGTACATAAATGGAAATTAAAAAGAAATGTTTTATACAGTAATTAATATTTTTGATGGTTTACAAATTGAAAAAAAAAAAAAGAAGTGATTGGGAAAAGCAGACAGAACATAGTTCTTTGTCCACTACTCTTCTAAGAAAGTAGTAGCTAGGAATACTATTTTGCTGGGGCTTATACATTTTAAATAGAGGTATAAGAAATGTCTTTTTTAAAATTGCATGAATTGATGAAGAAAACAGCTGTGAGTGGTGGTCAGTCACAAGAACGAAATGATGCAAATGGCAACAGGAGAAGCAAGGATATTTTTTTCACAGAACTATACTGCTCCATCTTATGAATGTACCACAGCTGATAGTTACATTCACACAGATTTTAAATATGTTCTGAACAATTTTTAGGAAACAAAATGTAGGATTGGGGACATCTACTTTGAGTTTCCTGTTCTCCTGTCCATTCAGTATTATTGAATATATCCGTATACAAACTGCCCCACTGCATCTCAATTGAATATAAGATACATTCCTCCTTTCACCAGACTGAAGATATCACTGTTTCTGCACAGTTGTAGACAACCATTTTGGTCCAGTTGAGAGGCAGCTGCTTTGAAGGCTGGGTAACGGGTTTGCTATACCAAGTTTGATTGCTTAGTGTCTAGTGACAGAGCAATCTAGATTTGGGACAGAAGTCTCAAAAATGACAAGAAATGCTATGTGCTGTATTGAAATAGTGCAGATATCCCTGTGATTAAATGTACCCTCCCACTGACCCAGTGGGCTCCGATGGACTGTAGGACTGGAGTTCAGGTGTCACAGATGTTAAAATGGTGACCTTTTAACCTATGGACCTCTGCCACCTGCCACTGCATTGTGCTGTGCCTTTTCTGGGTTTTAAAATGGTCTGCAGATAAGTTAGTGTACCTGTCATCCTGCACCCAGTGAGATTTGTGCCTCATATTTCAGCAGTCCCTTCAGTAATATTGGTCACATTTTAAGGTTTTGAATCCCTCATATTGTAGATTTAGTTTTATTTTTCTGTAGATGTTCCCTGGAGCCAAAACAGAAGGAAGGGGAAATCTTTGCTGTAAAAGTCTTATATTTATGAGGTTTATGGTGACAGGGAGGGGGAAGATCCTTAAAAAATAACTCTAGTTGTTTTAAATCCTTTGTTCACATTTCAAAATGATCTGTAGAACACAGTTTTGCATCTATAAAACAAACAAACAAAAAATCTTGTGGTGATGTTGTTAATAAAGCAGGTGGCTCATCTTTCAAAATCCCATTTTAGCCAGGCAGTGATTTTCAATGAAATCTGACATGTTAATTTTTACTAGACTTAGCAGACCCCAAGGCCTGTTGAAAGTCATCTGAAAAAAGCCTTCTTAATAGCTCAGTTTTCTTTTCTGAAGCTGTTGTATCTCCTGCATTTATAGAGATTTGGTTCTTTTACAGCTGTATTAGTTGAGCAGCAAGCTAACTCTGGCAACACAAAGTAGGCTAGTTATACAACATTGAAGAATAATATCTCCTGCAAACCATTTAGTGAGCACCTTTATACATTGGCAACTATATTTTCATTTTTCCATTTATTGTAGAGAAATAATCCTTGGGAAACTATTGACATAGTTGATGTCAGCTGGGGAATTGGAGCCAGCTTTGCAAATATGTTAATTATCACTGCAAATGATAGAGAGCACTGGGACAAATCCAAATCTAGTTTGAATCCATTGACTTCTCTGAGCTCATAGAGGATTTTGCATGTTAATCACATGAATTTTATTCAAAAATGCCTTCCAGTCTCCTGGTTCACATTTTATTAAAAAAGACGGTCTGCTAGCTGCTCATTAAGATACTATGCTTAACAGAGTGGATAAGCAGTGATACTTTTTGAACAAGTGTGGTTATTTACTTGTAACTATGTGAGCAGAATAATAATGACTTAAGAAATTTAGATGAACGGCATTGTATTTGTGGTCTTGTTTCCAGCACAGAATGAGAAGCATGTTTTTGGTTGAGCTCAGCTATGGTTCTTATCTCAAAAAAAATAAACATGGGTATTTTTGCTCTTACCTCTCCACAGTCTTGTTTCAGTGAGTTTAACTGTCCAAGAGCTACATCAGCTTGTGGCATACCGATCTCCCTCTGGACTTCAAAACTTGCAGTGGCATCAAGCTTTACCCATCAAAAAAGTTTCAATCATTTATCAGCAGTCCTGGCTAACTGGGGAGGTCTCAGTTGACTGGAGGTTAGAAAATATGATGCTCATCTACAAGAAGGGTCAGAAGGAGGATCCAGGGAACTACAGAGCTGTCATGGTGCCTGGGAAGTTTATGGAGCAGATCATCTTGAGTGCCATCACATGACATATAGGACAGCCAGGCAATCAGGCCCAGTCAGCAGGAGTGTATGAAAGGCAGATCCTGCTTGACTAACCTGATCTCATTCTATGACAAGGTGATCCACTTAGTGGATGAGGGAAAGGCTGTGGATGTTGTTTACTTGGACTTTAGTAAAGCTTTTGATACAGTTCCCCACAACATTCTCCTGGAGAAACTGGCTACTTATAGCTTGCACAGGTGTACTCTTTGCTGGGTAAAAAGCTTGCTGGATAGTTGGGCCCAAAGAGGGGTGGTGAATGGAGTCAAACCCAGGTGGTGACCAATCACACATGATACTCCCCGGGGATCAGTACTGGGGCCAGTTCTGTTTAAAAATCTTTATCAATGATCTGCAAAAGGGGATCAAGTGCACCCTCAGTAGGTTTGCAGATGACACCAAATTGGGTGGGACTGTTGATCTGCTTCAGGGTAGAAAGGTTCTACAGAGGGATCTGGACAGGCTGGATCGATGGGCCAAGACCATTTGTATGAGATTGAATAAGGCTGAGTGCTGGGTCCTGCATTTGGGTCACAACAACCCCATGCAATGTTATAGGCTTGGGGAAAGCTGCCCAGCGGAAAAGGACCTGGGGGTCTTGGTTGACATCCAGATGAATATGAGCCAGAAGTGTGCCCAGGTGGCCAAGAAGGCCAACAGCATCCTGGCTTGTATCAGAAATAGTGTAGCCAGCAGGACTAGGGAAATGATCATCCCCCTGTACTCAGCAGTGCTGAGGCCACACCTCAAATACTGGGTTCAGTTTTGGGCCCCTTGCTACAAGAATGACACTGAGGTGCTGGAGTGTATCTAATGAAGGGCAACAAAGCTGGTGAAGGGTCTAGAGCACCAGTCCTATGAGGAGCAGCTGAGGGAACTGGGGTTGTTTAGTCTACAGAAAAGGAGGCTCAGGGGAGACCTTATCACTCTCCACAAATTCCTGAAAGGAGGCTGTAGCAAGGTGGGTGTTAGTCTCTTCTCCCAAGTAACAAGCAATAGGGCAAGAGGAAACAGCCTCAAGTTGTGCCAGGGGAGATTTAGATTGGATATTAGGAAAAATTTCTTCACTGAAAGGGTTGTCAAGCACTGGAACAGGCTGCCCAGGGGAGTGGTTGAATCACCATCCCTGAAGGTATTTAAAAGATGTGTAGATGTGGCACTTAGGGACATGGTTTAGTGGTGAACTTGGCAGTGTTAACAGCTGGACTCAATGATCTTAAAGGTCTTTTCCAACCTAAATGATTCTATGATTCTAAATTGGAACTTGCATCTTTCCCCTACGTGCTGCTCAAGTAGAAGCTATGTGGGATGAATACTGTGCTGGTGCCAGCAGGAGGGCCAGGATTCTTCCCCTGCATCATTTTAGGTTTGAGGCATGGATTGAAGGGTTAAGAAGAGAGTTATCACACACCTTCTGAGCTCTGTAGAGCATGACAGCTCTGGCTCTCGTGCTAGATGTGACATCTGGGGTGCTCCTCAAACCCTTGGTACTGTCAAAGTGAGCTTTTTTATATATCCTATGCAGTGAGTGGGAGTCAGCAACTTGCTGAAGCTCTCCAAGTCAACCTGTTACTTGTAAGAGATGCTTACCAAGCCATAGGCTGAATATTGATTGAACTTGTGAAAAGCTTTCTCAGTAGGAATCAGTCTCAATAAAAGATTATCACGTGTTTGAAATGTCATTTATTTTCCACAGAGGATAAATAACATTCCTTTTTCAACTGTCAAATCAATGTCTCTGAGTTTTCCATGGTAGGTGATGACTGAGATAAACTCCTGAGGGATCACGTCTAGGACTTTCCACTTACATGACTCATATGCTGCTTCATCAAGAATACATCTAGAAAATTGCAAAGGCACATATTTTATGAATTAAATATTTTAAATGGATCAAATAGCACTGAAGGAGATGGCATCTTCAGGTATACAAGATAAGGAGAGAATGCAATATGAAGAACTGGAAAGCAGAAAATGTCTGGAAAGCTGTATTCTGAAGGAGAAATAAGATGGTGTCTCTTACCGCCTGCTTGAATTCACAAGTCACTTCTATATCCAATATACAGAACAAATCTTTAAAGTGGCACTGTTTCTACATCTGGCTTCTGAAATTCCTTGTTTTGTGTCTAAACTTGGGTACTCAGTGCAGTGTGCTTTGAGAATTTTCTTGCATATTTACTAGAATAATCATCATAATGAATTCAGTAGCGCTCTCTTACTGTGGTTATCATTCTTCCCTGTCTTAAATAGGAAATTATAATTTAATTTGAGATTAATTTTTTTTTTTATGTGTTAACATTGTATGAGAGGGTCCATCTAAGGCACAGTACTTCATGCTTTGGGGAGTTTTGCCATGATCTGGTAATAAATGATGGAGCTAGACTGCCCATGCCCAGGAAGGAGATACTTCATTATGACACTACAGTGACAAAATAATTTGCTCCTGCATGAATTAAGATGAACTGGGTTTTATAACTTTAGTTTGTGCTTGTGCAGATAAGTGTTTACATTCCTCTCCAATGTACAGAGGTTTTTCATTTGATACTTCGGCTACCTACAGAGAATATGCATTTGAGCTAGCAGAGAACAGCACTAGGCAGCTTTCTTTTTTCATATTGTTTTATCTGTTTTGTTTTTTTTGTTTGATTTATTACATGCCAGCAATTTCATAACACGACAGACTCTCCCCTTTTCAGTTAGTTTACATACAGTACTGAAAAATTTTCCATCTACAGAGCTGTAGATGGTGTGAAAAAAAGCCGCTTTCTACTAGGTGTATATTTTAGGGTGTAAATATAGTAAAGTATCCTCTTCTCAGCAGTAGTGAAGCCACACCTGCAGTGATAGCTCCAGTTCTGGGCTCCCCAGTACAGGAGAGAGAGATGGAGCTGCTGGAGAAAGTCCAGCAAAGCATCACTAAAATGATGAAGGGACTGGAGCTTCTCTACTATGAGAAAAGGCTGAGGCAGCTGCAACTGTTCAGCCTGAAGAAGAGAAGGCTCAGGGGGATCTAATTACTGTATATAAATATCTGAACGGGGCTGCAAAGAAAACAGAACCAGGCTCTTTTCAGTAGTGCCCAGCAACAGGACCAGGGGCAATGGGCTCAAATTGCAACACAGGAGGTTCCCTTTGAGCATCAGGAAACACGTTTTCACTGTAAGGGTGACCAAGCACTGGCACAAGATGCCCAGGGAGGTTTTGGAGTCTCCATCCTTGAAGATACTCAAAAGCCATCTGGACATGGTCCTGGACTACCTGCTCCAGGTGGCCCTGCTTGAGCAGGGGGTTTGAGCAAGATAACCTTCAGAGGCCTCTTCCAACCTCAGCCATTCTGTGGTGCTGTGATTCTGTGAAATGTCAGACTTCATGATTTTGAGTCGAAATCCATGTGGAATTAGTGCTTTGCACGTCCATCCAAAGTCCTGAGCAGATGCTGGTTTGCACTTGCTGAAGTATACTGGAATCTACTGGACACAACACAACAGTTTTTATGTGTGTCATTTGGAAAAAAATAATTAGCATCAACAACCTGTGTACCAAGCTGTCAGTGTGTTTGCACTCAGGCATAGGAAAAGACCTCATCTCATCCATTTCATTTGAGTCTGCCTCTTCTGTAGCTAATGCCTATCTGTTTTTTAATAAAGCTGGCTGTGAATGGGTAGCCTTGTGCTTGACCTTCCCAATTTACAGGGCTTGATCAGTGATAACTTTGTTTGATAGAGGGGTTTTGTATATCAGGCAGCTGCTAAGGAATTAACTTCAGGTTAACAGTGTCTTGATTCAGTCTCCTAAATATAGACATCTGGTGCCATTGGATATGCTTTGCAGTGTCCCCTGTCCTCCAGCTGCTTGTCTCAGGAGTGTAGACTCCCATTGGCCTTGACTTATCTTTGCCACCACTGTGCAGGATGTCTTTGATAACAGAGGTCTCAAATGGTGCTAGACACTTATGTAGGCCACTGAACTGATGCAAAAGTCTCTTGTATCTCAGAAATACAGCCATGCTGACCATCTAATAAATTTAATGTCACGGGTATGTTACAGTCTTCTGTTGTTTCTGTTACCCTCTGGTTTTTAAATAAAGTTTATATTCTTGATGATCAATCCAGGATGATATTTTCTTCTTCCTCTACTTTTCATTCAAATTAGTTTTGAGCATGATAAAGACATAAGACTCTTGGAGGTAGATGTGGATTTACTGAAAAGTGAAGAGGCTAGAGCCTCTTGGAGTGCCACTTGATACAGCACACCTTAGCCTTTATGTGGGCTTCCTTGCAGCTCCCAAATTTATCTGCAGTTGAATCCACAACTTTACTTATGTTTAACTACCTGAGACCTTCTGATCCCCAAAGTGCTGCCAGACACCTATGACTTGGTATTTATTTTTTTGTTTTGGTTTATCATAACTGAGCAAGAAAATGTAGTTCTCATGTAAGGGTCTTTTCTGATTGCAGGTCACGCTTACTCACAGAAAGGTAAATTACTGCCTGCAGGACAGGCCTCTGGTATACCCGGGCTTCCTGGATAGCTAAATGGATCATTCCATTTCAGTGCTCACTCACTTGTTGGCCTCTCCCAGACTGATCACAAAAGCACTTATCCTGTAAATGCTTACTCATGGAAGTAATAATACTGTAATTAGAAAGTACATGGGGTTTGGAAACATTAGGATTTTTTTTTTGAGTAAGCACTTGCAAGGCAAAGCCCAAGGGCACCGGAAAGGATGATAATTTTCTGCATAGTACATTGTCTATTTTTATCTTGAAGTCTGGATCTTTACATAACTTTCTATTAAACTGTTTGAGATCTTCTCTTCCTAGACCAGTCAGGAAGCCCAATGGGCAGACATTCTTATGTTTCAAAGCATTTTCTAATGACTCCCTTTTAAAATTAAATTAAACATTAGCCTGAATTATAGCTGTGATCTGCTTCTGAAGTCCTTTTTAAGCACTAAATTTTATCCTTTCAGTGTCTGTGTCCTTTCTTCTGTCCCGCTGAATCTCACTTCAAGCTTATCAAATAACTGCTTTAACAGAAGTTGGCATTCAGTTTCATTACTTATCCTTTTAAAATGAGATTGTTTACAAATGTCTTCCCAACACCCAACATACATGTAGGTGTGCTTTTTCACCTGCAACAATGAAGAAGACAATGGAGATGTGTACATGCAGGGGCAGCTTTGCCACAAAGACTGAAAGATAGTCATCAAAGCAAAAAATTCACTAGTTCAGTGAATGGAGGACTGTGAGCTACCCAGACAGACATTAACTGGTACGTATATGCTTGGCTTGCTGCTGCTTCTATTACCACTCTTCTTAATAGTACTCTGACTGCCTTTAAAAACAAGACCCTTGTAAGAACGCTTCCATATCTCAAACTGTTCTTGTGATTTTACTCTCCAGTTATTTTCTTCCTTCAACAGTTTATAAAAACTGTTTGACTCAAACTCCAGAAACATTACAGCAAAGGGTGATGTTTTGCCAAGCCATATGTTCTTAAATGGTGTATTTTATGCAGTTGATAATAAATACTTTAAGGCATAGTAGCTAAAAAATAATTCCAACCTAATGTGAGCAGGCACACTTCCAGTGATTTCGGCACTTACGTTAGGGATGAATTTAAGTGTCTGTTTTCACTCAGGACTGGGCATAGTGTTCACACTGTGTAGGTTTCATTGGCATTAGGTGTTGGGCTGGGATCTAGAATAATATTTCTTTTTTCTAGTCTACTCAAGAATTACTTCACTCTATTTCCAGCTTTATTGCTTTGCAGAACTATTAAAACACTGATATAAAATGTTTACTAAGTATAAATATCTTGCCTGGTATTTGATAATTTTCCTACCTCAACAGCTTTTTAAAGACATTGTTCATCTGAAAACATTTTAATCCTCTTTTACATTAATAAAAAACTAAAACTTCTAATATGTGTGCTATTCTAAATAAAAATACTTACTGTAGGCTGTAAAATGTCTATTCAAATGAATCATAAATTGTAATGCAAAAGTTAATCTCCAATAAACAAACCTTTTAGTCCTGCCTACTTGGAATGTCAAGGAAACATATATTTCCTACCAGTTAAAGTAGCAATGCTTACTTTATACTTGTAAAAATACGCTGCACAAGAGTTGCTTATCTCAGATTTGGTGAGAAGAGACCAGATAGCTCGGAGTGCCAGGCTAACAGTCTGGCTTAGTGTGCTGACACTCACATTTTCTCTATCTTGAAAGGCTTTTCTTGGTGCTCTTTCTGCTTTCTTTTTTCTTAGATGTGAAACAAGAAGGTTTTTAACACTGGTGGATCCTAAATTGTTGAAAATTTTCCTTCATTCTTATTCCTTCATTGCACATCTCCAATTCCTCTCTTTCCTACCCCGATTTAAATCTGTGTTTTGCTCTGCTGTTTTAAATAGATATCTGAGTTGTGTGGTGATGACATGGCGGTTGAGCACACCCTTCCAGCTTAAATACTGTTTTCATATTATTTGAAAATTGTTAAATTGGAATTACAAGAAATATCTACTTATACCAGCAAACTATAATTGCATCATAGTAGTCAGAAATGATAGAGTATCATGACATCTTCCTGACTTTGTTTTTGGTCTTCAGAAAACCAGAAATTTCTATGTGAATTGTAACCTTTCAGAAAAGGTTTTTAAATCATTGTAAAATTTAAGATTTTTAATTTTCATTCTTTCTAAAGAATTTCAACATGAAAAAAGGAAGATGTAAGGAAATAGGTATTACTGTCATTTTGCTCTTTAAAAGAATGCTGTATTAAATGGAGTAATGTGTTGAAATGCCATAAGCAGACAAACCCAACTCCTTGATCAAGGGATACATATTAATGAACGGAGAAGAATTTACAGCATAACTGCCATTTTAACAGCATGAAAGAAGTTTCAGGAACATGAAGTCCTTAAGTGATTTATCTTTAAAAATACATAAATAAATAAACTATTTTTTTCCCCTCAGATTCTTAAAAAAGAGACAGATTATAAACATGTTACACCATTATTAATGAATCATCAAATGTTAAGCTTTGATCATCCTCCCACAACTCCCATAATGTTTTGGTTTCTTGTCTGATTACCTGATGTACTTCCATGGGTTAGTCTACGCCAAGTCATTTCATGATACCATGGATTTTAATAGTGGAATTATGATAGACTTCTTGGAAGCAGAAATTGGCCTCAGTATTACAACTGTATCTTTATTCTTCTCTAACACCTATTGGGGATCTGTAGAAAAGAGTTTTGACCTAATTTTATCGCTGGTATAGAAATGAACAAGGTATTAAGGAAATAGACTACTGATATATATGGCTAGAAAGTACCTACGGAGGAACTAAAAATTATAAATATTTCTTATAACAGTAGCCAACTACTACTTCCTTAACTAATCAAAAACATTAGTGAATTCTCACATCATTTTGACATATTTGAATAACGTACTAATTTGGTTTTATCTTCTGAACAATGAAATACAGGGAGTTTTTCCCAAAGTCATTCAGTTCCTTAAATCCTCTAAACTACAAACCTATCTGTGCTCCCTGTGTGACTCCAAAATCACACTGGGAGTTGAGAAAAGAAGTTGTGTTATAAAATAGAACAAAAAAAGTTTAGAGAGAAAAATAAATGCAGAAACCTTAAGTAAAAGTAAGATGTAGTAACACTTGCAGATAGCAAAATTTTTAAGAGCAAGAAAAAAATTCTGAAAAATGTCATTTGCAATCAGTGTCAGCAATATCTATCCATCCATCCATCCATTGAGACAGTAATTACTTGGCCTTAGTCTTGCTGATACAGGAAATGCAGTCTTGGTCCTCATTTGGTGAGTGGAAAAATCTTATTGACACCGATAGGGCTGACATTTCACTCAATGCCTTTCTAATGCAGGCCTGATATAAAAGCTATCCAACTCACATTGCACCCAGTAGGAGTTTTGCCACTGACTTCACTGGTAACAGTGCTGGACCTTTTGCCTTTGGGCTGTGAGGCTGAAATCAATGAGATTTCTGCTTTAAATTAGGTCATGTATTCCAAACCTAGTCCAGCTTCGGATTTTCTTTTTCATAGCATTTTTTCTGTTTGGTTTCTTTGTTATGACTACATCAGGGTCATATCCACAATCTGGTATAAAGTAGAACAGTCTGTTTTCAGTGTACACATTAAGGTGGGCATAGATGTTATGTTGTGTTACAGATTCAATTGATCTGAGCTCGATTTGGCTGTGATGTAACTTCCATTGGTCTCAGTGAAACAAAAGTAGAAATACATCTAGCCCATTTTTTTCTATATCAGAGCAAAAATAGGTTTTTGTAAATTAAAAAATAAAACAGAATATTTGCTTGATGCTGCTTTTCAAAATTGCTTTGAAATATGCAGATTAGTAATCTGTAGCCAAAACTGGGGTTAACAAAGTTGAACATTTTATCTGCTGTCTTAAGTATTGAAATAAAAATGCCAGAAGCTAGTGATCATCTTGTAATAATGTGTAATTTATATGAGCATATCAGTCTTGTTTATAAGTAAAAACTTCTATGTAATAGAACTACTTTTCAAAGGAAAATATAGCCTAAAGGGTATGCATCACACTTCATTTCAAAAGCCCTGGGAGAACTTCTCACTGAGATTCTTACAATTTATACTTTTTTTTTTTTTTTAATGCATCAATGGAAAAGTACTAAAAGGTTGGAATATAAGAAAAATGTCAGCATTTTTAATTGTTATTCTTCTGTGCATTTTTATATGTACACACAGACTCTGTGATGTCCAACAACATATTTTTGTATAATGGAAATTCTATATATATTCATTTGTGTAGTTGCAAGTTGAGCATTCTTTATAGAAATAGATAACATTTTAGTATTTCTGTTTTACTTTCTGTGCAATAATTGTCATTGCTATGTTATCTGAAGATGCATAGTATGCATTATCAAGTACTTAAGTGGTGTACTTTGGCATTATACATTGAGAGGATAATATTTAGTACAACATGATAATTATGGGGAAAAAAAAAAACCAGGGAACTGTAAACATCTAACTTGCAAATGAAGACCAACTTGGAAAAAATAGACTAGATTTGGATTTTCACATAAAACTTTTTAAAAATTGCTTATTTCATTTATATAATTTTATTAATTTATTTATTTTGATTAAACAGTCAGTGCTTGTAGATTGTTCTCTATTAGCAGGTGTAATTTTTGTTTTTCTCTCTCTACCTGACATATTTTGCTCTGGTCCTATGTCTTGTAAAGCATGTGTATAACCAGTTTTGCTTTTATTTCACAAGCAGTGAGAGAGCAGATTAAATTTTCCCTGGTCTGTAAGTATGTCAACTCTGAGCACTGGAGCCTGGTGCAGATCTGCTTGAGTCGATGCGGATTTGAATAGATAAAGATATACAGTGCAGCATTTTACCAGCACACTTACTGGCACAAAAGCTGTTTGCACAGCACTGCTGTAGCACTTCCAGCTTCGTGCGCTGCTAGTCTGGGTCTCACATTCCTTACTGCTACTGGCTAGTGTATCTGAAGGCAGCTCAGCTCAGCTTCAGTTCATCTACCTACACAGAATATATGCAAAAGCTAGGAAGTTACCAACACCATATAAAATCTCATTTTCTGTTGAACAAAGCTAACTTCCGTATTCTACAGCAAAATTATCTTTGCAGAAGAGCACCTGGACTAATTTCGCTGTGCAGAATAATATATTTAAAAACACATTTGTGACATATAGGCCTTAAATAAACCTAGAAACACCTTAAATCACAGAGATTCCTCTAAATCTATTAATAAAAATATTATCTCTATCAGTCCATCATAGATGAAGTTTGTCTTTGTTGAAAAATATGCGTTGGCTTGAAGAGAATGGCAAAGAGTGAAGTTGAGTCAAGACTCACTGGACTTGCCCTGTCAACAGAAAGTTTAATGTATAGTCTTATTTAAGACAAGGTTGGTTATCCATTTTAGGAATATTCTAAAAGAGCTGAGTTGTTGTTTGGATGGTTGTGTCTGTAATTGATGCTCAGCTACACATGTTTTTGACATGGTACCCACTGAGGATTTTGGATGGAAATCTCACAATTTAGAGGTGAGTATTTTTTGAATGCCTGCTGAGGGAAAGACCTTCCCTAGGGTCTTGAACAAAACATACTCCTAGGTGACTCAGTATTAAGCCAGTGCAAAAATGACTGGTATTTGTGAGTGAAGTGACCCAGGCCATGCTTAGACCGTGGAGAGTGAACAGCACTCTGATGCAAAAGGGAATCCCAATTACCAGGCAGAAGGCATGCAGAGCTCCAGTTTGGGCCAGAGAACAGTGCATTAACCTATTTACATTGTGGAAAAGAGTGCAAGGTAAGATAAAGGCTAACATAAGGAAAAGGTTGGAGGTATTGCAGTGGATAACATCCCTGCACAGGAATATTAAAGATTTGCTTGACACACATCATGAAGCAAGAGGACAGTAAAATCCCTAGGCCTGGGGCATAATCCCCAGGAATAAAAACTAATATTGAAATTTATGTTTGGACTAACCACCTGAAGGCAAAAGATGCACAAGTCAGCTTTGCAACCAAAAAGTTATGTGAGAAGCATCGTGTGAAAGTAGCCTCACTCCACTTTGCAATGAATGTATGCTTTTCAGTGGAATAAAAGAGTACATGATTTCTGAAAATGAAGAACAGTAGAGAGGAATTTATAAACTATTAATTTGATCTGGATTCTTTCACCAGATCTCTGAGGATGCTACTGCAGGAATCCCAAGTGACATGGCAAGGAAAGTAGAGAAAGACTGGGAATTGAAATGGCTAGTAAAAGTCTGCAGTTGTGAGGTACTGTGACAATGCAGAAAATGTGCACTCCTAGGTCTCTTTTGAATATTCCACATAAACTTATATATTGCAAGGACACAACTTTATATAAGTCTTGACTGTGCACGGACATGGCAGAATGCAGAAACAGTATATTTGTACCACACAGCTGAAAAGAGGAAGCATTTTTTTTTTTTTTTTTTTTGGCTAAGAAGAGAGTTTGTTCCTTCCATAGGGATGTCCAAGGATAACTGTTTTGAAAACCACATTAGGGCATCCTATCAATGGACATGCAAAGATGAGGGAAAACTTTATTTTTCTTAGAGGAGGCTGTAGGAATTGCTATTTCTCTGGCCAGGAAGTGTACAGTTAATGACAAGTTGGGTCTAAGACAAGTGTAGTAAAAAAGCCTTGTGTGCTCAAGGGAAATGTATGGGGAAATGTGTTAATGTAGTAATGAGATTCATCTGTAGTTGACATATCAAAGATAAATGTCAACTTATCTATTTGTTAATGGATCTATTAAAAGCTTTGTTTATACTTTCTGTCTACTTTTTTTTCCTCAAGCACTTACACACAGATGGATTGTGCAAACAAATACTTCATTAAATGTAGGACTTGGAGCCAAGTGAACACTTCTGAGTCCAGAATCATGTCAATTAACCCAATTTAATTGCTTTCTTAATCCACCCTCCCCTTTTTAACATTTCTTTTTAAGTTTTTGGATAAGACAAGTTGGGCACTGACTAATTCTATATGACGGAATGACTCTATACATCTTATTTTATTAATAAAAATACTTCCTCTTTTCTCAAAATGGCATAGTACCATGGAATATAAAAACAACACAAGCACCAAAATCCAAAACGCTTTGTTTGAATGAGTCAGTGGGGCAAAATTGGCAGGAACAGCCTAAGATTCCTAAGCTCAATTGAGCTGGTGAGGGGAGGAGAATCCTATTTAAATATAACAACCATTTTGTTTAAAATGAGTTCTAAGACACATTTTTCTTACTGCTAAACAGCTACTTTGTCAGTATCAATAGTTCAAAGAAATTTGGCTTTAAGTTGAACTAATGATTCATTACATGTCTAGTTGCAACATATACACCTAGGTTTGTTGCTTGGACACAAAAAAAAATGTTTTGATTGGAGAAAGTTCTAAAGTATATAATAAGAAATGGAGTTTTAGCTACAGCTAGCTGTATAACACAGAAAAGACTATTTTTTTCATGTAACATGTGCAGTGCAAATCATTAGCTTGATTTTTTTGGGGAAAACAAAAATTTACTTCCTTTGACCATGAACCAAATCTTCTGAAAACTGACAGTAAATGGATCTTTTGTTACTTCTTAATGACTAAGATAACAGTATGACTTTTTGATTTGCTCTTGTATGGTCTTTTCAATAAATGAAAGACCAAGTGGTTCAAAAAGATGCATTTAATCCTAGATTTTTGAGAGCTATATCATTAGCATATTGTTAAATGTAGGACTTCTGAATTAAATTCTGTACAATAAATCAAAAAATTACAAGCTGGTACAATGTTATATATCAAAACCTAAATTTGTAATATTTCCTCTTCTACTGTATATACCTTATTACCTTTGGCAGGCATATATGATATTTCTAAGTAATTAGATGAAGGACTTTTGCTACACAGGAATTTTTGGAATGGCATAGAGGATTGATCATGTGATGCCATATTCCTTTGCAAATGGATAACTGATTATTTTTTTCCTAGTGTGAAAAAAAAAGAAACCAAACTTAAAATAACAGTTACTGAATATTAGTTACCGAATCCATGAAAATTTTAGGACCACAAGCATTGTTATCAGTCCTCCCAGTTGTTCAAATGCTCCCAAATAACAAAGAGGATTTTTAATAGTAAAAAATTAAATATGAAGTTGTTCATAGGCCAACACATAGCTTTGTCAAATTTCAACTTTCTCAGACCCTCCACAGATTTCTATAAATCCATGTAATTTGACCAGTTCCAATATCTGTGAAAATCCAGAATTTGCAATTAAGCAAACAGAATCTTCCTCTGCTGAAAAAAAAAAATGTGATTGAGCACAATACCTTTAATGTATCTCTCCAAAGAAACATTTAATTTTTCAGTCCTTCCAAACAATGTTAAAATAATGACTTAAACATAAACTCTCATTTGGTTTTCTCATTATGCTCGCTGAAGTTAATGGGACTATATGCATGCTTAAACATATACTCTAGAGCTTTCATTATAGGTTGTAGGTCAGAATGGCAGGGGGATAATATTTAATCAAGGAAGCAAGTTTTAATTCAAACTTCCACCGCACAGTTATGTCTAATACTGAAGGAAATTATTTAAAAACTGCTGGCACTAAATCTGTATTCAGCATGATTTTAAAACCACAGAATAGTCTATTAAATTTTTCTGGCATGTGAAACTTGGAACATGAAAAATTAAGGGACTGTTCCTGCAACTCTTGCTTGAAAGAATAAGTACTTATAGGGCTGAGCTGAAAATCCTGGAGTTCTTTCTGAGTTTTCACTGGAAGCCAAGCAAAATTAGGGACTTAGAGTGCAGGCACCCAGCTTGGCACCTGGATCATATCCAAGCTCAGTCAGGATCCAGATCCAGTCAGTATGTCTGCTTAAACACCCCTGAGAAAAACAATCTAGTGGGATCTCTTAAGAGTGTACTTAATGAGCAACAAAGAGGTGGCTGCCCCACAAATGTAGCTCGGGCCATTATTTTAAATATAATTTCAAATTAAAATATAACTGAAGAAGGAAATATCCCTTTTAGTTGATAGCAAAGTGTTTGAGGCACTTACATAGAAAGTGACAAATTCTGTTTCAAATCCCTTTTCTGCCATTTCAGAATTAAATCTATATCTCTTTTAGGAGTGGATGTTAGCCATTGGCCCTAAAGACTCTTCCAAGGAACATTTTCAGTGTTTCAGCTGATTGTGGGTCATAATTATTATAAAATATATAAATTCTCTTATATGATAAATAATTGACATATGTATGTCATGCAAGAAGCAAAGAGTCAGCATCGCTTCATTAGGAAGACCTGTGGGAATTTTTACTTGTGGTCCTTGGAGTATTTCTGCATTTTACTTTTAGCAGTCTCTAAACAGTTTTGTGAACTGCTAGTTTTCTAGTTCTCTATAGAGTTCCCTTTGAATCCAGATCTTTCCATAGACACATAGCACAACATTACTGATTCTCTTTTGAGAGTGAAATATTTATAATTCAGCCATTGTATTTCCTAATTTTAGGTGATTGTGCTATGTGTTAGATATCTGCTATATATTAGATTTCATCCTTTGTCTTTACTGAGGCAAGTTTGCCATTAACAGACCCAGTAATAGAAATTAAACAAGGTGAGCTGAGGTTTGATCAATACTGAGTTTCTCTTCCTTTGATATGTGGATATAAAAAATATTAACCTGTTCCAAAGCATGAGAATACTACCTAATGTTTCATGTGTCTTGGGTTTATCATATTCATACTAACCTCTTTACATTTATTGTACCTAAAATTTTAACCACATGTCATTTAGAAAATATAACTACAGTATACATGGTAGGAAAGGTATATTCTCTGAAACATCATTAAATTTATTTCCAGTGTTTGTAGATCAATTTGGTGAACTTCCATCTTATCAGAATAAATAAGACTTCTACTGATGCATTATTCAACATCTGCATATGCTCAATCATGCAGTTCACACAGGAATAGTTACTAAAATCAGTATTGTCATTTAAGATGAAAATTTTACAGAATCAAAGCAGCAGTTTTGAGACTTTCATCTAATGTTGACCTAACCTCAGTATTATATTGTCAAAAATATTTTTAAAAATTCTGGGTAGAGCCCTTTAAAGTTAATTGTCTTTATCAGGTGCAGAGGTTCACATATCTTATTTTTTCTGTTGCAAATTAGGTAATTTTAGAGCAAAATATACCTTTTAGAAAATGTTTCCTTCTGTGGGAATGAATACTTGATACTGCTGGTTAAGAATGAGTAGAAGTTCTGACTGTAGTGCCAGATGCACCTAACTCTAAGAGCGTGTTGCATTGTTCTGTTGAACTGCTGCGGCTTTTAATATTCAGGCTTTTTGTCTCTGATCTCTTAAAGAAGTGTTGTACAGAGTGCTTCTAGAAGTGAAGAGGGACTCTAGGTACGTCGATTTGAAATATCAGTATTTCTTTCCTTTTTTTTTGTGTGCAGCTGTGCAGAAATTTGTATCAAGTTTGAGTTCTGAAAACAAATGTATAGGCTTGTATTCAGAAATAAAGCCTAGTGTATGTGCTGTACATCTTTGGTTTTGGCAAACCTATCTTTCTATTCCTGTGCTGTGCTTTGAAGACTGGAGTGACCTAGAATGATCTTTTCTGCCATTACACCAAACTCATGCTACCGGTGTCCCATGGGATAAAAATACCACGTTAAGAACAACTGTCTTACAAGTTTTAACTCTCTGATTACTGATAGGAATCATTGCTTGGCTTATATTAGCATGAGCCAATGAATGACTGAAATGGAGATGAAATACCAACTATTTAAGAAACAAAGAAGTTACACATCATGTAATACACAGCTCTATATCTATACAGAGAATACCTCTGAAAGGTATAGGGATGTGAAATCATGAAAGATCTGATGTATTCATGTTGAAAAATATGAGCTGGAAATAGAAATAGCAGTCAGATTTGAAGCAGTTATATGTGTGCAGTGCTTTTTAGTTTTACTGTAACTAGACAGAAAAAAATAGAAGGACATGCATTGTTATTAACAACTCTGTCGTTTTTAAAAGTCGGGTGGTTCCATGGTATGTTTCTGATACATGCCATGTATTTCCATACCCTTAGTCCTGTAGCTATTAAAGCTTAACTTGAAAAAATGTATTGGGAACTCAAGAGGTGTCAAACATTAAATTGTATTTTTATCTCTAGTCTATAGGAAGGGCAGAGCCTGGTTGTGACAGGTTGAATCAACCCTAGAGAGGAATGCTGTTTTCCTGTGGTCAGCAACACAGCGCTGGCTGCTCGGAGCACTGTGTTATACAGCTCAGCTGTGCTCTGGGTAAAATAGAAGCTGCTTCTTGTCTCTAGCCCCTGTTTCCTACATAGGACACAAATGCTGTTTCCTTTTTCTCTATTCATTCAGTACTGTGGAAATGTTTCTTTTGACCAAGACTAAAAGATCACACAGGTACGGCCAAAATCCATCTGTCAGAACTGTACCTGGTGGTAAAGCCCCCGTTGCTTCAGATGCAGTGGTGAAAAAGTAGTTCTGGCAACAATCATCATCTCATATTTTACACAGTTCTGTTTTCTGCCAGCTGTGAGATGTGCCAATCAACTAGATAGCACATGACCTGACATGCATCATAATTGTGAACATTACCAGCATCTGCTTCTCACTCCAAGATATTATTTTTCTGGTGTGTGTATGAAGAGAAAAATTTTCACAGGGAAAAGGAACACATTGGTTAGCCTCCTGTTGACGGTCTAAATGTCACCCTCCCACCTCTGAACCCTTTCCTCTGCAGGCCAGAAGAGCAAAATAGCAAAAATTCTATCTTTCAGGGCAAATAAGTTTCAAAGTGGTTAAGTAGTGTGTGCTATTGTATTGTGATAGTCCTCTTCATAGCACACCAAAGGAAGGGGAAACAGTGAGACAGAAGTGTCATGCAGTAATAATGCAATAACCTAGGAATCTGTCAGCACATTCTGCTGGATGGTCAAGTGTCATCAGTGTCAATGTCCTGGAATTCAGCTACTGAATGTGACAGAGCTGTGGCCATCCCCTCGACTCTGAATGACCCTTGAATACTGCATGAGTCCAAAATTAAGAGGAATAGAGAATAAACCCTCAACAGACATGGTTCCATTAGGGGCCAGAGAAAACACCAAAGAAACTTGGGGAAGGATGAAGGCAACTGGAGATTTAAAGAAATGTTGTTATATTGTGACTAGTGGAGAAACAGCCAAAAGAAATAGAAGTAATGCATAGTGATCAGGGATCTCCTGTAGACCTAATTGCAAAGGAATTTCCTTATTTTGGTTCCATATTCTTCATTGATGTTACATAGAAGCACACAGAATGTTTTCTTAAAGTCATATTGGAGTGGTTGTTAGATACCTATTTATACTTACATTAAATATTAATGTAGTTCTTTCAATAATTAGGTGATTATTGAAGTAGGAGGAAACATAGACCAAATTATGCAATTTTGAGACGCATGTTTAAAAATTGCAAATCTGTCTTTCTTCATATGGCTTCATGATAGTGCATTCTCTTTACCAAAAACCCCTAAAGCAGCAGGTTTTGACTAAAAGCCAGGGAAAAGACATATAATGTAGTTGTACTGGATTTAATGGGTGATTAGACCTCCATAACTGTATGATTAGTTACATCAACATGCTACTCAGTAAAGACATAGCATAGCCTGTGTTTGATGTGCTTTCAGCCACTGCAGTTAGGGCCAATCCCACATGCCACATTCAAGCATAACTCCAGTGGAATAGAGTGAAACCCTGAATTATGATCACGGAAACAAAGAACAAACAATTTGCAGTCACTAGTACCATAAAAACTGCATGAGGTTTTCTGCAAACTCCTGCAACCTATTGTATGCCAGAGGGATGCTACAGATGTTGTGGCTGTTGGCAGGGAGATGCACAGCCAGGAGAGGCAATGTTTCATTCAGTATGTCCCTCTTGCAAGCTCTGGCAGTAGGTTTTCTGCAGTTTCCTGCAGAGCTGCAAATAGAAACTAAGGCCATGTCCAACTCACTGAACCTTTAAGAAGGTGACAGGTGAAAAAAATCTTTCTTTCTTTCTTTTTTTTTTTTTTTTTTTTTTTTTTTTTTTTTTTTGTGTGTGTGTAGGGAGATTTCCCACTGCAGGGCAATGGCTTTATTCTAGTTGGGATATGAAATGTACATTTCTGCTCACATCTGTAAGGACAAAATTCGTAGTGCAGATGCCATCATCAGTTATATTATGTTAAACTGACCTCAATTTATGTTACCGCTACTTTTTTAAAGTAAAGTGTAGCAAATATATTTCTGACACAGTAACAGGGACACATATTTATAACAGGGACCAAGTTGAACACTGAGAAAGACTGATAACCAACATAGGAAATAACGTAGGAGATGCAGATCACACAAAATGTGTGTCAAAAAGGAAGAAATGGGAATTTTCTCTCCAACTACTAAATTTATTTGCTAAAGAATTCAGAAAATTCAGGGGAAATGTATTTCATTTTGGAAAGTAGAAAGGAAGATCTCTTTAAACTTTCTTACCATAGCCATTTCTTTAATTCTATGGCTGGCGTAATTATCAGCTGAGTTTGGTCTTTTATGACTGGCCTTCTAATTCTTCTCTCAAAGGTCCCCAGTTGCATTTTTGCTCTATATTTATCTAAAATCCCATTCCTGGGTGTACCTAGAGCAGAAGCATTAGCTAAATACCTGAAAGCAGTGTGAGCTCTTGGGATCCTATCTCTTGCACATCCTAAAGATTATCTGTCTTCTGATCCAGCTCTTGAGTAGCATTTCCGTTCTGTTTCATTTTGAGGGATCAAGAGGCACCTCTACAATAATTACATAGCTTTAAAAACAAATTTCTTTTACATAAGTTTTCACCAAAACTTGACTGAACTGAAAGAGCAGTAAATATTCAGTTTTTCTTTATACTTAATTTTACAACTATTATTTCATTCAGAAACCTCCCAGTTTATTTGTGAGCTGCTAAATGGTGGTGTCTGGAAATGCATACTTATATCTCTCTAAATGTTTGTGCATTGAGTTAGTGATGTACTTGTACATGCAGTTTCCTCAGCCTGCTCTAAGTTACATAGTGAAATATTGGAATACCTTAAACATCAACACTAGGGTAAATGAACCTGAGATCACAATTCTTGTTGTTCTTCAGTATATTGGATGAAAAGATGAAAATATGCAGACAACTCTGTCTTACAACAACTGTGATTCAAGCAGCTCCCTCTGATCAGATTTGAGTAAAACCTTGAGTAAAATGGGCCTTTGGCAGGACATTCAACGTGTACTAGGAACACTTACAACTTGAGCTTCTAGAATAGTAATTGAAATTCTCTAGGGTCAAGGCTGTACCCTGTGGGATTTCTGAATTTCCATATTTATCACCTCTGGTGCAACCACCCAGCACCCCCCAGCTCTTTGGGCAAAACCTCAATTTCTTTTTATAGTCAACTGGATCAAACTCTGTGTGGCATGAAAAGCGTAGGCAGTTTATGAACTGTATCTTCTGTCTTAACCCTTGGAAATGCATCTCTTCACTTCCACTTGATGGAAAACAAGTTTGCTGCTGTTAGGCATAATAACTGAAAGAACACAGTTGCACTGAAAGAAGCACAGACAGGGGCATAGAGCACAGGAACGCTGCTTTCCAGCATGACGTTGTTTCACAGTTTCCTACTCTTTTCCCTAGTTTTTAGGAGTAGGAGAAATGGTACTACACTTAAAAAAAAGATCCTGGGAAGTAAAGTATATGCTGAATTTTTGGGAATATGTAACTTGAAAATTAAACTTTGTAGATACAAAGGTAAATCCCTAATTCTGCTTTATTCAACAAAAAATTATAGGGGCTGTCTTTTTTGTCAGACTTTCAGTACTAAGTTCTGACTCCATTGCACATTCCTTTTTATGATGAATATCTAGTCCTACAACCCTACCCCCCATCTCTGTGAAACACTTATGAGCACAGGAAGCAAATAACTTGTTTAAGGTTGGCCTTGAAGTTCTCAGCCAGCAATGCTGTCATGGTTTTGAGCTGGCGGGGATCCCAACTGCCCACTGTACAGGCACAGTATCTTCACTGGACTTAGTGCCAGGGTGTGCATAGCTGGTCCTAAGCATATGAGAGAAAGAAGGTTCAGAGACATCATAGCGAGGACCATAAAGTTGTGGTGGGGTGGACACTGTTATTGCCAAAGCAAGAGCCATCACAGACTAATTCCTGCCCTGTGCCCTGTCTTGTAGCTGGGACCAAAGACACCCTGTTGTTTTTTCCATTCCTCCAGCACCAAGAAGCCTAAGAGAAGCGCACACAGCTCCTCTATGACCCAAAGCAATGCATAAATATAGCTGAGGTGGCTGTGAAAGGGCAAAATGGGGTACAGGTGCCAGTTTAGCTGCTTTATCACATCTTTGCACCTGTACAGAGCAGAGGAGGGCAGCTGCAGTCAGGTAAGTTAGCCCAGAAAATAGATGCTTGTGGTTAATTAGTTTCTGTCTGGATTGTATAAAATCGCTTGCATATTTACATAATGCATTGTAACATAGAGGCTTCTTCTGGAGGGAATTCTTCACAGATTCACATGTGAAATATGAAGTGGTGCTCTGCAAGGAACCAGTGTCATTTTGTGAACTGCTTTTCTACCTCATCTAGCTTTCCTGGTTTCGGCCAGGTTAGGGGAAGGTAGGAATCTTCAGTACCAAAAAACACTAAGAGAAAATTCTTGTCAATGGTAAATTACAAGGATGTTGCCAGCAAGTTTTGGACCAGAAGATGAGAAGGACAGAACAGCTGTGGAGCTTCTAGATTAGAGCTGGGTTGCTACCACGGACTGAGCTGAAGCCTTAAATATTTGAGGTCACATCCTCAGATGGACTGACAAGGCAGACGGTACTGCATATTCCCCTTTCCAAAAGAAGGTAGTATAGTAATTTCAGCACTGAGAAATGGTACTACTGGAAATTCTTCCATATTATTCTTAGGTCAAACAACAGATGCCTAAGCAAAAAAGCCAGTATGTCAACACTCCTATTTGTGGAGGTCTGAACAAGTCAGTTCAGTATAATCAAAATTTAGAACACATTCGAATCACCAGTCTGTTTAATGCATCTATGCAAAAAACACGTTAAACAGAGAGATGTGACATCCAAATACTCCTTTGCCAGTGGGAAAACACCCCTAAGTTAATACATGAAAACAGTCAACATTAAACGAGCAGAAAACATAAACAAGAACAAACAAAAATTAGCCTCCAACTTACAATGCTGTGTTAAGGGAATGGTAGTATGATACACAGAGGTATCATATAACATTTAAGTATTATTACTTTAGGATATTTGTACCTTTTCTTTTCAACAGAGGCTGCTCGTGTTCTCCAGCATACCTTTTGTCATCGTATGATGAATAAGTGTGATGGTCCTTTGAATCACAGATACTACACCATACAATAGTATTTAAGAAGACTTTTGTGTCTTTCACTCCTTCAAAAAAAAGGGGGAGGGAAAAGGAAGAAGGAAAGTTATAAAATGTTGATCATGGAAAAATCAATCTTTCAAGAAGAGATTGCAAATATGTTGTTTTTCAGCTGTCGAAATTTCTGTAAATATACCTCTTTGAACAAAGACAAATTTAAATATGTAAGGTTGGTATAAGTAATTTTTGCTTTTTTCCTATTTATTAAACCTGTTCTGGGATATTAATTCTGCATACAACTATTGCAGACTTTTCCTTCTCCTCACTAATTCCCTGTTTCATATGCTATATATTTTTATATGATTTAAAAATATTGCTCTCTACAAAACTTTTTTATACCCTGTTCTTAATTTGCATTCCAACTAATTGATGTAGGAATTTCATATTCTTTGTGAAAGGAGATCTATTTCCAGATGTATTTTCTTTTGTTTTTCTTTCTTCCTCCTCCCCTGTGTAAATACTATTATAAAAGTACATTTCACAAAAAACTATTCAGTATAAAAACCACCCTCATATAGAACAGCAGTGACATGATACACCACATACCCAGTTGTGTAGTCTATCAATAACAATGGAAACAGGATCAAGTGATAGAAATATATGTGATTTAAAGCAGTCATTTTGGGGATGTATTTATTCAACATCCTTCAAGTGGAGAAGAATAGCAGGTTTCTAAATGTGATATTATGAGGGTAAGCAAATGACTCATTATTTGTATTACAGTGCAATAGAGTTAGGCAAGAACAACAGTACAAGAGGGAATAAGCAGTCATATCTAACTGTTTATTCTATTACATTCATCACCCCAGGGTGTATCTGTACATGCCAGGTCAAGGTCAGCGATCCTTGTTCACATGAATCATGCTCAGTGCTGATGAAAACCTCTCCTAACAGTGTGTTCAAACACCAACGGCTTCAGCAGACGGCAATATCGGACTGACTCGCTTCTTCGAGTCAGAATTCACAGGTGAGGCAGAATGGCTGGGGGGAATTCAGGGCTTGGGCAGGATAACAGATTAGCAGAGGCTGTTGAAGATCAGCGCTGAAAAAAAGGTGGATAATTTTTAACCGGAGGACAAAATGGTGCTGTTTCATCATAGGCTATGGCTCCTTGACACCTTGGCTGTTTGAGTTTCAAAGCCAAAGAGAGTGTCTCAGAAACAAAAATTAATTAAAAAAGCACAGCTTGTTTCAGAATCAGTTTTCAAAGAATAAGTTTTGAAGTTATGATAATGATGAATCCTAATTATCGTTCTCCACAAACTTCTTGAAGTCAAGGAAACAGAGATGGAAGATAGTGGCACAGGAGGAAATTTTATTTTCTTTTTTTTATTTTTTTGATCAGTGCAAATTCTGCATATATTTTCTCTGTATTTCAAAGTGTCCAGAGAGAAAGAAGGATATGCCTGGTGGGAAGTGCTGATGGCATATAGATATTTATGCATGTATATGAAAACTGAAAAATCAACCGTGGAATACCTTTTCAGGGCTGTTGCAATTACTGCTATAATTTGCCATACAGGTGGATTTATTATCGAGATTAAAAATAAAAGTTATGCGCATTATTTGTACTTAGGAAACATACTGCTCTGCCAAATCCTCGGGGACTACAACTGCATTTCAAACTCTTTTTTTCTTGCCTGAGAATTGCTAATATTTTATCTCTGTGCCTGTAACTTTTTAATCATTAAACCTGATTTTAAGAAGCAGGAAGATTTCAGAGAATATTGTGTTTCATGATCCTTTTACAGCAACTTCGGATGCCCCATGCCAAAGCAAGGTGGGGAAAGCGACGGCGGGGGAGTCACCGGGACCCTGGTGAGGAAGAGGATGCTCGGCGGAGGGGAGGGAGGGAGGGAGGCTGCTGCCTCACCACACATGGGCTTGTGGGAAGTGGGAATCTCAGGTTGAGTTACTCATCGTTATGGAGTCAGGAGTGTGCAGAACCAAGGATTTTGATGGCAGGAGGTAACGTACACACGTTTTGCAGCGAAGGTGCTCGCTGGCGGGCAGGAGGAGGTTTACGCTGAGGGCTGTCGTTTCCCAAGTGTGGGAGCCGCCTGGTCCCGGGAGCCCACCACCACCACCACCTCCTCCTCCTCTGATGCTCCCCCCCTCTCCCGGTACAAAGAGGGGGCTGCCGACGCTCTGTGTCGTCCGTTTGTCCGTGTCCCCCCCCCCCCGGCACGGCCCAAGCTCCGCGTCCCCCGGCGCGCTCTTTACGCCGGGCGGGCGGTGCTGCCCGGGACTCCGCTCTGCCCGCCTCATCCCCCCCCCCCCCCCTCCCCTCCACACCCCCCCCCTCTTCCCGCGCTGATTGACACCGGGTCGGGCGGAGGCGGGACCGCCGGGACCGCGCTGCTCCCGCCCGCCGCCGGCCAGCGGGTCCCGCGCTCCATCGCCGCCCCCGCGCTCTCGGCGCTGCGCGGCGCTGCGCGGGGGCCCCCCCGGCGGCATGGCCGGCTGTCTGGGCAGGGGGGCGGCGTGCTGGCGGATGCGGAGCGCGGCGGGCGGCAGGAAGGAGAAGCCGGCAGGCGGCAAGCCCCGGTCGCCGCACGGTAAGGGCGGGGGGGGGGGGGGGGGGATCCCCGAGGTCCGTGCGGGGTACCCCCCGAGGTCAACTTCCCCGGGACTTGTTTCACCCGCTCGGCTCCTTTTGGAGCGGGGCGGGGCGGGGGGGGGAGGGGGGGGGGGATCCCCCTTCCCGTTCCCCCTTCGGCGGGTGCGAGGGGAGGGCACCTTCCCGGGTCCGAACTCCGCCGAGCTGCCCCCTCGCGTCCCGGGGCCGGGGGTGAGGGGCCGTGTCCGCGTGCGTTTTGGCATCTTGCTTCGATATAGGGGCTCCTTTGACTGTTGCAGAAAGCGTTTGCAACCTGGCAGACGCCAGCGGCTCTGGGAAGAGTCCTCGAAATCTTTTTTGGCTCGCATCTGTCTGGTCTTAATGCCCTGGAGGCACCGTTAAAAATACTCGTCCTGTGTATTCTTGTCCCTCCCTTGCTTGTTTGGAGGGGATGGATGCTCTCTTCCAAGGCTGGGTAGCACGCGAACAGTTCTTCCACAATTAGATCCCGTCTCTGAAAACACAGAAGGGAATGGCGTTGCACAAACTATTGGAAACAAGTGTTCAAGTTCGTGACCCGTTGTGTGCTGAGCGGTGAACGTGGTTACCTGGAGCCAAATTTGTCATGTACAATTTCCTTACTTGTACCACTTGGCTGTTGCCATTGTCTGCTTTGATGAATAAACGCAACTGCCCGTGGATACAGTCACAGTATCTGGAAATCTTAATAGAATTTGTTCTAGCTGTGCGTTCCCCGTGGGTTTTAAACACCCTGTTTGGGTAAATGGGTTTGCCGAGGTCTCTGACCTAACCCCTCAAGGATAAAGTAACAGCTTAAGTTGAGTTTGAGTTCTGTTTTCATTTGTGCTTGTTTGTTGTTGGATATGTTAGTCCCCAAAGTAACTTTGTTCCTTTCCCAGATCGAATAATGTGGCTGAAGGAGGGATTTGTACTCTTCACAAGTAGATAGAGCGCTGTAGCGCATGCAGTAATCTTGACGATAAAGATGTTGGGATGGCAGGGAGCCTGGTGTCTTAGGTGATGGCATTCTGAAGAAGGTGCTTATTATGAAAGGAATACCCTCAAGTGCAGGTCCAAAATTAAAGAAAACTAGAAGTTGCTTCTCCCACCAACTGTCACTGGGATATTTCTGAGCTAGAGTGTTTTTGGTGCCACACCTCCTTTTCTCTTTTGCCTGTTTGTGCCTCTTTCACAAAGCAAAGAGGAAACAGACTGAAAGTCCGAGTGAAGGTTTTGTCCACGGTTATCAAAAACCCTTTAAAATAAATGACTGTATAGAAAAGGAAGTTTTATCCAGTTAGAGAGTCAAAATGGTTGTTTAAAAATAGTTGTAAATATTTATCCTATTAATTTTGAGTGTAATGCTGGTAGTGGGGAAAAACTCGCATGAAAAAGGGAGTTGGTGGGATCCCTTTAAGTTATATACCTGTTGTTTGTGATTGTTATATAGCAGCTAGGCACATAGACCAAAATCCTGGATGCAGTGAAGTTGATGGGAATTTTGCCACTGACCTGAGAAGAGCCAGAGCTGATCCCACAGACTGCGTGGTGTAAGGTGTCAGGCCAAACCGAAAACCTGTGACTGAAACAGCTATGCAGCTGTGGCAGAGTTTATAATACTGCAGTATGCTGCCATGTTTAAAATATCAAAGTAGCTCTAACATAAATGAGTTGATTTAGCGTGATATTTTATAACTTTGTTCTAATTTAGCTTAACAACAAAGGTGTGGTGTGCTTCAGTCTGTATCAGAATTACTTCTTATAAATGTTTTGTAAAGTATCCTATGACACTAAATTCTTATTTAAGTAATTGCTCTAACAACATGGAACACTAAGTTACTCTGCAGCACATACAGTTTGCATCCCAATTAGTTTTCAACTGTACTTTAAGGATAATCACTCTTTCTGCTGTACTGTCTTTGCAAGATGCACTGGACTTATTTACCAGGTCATTTACTATCCTTTAACAGCTCCAAATGTAAGACAAAATTAGACCTAATTTGTATGTCCCTAATACTTATTGTGTGCTACAGGGAAACTTTTTGGGAGAAAATAAAAGTTTAGTATTCTTCTTACAGTTTCAAAGTTATAGAAACACCGTGTTCTCCAAGAATGGAAGTCAGTTTCGGCTTTTGTAGACAGTATTGACTACTTCGTGCAGGAATGGAAATTTTACTTAAAGTGTTTAGACTAAAGCATTAGAGGGGTTATAAGTAAGATACACTTAAAATTGTGGTATGAGAGCTGTCAGCAGTTTTTAACTGGCAAACAGACTTACAAGGTTTGACTCATTCATTCATACATGCATGCATACAGTTATCAAAGTGAAGTGAGAGCTATTCACAAGAGAACTGGGAGGTATTGAAAGTATGAAATACTTTAAGTTTTGTGAGGTAATGTTGTTCTTTCCTATTCTCTTTTTGCTGCAAAACAATTTCTGTGGGCCACCAGTCTGTGTTGGTAAAAAGTGGCATAGCTCTATGGGTCTCAGTGTCACTGTTATGGTTGACACCAGTGGAAGACCACGCACAATATTTTGGTATATGTTTGGGTTAAGACAGGTTAACTTGGGCATCACTTAAGGTTCAAAACTGGCAGGGTGCATACTGACCTGCCATTTAACTGAGTCAAGTTACAAGTATTTGCCAGCTTTGACATTCTTCTCACCTTTCATATGAGCAATTATGGAGACTTTTCCATAGTTTTCAAATATTTTAAAACATGAATATGAAATTTTCCCTATCTCATGTGCAGAAGTTCTTGTTTTACACTTTTTGTAGTTTCATACCATGTAAAGCAATGTCAAGTAGAATTGGCATTTCCACTCATTGTGGTCTAGACAGTAAACAAAGTCTTTGTCAAGACTCCAGTAAAAAGGTTAAGATCCTGCTAAGATGATGAGTATTAGCAGTCTTGTAAAAAAGCCTATTTTTAATGATTTAACGTTGGGTTAGCATTGGCACCTTACCTGTAAGATCTCCCACAAGCTTGAAAACCTAGATGGATGGCTACAGCCAGAATTCTATTACAAATACTCGCTAAGCAGAAGATGTTAAGGAGCAGCATAATGGAAACCACAGTGTAAATCAAGCAGTATTATACTCTAATGCTTAACAAAACTTTGAAATACTTATATGAAAAAATTTCCTCCCTTCAGGAATAGATATGGAAAGTTTGTGACCAGAAGTTGTGAAACAGAAAGATGTTTTAAGTGACTTGGCACCACTGAAAATAAATTCTGGAGAAAAAACAGTATTTAATATCCCTTTTTAAAGCTATGTGAAAGTTTTGTTGTGAAAAAGTAGATCTGTATCCTTAGTATTAAAACAATTACCAGGTGAAAATAGCACAAGGAAATAGTGCTGGGTGTACACTGTAGTAGTGTGTGTGTACACATAGGTGATATTTTAGATAGAGAATTATTACTTTTTAATATATTTGTGTTTGTTAATTTTTTTAATTGCTCACAAAATGTGCCAGCTTTAGACTGGGGAGTGGAAGTTCTCTATGCTTCAGCCAGTGCAATGAAATCGGTTGGTATTGTACCAATATGTTGGATCATGCCCAGGTAGGCTGGATAAATAAATGTGAGCTGTAGCAACACAGACTTCTTTTTCGCCTGGACCCTCTGACTAATTGTACTCTTCAGCTGTCTAGAGCAATCACAGCGCAAGAAAAAACCTGTTATCTCCATTTCTGTTTGATGTTTATTCCATCTGAGTGTAACAGAAAGGTTGTAGCATGGTAAGGATAGAAGTCAGCATATTATTGCTCCAGAGCAGTGGACTCCTCTAACTGTGTTGAACTGATGGAAGAATGGGGAGAGATGAAAAAACCCTACAAACCTGTCCATTGTTTTCCTCTTGTATAAGTTTAAATGTATGCACATATGCTAACGACTTCTGATTGATACTGGACTTGACTGATTACACAGTTGATAGTAGGGAAATGAAGTTGTGCTTGAGCTTTACAGCTTTCCAGTTTCAGATGTTCTCATCTTTGCACATTTCTTCTTGAAATATTCAAGAATGTGCTTCAGTATTTTCTGTTGGCTTGTTCCTTTTTTCCTTTTCTGTCCCCTGGGAAATAATGTTCGTGGTCATGTTGCAGCAGTCATAACCAAATCTTCTGTTTTGCTGGAGGCGTAGTTCTCTACACCTCACTTTTTTACTTGTGGATTATTGTAGTATTTGTAAAAGTAAATGTCTGAAATTCATGTAGGCATTTATATATATATAATATATATATATATATATATAAATCTACTTAATATAAAAGAATAGAAGTTCTCTTCTTGAAGCAAGTAAACCTCTTTCTCTGTTCAGCTGGAATAATCTGCAGGTAGACTTTAAATCTTAAAACATTTTTCTGGCTTATATGTTCAGAGAGTATGAACGCTGATGTTATTTCTAGTTAGATCTACTAACGCTTTGATGCCTCAGCCACTTTTGGGGTCTCACTAATCAGTGAGTGTGAGTTTGACATGTAATGCAGCCCTTGCTGTGAAGGCATGGCTTTCAAAACAAATGGATGGGTAAAAGCTTTAACCTGAAGAGCAAGAAGTGTTGGTTTACCAAACACATTTTAACTTGCCTAGCCTTTTCTTTGATGTAAGCACCAGCTGATACCTCTTTACTTATCTTAATTAGGCTATATGCATAATAGGTACCACTTCTTAAAGAACTTGTGTGACTTAGGAGTTAATTTCCATTCTGCATATGTATTGGTGTGGGGTATTTTTTTTTTTTATTTATTTATTTTTTTTTGTTTTAAAATCAGTTTACAATAGTGTTACTGTATGAAAGGTAATACCCTTCATGGCCAGAAATGTGCCTTTTCCTCCCTAATTCATAGAAGAGGTTATTTATGATACTGATAAAACCTAGCATTACAACTTGCACAATTAGAAGTAAGTAATCAGAGCTACAAATACATTGATTATTCTAAATGTGAATTTAAAATAGAATGACAAAATCATCATCTAGATTGTAGAAGCAGACTCCAAATACAGTTTTATGATATTCATTTAAATCTAATTTTGGCACAGAAATGTAGTCAAGAAACCAAAGACTTCTCCTCCATTCCATAGCCCGATTTATTTTTCTGACCTTTTTTTCTTGCAGAGTTTTAATCAGGCAGAGGTTACAAATCACTTTGCTGGGAAACTCAAGGTGTGCTTTAAATGGGGGGCAGGGGGGGGAAACACTTTTCTGATCATTTAGTTCTTGCTGTTTAAATTTGTGAAATCAGTTGAAATGATTATTCTGACAGAACTATAGAAACTATCTCATTTTAGTACATTCTGAAGTATTTTATATTTTGAGTAACCCTGGCTCAGGGGCATTTTATACTCACATCTGGAAGTTTCCAGTCTTAGTATTCAGTTTAGTGTCTCTGCCTTTGTATTTCCATTTAGCCTTGCCATGTTATAACAATGAATCATCTTGTCCATTAACTAAAGTTGGAATGTCTGTTTATGCACTGAATTTGTTTCATCATGTCGCCATAATAATTGATTGGAACTGTGGCAACTCTGACTGCTTTTCCATATGTATTTGGGCTGGACTTTACCCAGTACTGTTCTGAGCAGCAAAGGGATAAGCCATCCCAAAACCTGCAATATTTTTATTCTCTAAGGATTCAGTCTCTCTTTCTCATGAAACTGTAGGGTAGTATTTTCATATTCTGTGTCCATGTATATGAAATCGGGTAGGGGCTGTAGTATTTCCAATCATCCAAAATCATAGCAGAGTTGCAATACACATACACGTATAACAGTTAAACCAGGAATGTTGTTATTGTATGTTTGGTATGTTCTGTTTTGTTGATGGATTTTAAATTATTAGTAGTTAAAATACTGAAGCATTAAATACAAAGTGAAACAACACTATAATGGCATTCTTTGATTAATTTAATAATGTTAATAAAGCAGACAAATGACATGGTGCAAATGAAGGGGCCATGTGGCAGGGAGGCTGTGCCAGCAAATGCAATTTCACATCTCTTGCCATATGAGTGGGCTTGCAGATAGCACTCTGGTTGCTATTTAAGCAGAGTGTTTTGCAAATAAATGTCCTTTTGTTAAAAAGGTATTGCACTGGCTGTACCTTGACTCATCGAATAACATTTAGACTTAACTTACTTTGTGGTAGTATCATTGAAATTACTTTCTTATTTCCATGAAAAAAAACAACTTTGTTGCATTTAGAAAGTAAATACTGAAGGATATGTGTACTAAATAAAATGAAAATATTGTGTAAAACATACGTGTTCTTTTTAAGATGGCTTTGTGATCTTGTCTTGTGCACTGTGAATATTTTTGTGTGCTCTCTATGACCAATTTTTTGTTAAGTGTTGTTGATGCCACATTCCTGTGGAAAGTATTGAAAAGTAGAAATGCGGAGTAGGAATTAGTGGGTAGAACCTTCTCCTGAAGGCAGATTAAAGTAGAACTGTTAGTTTGTGATAATGAACCCAAGAGCCTGTGGAAAGAGGTGAGAAAAAAAGACTTGTTATTGTCAATGACTGCACTGAGCTTTGCTGTACAAACCATTCCAGTTTTTTGTTCAATACTTCTCACTCTGAAGCTCTGAAACTACAGAGCTGTCTAAACTGCTGGCATTTGTAGTGAGGGGGAGGAATGGGAGTTTGAGAAGAGATACTCTTTCTCCAGAAGTTGCACTGGGTAGATTTGCATAGTATAACCAGGTCCCCTCACCAGTTTCATCTTTTTGGCTTATAGACACTGTGGTTTCATGTGGGAGGTCATGATTCCTGCTAGACAAGAAGTGGGTGTGAGTAAAATTTTTCAGGAGATAAGTGAGAGGAGGTTCAGTAATAAGAAGCTGTATGCAGAAAGATCAAGGGACCCTTGCAATGTATTCACATCAGCCAAGATCACAAAACAGATGAGATGCTGTATTCTGTGCTGGGCAGAATGTCTTTGGGCTTCTGCATCATTTTTAAATATAAGATATCCTGATATTCAGGTATTGACATCATTAATATATGGCTTATAATGTTCAAGCCTGAATTAGAGGGAAAGGGAACGCAATCTTCAATTTTAATTTAAGCTAGAGGTGTGAATTTTTGGCTGTCTAGCTATTTGGAATTCCAAGAGATATTCAGGTCTGCAAATCCATTTAAAAACTGAAGGAAGGTGGTCTTTAGAACACAAGAAATGATTTAGGGAAACACGGTCTTTTTCCAGTCTGGATGACATTGGACTTCTGTAGATTCTCTATGGCAGGATGCTCCCAGTCCAGGTGTTGATTTCAGTTAACACTGAAGTAGCCTGAGGGATGGTCAGTTGTTTCTGTTAATGGTACAGCTGGGTGCAGCCTTTAGCCTACCAAGGCAAATTCTAGTGGAGCAAAAAAAGAATTTATCACTGGTTTTATTCATTGTGCAACAGTATGATGTCTTGTTATTTTTCACTGAGAAGTGGTACTGGTTTGATCGGAACAGGAGCATGTCTTAGTTTTTTTTGTTTTTTTTGTTTTTTTTTTTTTTTTTTTTGTATGTATAGTCTTTGTTTTTTAATATCAAGGCTGAAAAGCTAGTCCCACCTCAGTTACTCTACTTTTTGGGAGAGGACTATATTGCGAATGTAAATGTGGGAAACAGATCACCTAGCGAAAGTGTAGTGACTGGAGTGAGATTCTGATCTTGGAATGACTTGATTTTGTGGGAGGTAGCTGCTTGCTGTATGCATCATATCAGTTGGTGAGCTTATTTTCTAGGCTTTTTGAATTCTGTTTTGCCACTTGTTCCAGGGACTGAAGTGGACAAATGATCTCAGAGAAGTGATGGTTAGGTGCCACCTGAATGTTTCTCAGAGTTCTTCATAGTTTTGATAAGTTGTTCCATTGCAGGGAGGATAAATCTGGAGAGGCATCCTGGATCACGGCTAGCTTTTTTTCCCTATCTTATTCCTGTAACACCATCGTGCCAGTTTGGTGGTAGATGAACAGTTTTAACCAATAACTTCTGTATTCTGCAAACTGAAACTCTACTAAATTCTCAGTGTAAAAAAAGGAAAGTTGCAAAATTTTGTATTGCTATGGTATGATAATAGTATATGACTGTGTTTTGATTTTTTCTTTTTTTTTAATAAATCGAGTTAAAGTATTTAAATCCATTAAGTCCTGATTATATTCAGCATATCTAGTGGAAACCTGAGGAATGCATAGCATAATTCAGGTTGGAAGGGTCCTAAGGAAGATCTCTAGTCTGATCTCCTGTTCTGTGTCAGCTGTGAGACCAGATCAGGTTGCTCAGGGCTTTCTTCAGTCCAGTCTTACAAATCTTGAAAACAACCAAGGAAGGAGAATGCACAGACTCTGGCAACTGGTTACTTTTTCACAAGTCGAAATTCATAATTGAGCCTGAAAACTTTGGAAAAGTGGGAGTTCTAGATAATGGCCCCATCTTCCTAGAAATCAGGCCAAGGGTAAGTGGTGCTAAAGTGATTCCACCAATTATCTGAAGTATCACTTATAAAACATAGTGCAAACTGCATCATTTTAGGATATTCCAGAAAAGATACCATGGAAAGCCAATAATTTGTTTATATGTATGGTGCTCTGAACAAAAATGAGTGATAACTATTCCTAGGCTTGCAGTCCCTTATCAGAGTGCACCTAGAAATGTAGTAACTTTTTGAGAAATACAGAAGACTGCAAGGTATCTGGCCCTGCAACTATCCATTGCATAAATCAGAAGTGTAGGTAAAATTTTGTGACAAGAAGGGTCTTGAAATGTTCCAGCGTAGTTATAGCACAGAGGTCTCTGGTCATTATGGAAAGAGTCTGGAAGATAATGCTTTGCTGTTTGTTTTGATTTTTTTTTTTGTTGTTGTTGGTTTTTTGTTTTGTTTTTTTTTTTTTTTGTGTTGAAGAGCTTTTTTTTGAAGCTGAGGGCTTCAGTCCTCAGACTACTCTGTTCTGATTTGTCTCTTCCTTAAATATGCTGAGCTTGTATCCTGTATGCATCAGACTTGACTTAGATGTCTAGACTCAGTATGAATGTCTACCTTTTACTCTCTTCTAGAGTAAGACCACCGATCTCTGGTGTGCCTCTCTTCAGTGGTGTTGGAGGAAGAGAACTAGTGTTGGATCTATTTAAGTGTTGTCTGCCTGGATTTCTGCACTGTGCTCTGTAGTAGAGACCATTTCACTAGGTTCTGTTAGTAGAAACCTTATGGGCCTCTTGGCCCTGGACTTGCCGGGTAGTTGCCCACAAATCTGTAAGCTCAGTGTTTTCCTATGAATCATCCACTCCTCTAGTTCAAATCAGATTAAAAAAAAAAAAAAAAAAATTGTCCATGAACCAGAGATTCTGCATTTCAGTGAGCTCCAAGTGAACTTCTTGAGCTCTGCAGCCAAGAGCAAGGAAGCCGTAACTGCATTGCAGCCCTGTAGCTACAGGCCCGACACTCACTGAACACATTTGTGAGCATCAGGAACTTTTCACAAACTTTCTGGGGTCTGTCTCTGACTTCTTTTGGCAAGGAGCCTGCCTCCCTGATGGTCCTGTTGGGTCTGGACTCCCAGTGCTCTCTGGGTCCCAGCTTTGGGGTGGTAGCATGGGTGCTGGCTCTGAGGCTCCACGTGCCACCCTGACAGCAGGGTGGGCGGGTTTCTCTGGGTGTCCTCTGTGTCTGGCTTAAGGACCCTGCTGAAGAAGCTGCAGCTCTGTTTCATCTTTATTTCCTTACACCTCCTTGTGTACAAACCTATCAGTGAATTTCACTGTTTTCCAATTATGTTCCTGTGTAAGAAATTGGCATGCAACACAGCCTGACCATGTACAGCCTTGCGGGCAATATATTTTATTGGTATAGAAGAGTACTGTTTTTCTTTCCAAGGAAGCACATTATAATTTTTGGTGTTAACAGCCATTGTCTTGCATATCCTACTAAATTCAGCTATTTGGTATAATTAATTTGTAAATGCTTCTGCAATCATCTGATAGGATGCATTGAGCCATGGGCACTTTCAAGGCACTCATGTTAAAAGATTGCTTAGGGAATCACTTTCTTTGCTTAATAATATTTTAATAAGATCTCTCATTGAGTTCTGTGGCCATTAATCTCAGGTTTGATTTTTTTCTCTTGCTTATGTTGTTCCCCACTGTTGTTTGTTTGTTGTTGTTTTTTTTTGGTGTGTGTGTGTTTTTTTTTTTTAAATCTGATATCTGATTTTATCTTTGTCCTACTGCTCTTCACAGGTGTTACTTTTAACAAGTAGATGGGTAAGCATTTCTGTCAGTACAGGTCTGATTCAGAAATTTTTGTTTGATGGTTTTCCTTGGACCTTACATTCCTAGTAATACTTCAGGTGTCAAAGTTAGGGGCAACACATGGTTTAAAAACTAATTAAGTCAATTTAAGTAATTTATGATTTTCCTGATGTAAGGAAGAATTAAGGACTGTATCTGCTTCAAAAGTTGTGAAAATTTGGCAGTGGCTGACTTTGTGATACAAATGGCAATTTAAATGTGTCTATGTGCGAGAAGGTGTGTATGAAACCAATCTGTGTAGTAGAAGGAATTATGATGAACCAATAGCTTTTTCAGGAGTCTGTGTTCTCTGGTCATAATATACCGATTCTTAATCTGATGTAGAGAAATGTGCTGTATGAAGGGTGATATGAAGTACTTTCATTGTCAGAGCAGCACTGCATAGCATGCGTCTTCCATGTCTGTGTTACCATGTTTTGCTGTTTGTATGTTTTTGCTGCAGAAGATAGCAATCACAGCAGGCACTACTGAGGAGCGTGGCTAGGAGCTCTGCTGCCATCTGTGTTAGCAGCTGTCTGCTCATGTTGTGTGCTTGTTTCCATATGTGTAGTTTAGCATTTAGCCTTTACAACCATTGGAGTAACATATCTAAAACCAGTTGTGATAATGAAAGTCGATGGCAAACAGTCATTTAAGAAGTTAATTTACTTATTTTCAATATACATCTGTTTTTTCTATGTTTTGTTTTGTTTGTTTGTTTGTTTGTTTTAAATCCCCTACTACTTCAGACAGATTTCATGAAATACTGCTGCTCGTTCCAAATTTGAACTCATCACTTTTGGCTTTGTGCATTATCACCTCCACAGCAACCACTATGAAGCCATAAACAGAGGGTTTGACTTCAGGTGAAGAATGTAGGCAATAAAAGCAAAGAAAAGGAAAATGTGGGAGGATGGAGAGGACAGGGAGAGTGATTATTCTGACTTTCTGTGCAGTGATATTTTTTTTTTCCCAAAAAAACTTTTTATCTTTACTGTTAGCTGAAAGAAAATAAATTATTTTAAAATGTCAGAGTGGAACTTCCATTTTAGACAGTATAATTGAAAAAATGTATAAGCAGGGGAGTTTTATTCTGCATAGGATTTCTTTTCCTCTCTTTCCATTCATTTTTAAAAAATCACTTTAGTAAATCCACTGTGGGAGGATAGTTTTGCTGATGTACTTTTCCCAGGATGCAGCAAGAGAAATTGCATTTGCAGTTCACAGAGAATGAAATTAAACTTGCTCTGTCCTGATGATCCACTACTCCTACACCCAGCACATTTCTGGGAGAGACTCTTGTGTGCTACAGGAGACAGTGCCCTGAATATGCTCGCACCTGCTCATGTGCATGAAGGAACAGGCATGGATTTGGGCCCACGTAGCTCTCAAATTGGAATTAGGTACTGTATGGAGTGCCTATGTGTGTGTCTGCATCCTCCCTGAGGTGTTGCTCTTGGAAGGGGAGACTTCAAACGTAATTTTGTTTTCTTATAGAGGTTAAAACTACTTGCTATTCTGTAATATATTTATACATGCTCAGAAAGATCATGGTTTTTGAGAGCATCAGGTAATTGAAGGATAACCATTTTCAACTTGCATCATCTCATGTTCAAAACATAGGTGGTTGCTAAACTGTAAAACCAGTAAAAAGTAATTGGCAAATGCAAATCACATTGTGGCAACTGAAAAAGTGGACTGTCATTTCTTTAGCTGGGTAGCAGTGGGAAAGGCAACATAAAAAAATCCCCACATTCTGTTTTCTTCCCTAGCAATAAAATCTCACTCTTTAACCCTTCAACCATCTATCCGATAGAGATTATGTACATAACCTTCTATTTCTAGGCTTTCGTACTGCTTTTACAGCTGGCCAGTTCTTTCTTTTAGGCTGTGGCTTCTCTAAAGCAGCTTCATGTAGATAAATGCTCAAATGACCTTAGTGCTTCTGTAGCACCTTCAATATGTGTCCTAACAGAATGCATAGCAATAAGTACTTCCTTTTCTTACAGAATAGAGATTGAATGCATATAATGCCTATGGAGGAAAAATTCTCCAGTAATAACAGAGAAAGCCCAAAGATCAGCATGGATCTCTATTTAATATAACACTGATCCTGTGCTCCAGAAAGCTTGTTAATGTGAGGAGACTCCCACAATATATGTATATAAAAAGTTGGCACTTTGACAATTCCAGCAGTTTTCATTTACATTTCAAAGTCAGAGAGAGTGAGAGCGCTCGTAACTGTAATTCCAATAGTCCCTCCATCTGGATGACCGGTTTCTGTAGAACTGACACAATATGGGCAGTTTTCATCAATTACGTTTGTTCCATCTTCTGAGATGAGCCTTCAATCTCCTGCTTTCTGATCCCTGGTTTATAATCAGATTTGACAGAGATAGGAAGGCAGTAAATATCTAGATGTGAAAGACTATAACAAGATAGAACTGTCATTTCTCCTCTCACTCCTCTGGTGAGGTATAATTTTATTTGTGAGGTGTGAATAACTTTCAAGCTTAAAGCTGCCTGGTTTCAGGCCATTTTCAGGTGCATCTGTTTACAAGTAAGCCTTTTTTTTTTTTTTCCTTTCCTATGGAAAAGGCAAGAAAAAGGCTTATTTATTGACTTGCCTCTGAATGTTTTGGAAAGCAGTTTTATGTCAACTTGATTAAGTATTCTGTTTTCCCAGAGGTTGGTAACATACTGATTTCAAGTAAGACCTGAAATAATAGAATTCTGATGTGTCTGTGATCATTTTGATTCCTGAATAAAGCCATTGCTTTAATACTGTCAATAAAACACTTACAGTTAAGTGAATGAAAATATGTTTAATATCTGTATTTAGCAAAACCCTGTTCATGGGTGTTTTGTTTTGTAGTTTTCACTGTTTTTTATACTTATGTTAGGTGTGTAACTTCTGCAACTATTTTACTTCCCATCAAAAAGGAAATATCCTTTCTCTTTGCTTTTTAAGCCATCCTCTGTAAAATCTTAAAGCACAGGTTTTGCCACAAATTAATATAGTAAGAATATTCAGAGTGTAAAAGTCTAGGGGCATATGCAAAGTTAAACATATAACCAGTTTGTGTTAAACGCAATCTGTACCTATGGAATAAAATGGTTTTGTCCAAACTAGATGTTAACAGTCCTTTTTCATTTTATTAAAGTTTTTTTTTTTTTCTTGAATATTTTTTACCTCTTTGTCTTCCCTTTACTTTTTATATTCTTATTTATACGTCTGGCATTATCCCATTGTAGTCTGTCTGCCACAAACCTTTCTCTTATCAATCTTGGGACAGGAAAGACTCTAAATACCCTACCAATATTTTGTCTCTTTCTCTCACTCTTCTTTTCATGATACACTAATTTCCATGTCTTTGCCAAAATTCTTCCCCCCTTTACTTAGTCCCCATAACCTCAGTTAAATCTGAGCATCACTGTCAAAGGCAAGATTTTAAATGTGGTTTCCCCTCCTGCTTAACCTCTTGACTTTCCTTTTTAGGATTTGGTGTTCCTGCCACCTGCTTATACAAATTTCCATCTGACACCCTACAGTCTCTTCTATTTTATATATTTATATAATTATCTGCTGCTAAGATATAGCCCTTAATTTGATTTTCTTAAAGACATTTGTGGGGTTTTTCATGTGTGTGAAATTCTTCAGGTTTTTTCTTAGTGCCCATTACTGGCAAATAGTAAATACCTTTTTTGTTTGGGTCAGTGTTTCTGACTGTTTCATCCTACCTGCCTTTAGGGTTCTCACTGGATATGCTATTGCAGAACTTTGAGAAAGATATTGAAAAGTTGCATGCAGTAAATGAGCATTACAATTTCCTTGTCAATGCTTTTCAACTTCAGAGAGCCTATTTCTTCTTCTGCACTTAGAATTAATTTTGTATGCCTTGACAGCCAAGTTATTTGAAACAGGTGTAAAACACCTCATATGGCAGTCACTGAAGGTGAATACTTGGACTGAGCTGGTCCTACCAGCACATGATAGTGTCCAACTGACCATGAGCCAGAAGAGAAACTTCTGATAGGAGGGAATTGCAATGTGTATGGACAAAGACAAAGCTGACATGGAGTTCAACAAATGAGAATGAGTTGCAAATAATTCAGCATTCAGGCAAAAGTGATAACCATTGTTGTTTGTGCCAGCATGTGGGTTGGCCTTTAATTAGTTTAGAATTATAAAGCCTGCAACTTTAGGTGAAAGATGATAAAGATTGTGTGAACTGAAAGTGAATTGCCTGAGATTTTTTGAGGGATTAGTGAAAACAGTATCATTCCCATCAAAACATGAATTTTATATAAAATATTACTTATTTATATTTAACTTATGCTATATAAATATATAAATTGTGTACTGATATATAAGAATATATAGCCTGTTACGGAAAAGAGTATGATAAACTCTTTATGAGAGGACACAGTTTTACCTGACTCTTCCAACTGGTTATAGGTGGTTTCCTGGCCTTGAGTGAGGAGCTGTGTTTAATGATCTGAACATATAGGGGTGTATAGGCAATGTCTGCACAGTGGCTATTTGCATGTGAGAAATGGGAACAGGTATCCAAGGAATTTACTAAGGCAATTTAGTAGGGTTTTGAGTGTGGAGAAAGATGCATATACCAGAGAAAGCTAGCATCTGGCCAAATCTGCGTGCATAGAGCTTGAATGTTGTTGGCACTTTGCAAAATTGCTCATCAATACCTTCTTGAGTAAACTACTTAATTTTACAAGTGTGAAATATTTTTGAATGATGAAATATGAAATATTATAGCAGGGGTGAGGAGGGCAATAGCAAAGAGTATGATTAAGGAGGAGACGAAACAGTAGGACAGCAAAGCCTCATGCAGAAGGTTTTATTTTCAGATAAAGGGTGTTCTACTATTGAGCTTGCACAAAGTATAGTGGATTTAGAGAGAGATGTGGAGAAGATGAAGTATTCAGCTGGTTAAAGAAAGCAAAGAAGAGAATGATATATGATGGTCAGCAATAATGATTATTCCAGTTCAACAGTTGAAAAAGGTATTTGACAAATGTCCTAATCACAAACAGAATAAAACAGTAGAGAGAGGTGCTGTTTTAATTTTCTCTTACTTGAAGCCAGGAAGCAAATGAGAATCCTGAACTGAAAGTCTTCTGGTATCTATACCCTGCCTATGGAAACTTACAGTTCTCCAAGTAGAAATATGGTGATTTGTGAGATATGTAATTGATACAATGAAACTGTTGCAGGTTTGTACCTCTGTGAAATTTACCTGATTTGTATTTATCTGAAGGAAAACAGTGAAGGCAGCTTTCCAATGTGAAGGTCAACTCACTGAAAGAGCTACTTGTTTTAGTAATGTCTATAAAAAGACAGAAAATCTTAGAAGACCTGAATCTTTCAAAAAGCCAGTTAACACAGAGCTAGTAGGGAATGAATAGTGACTCCCAGTTCTCATGAAAGATCAAGGATATAGCAACTGATCAGTCCAGGCTGAAAGGGCTGTGTGTGGATTTGATTTTGTTGTTGTTTGTTTTGTTTTGTTTCTTTTTCCCTCTTTCCCCTGTGAGTCCAGAAACACAGTTCCAGCACACAGATAGTTGGGCTGCACCTAGAACTTTTTGTTATCTGTCAGAAGATATCACTAAATAAGAATGTCTTTGGAGCTAGCCTGTTGTTTGGGATGTTTTAGAGGAAATAGAACCAGGCACTGGGAGAACTCTTAGATGTCGAAATTGGTGCTGGTAATGTTCTTGTTGCAAGGAAACGAAAGGTCAGGGAAGAGGCAGAAGAAAACTGTGATATTGGATGGTATCAACTCTTTGGGGCATGCCAGGCAGTGCTTGTGTCTAAATCAAAGGATGAAAGGGAAGGTAGCATTTATGGGAAAACAAAGAAAGATCAGAAGAAATCCTAATGATGTCTGGTTCTAAAACTTTGTGGAAACAGAGCAATGTTAGGTACACTGTGATATTTCTGGGAATTCCCCAAAACAAGCACTGGTGTAAAGACTGGCCACCTTGGTGTTTGCTAGCAGGGTCTTCAGAGACACAGGAAGCTACAGCACAGTAAAATTGGTAGCAGAGCTACCTAACAGACAGATGGACATGGTTAAAATGGCAGTTTCCTGGGTGACAGGGTGTGACTACTCACATTACTTGAAAGCTAGATAGTAGTACAGCACAGGGACTGTCAGTGGGTTAGAGGAACTGGATGCTTTATTGCCTGCAGTAGCCTTTTGCAGTCCATGCCACTACCATACATCTGGCAACACATGAGAATAATTAATTCCAATCTTTTATGACTATATCTCAGCCTCTTAGTTCTGCTTTTCTTGATTCTCAGTCCAAATTTCCTTTTCCAGGCAGTCCCAGGCTCCTTAACATTCACACTTGCTCCCTGTATTTTCTTAGCCTTCTTTCTGTCTTCTAAGCCATTCGTATCCAGTAATCTTTTTCTATTTTATGGGCACACAGTATGTTTCCCTAGCCCAATTTTTCCAAAAACTCTTTAGCCATGTTCCCCTCAAAATTCCTTTTGGGACAGACATCAAACAACAAAAAATGTCATTGCAAGTAAAGTTTGGCAAAGCAGCTGAAAATAATGGGGTCTTCCTGATAGCAAATGATGGCAGTGTTAGTATACATTGCTATCATTTCTCCCTCTAATTACAACTTCTCATATATATTGACTAAAAAAAAAAAAACCTTAGAGTAATAGGAAGCATTAGAAAGAAAGTGACTTATAAAGATGGATGAAAATCAGAAATACACTTCTGTCTGACACTGTTGCCTAATGTTCTTAGATGTAGCAGTCAAGGATACTATGACTAAGGGAATAAATGCATTATTTTTTGTCTTTAATGTATTGTGTGTTTGATAGTGCTTTGTGGGATTTGTGTAGATCTTGTGTAGTACTAAGTTTTAAAAATTAAATTACCACATTGTATCAGCATTTGAAAAAAGAATGCTGATACAACACATGAACATGCATTGAATTTCCCTTTTTACTCCAATTAAATTTAATTGCAGAGAAATTCAGCAGTGAATTGAAGAAGCCATATTTTAGGGTCTTATTTAGACCCCTGTCTTTAACTATGAATGAACTAAATTTTCTTAAGACCTTCTTTAAAAAGCTATGTTTTCTCTGCATAACTTTTTATTTTAGTATATAAAGTATTTAAATTCCATACACAATTGGATTTGATGAAAGAAAAAAATATATATATATATGTGTGTGTGTGTGTATATATTAAAAACATTTTCCTTTTTATTTCAAAGTAATCCAGCCTGGGAGTAGACTAACTGTCTTCTAGAACCTATTTTCAGTGGATGCTTTGTATGCAGAACAACACTCCCATTCCAGACAGTCTTGTTCTTCCCCCAGACTGAGATAGCTTTATACCTGAAGTAGTTTGTGTGTGTGCCCTTTATTTCTCCCGATGTTATTCACCATTTCAATGCTGGTACACAGCCAGTTTGGGTCCCTTGCTATTATAATTCATGTGGAGTTAATGCAGCTGGAATTTTTAAATTGCCATACTTTGTTACTTCTGTTTTACCTGTGTTTACATCTACAGTAGTCCAGGGGTCCTAGACTCTCTCTTCAAAGTGAGGAAAGGTGTCCCAACAATGTGAACACTGAAATGCAAAATTCCTGGCATAGCTGGAAGCATGAATGCAGAAATGCAGAAAAGGACCGGGGCTGCCTCGAAACAGGCAAGGGCTAAGCTAAGTCTTGGGTGTACTGTAGGAATACAAGCTGCCTTGGTGCCTATAATGTTTGATGAAGAGCAGGTCCAAAAGCAGGCTGATGTGATGAATGTGCCATGCTCCTACATTGCTTTGAAACATCTGTGTCTTGGATGCAGTGAGTCCATCATGTTCTAAAGGCAGATTTAGGTCAAGCGTCTTCTCCTATTGCCTGGTGCTAGATGTACTGCTGAAAGGAGCTCAAACATGTCTGTTATGCATAGTCTCTGGCACTGTTGTAAGTCATTCCCATAAAGATGGTGGGGTGAGTGGGCATCCCTAGTCCCTAGGCACAGAGGAGAGCAAGCTTAGAATTTGTTCCCTGCACTTCCATTAAAAAGTGAAGTTTTCCAGGGATGACTGAAACAATAAGCAGGGGTGGGATAATTTGCAGTTTGGAGCAGGTGGGAACAAAACCAAAAATGGGCACCAAGGTGAGCTTGATCAGTACTGGGACCCCCACCCAGCACTGGAGATCTTTCAAAAAGGGTGAGTGGAGAACAGCTGAAGTGATAGATGAAGATGCTCTCTTAGGATGTAAGGTGTCCTGTTTTTCTGCTGGTCTGGTAGGCTGAAACGGTTCATGCCGTTGTCATATGTGTGCCACAAAAGGAATGGGAATGTGTGGTTAAGAAGAAAATGCAGGATTGTCATCCAGCAGTTTGAGTCGCTTGGACTGCTTCAGGTGTACAACATTAGGTGACAAATCACTCTCCTGTAGCTTCAAACAGGGCAACAGCACTAGGCAGTGTTTATGCCATGTTTTCCTTCCCCTGCTGCCATATCACCTTTTTTTTTTTTTTTTTTTAATCCTTTGCAATTTAAGCCATTGAAGGCATGCCTCAGGGAAACATGCTTAGAGTCTATGTAGTTGTACATTGTATTACTGGCTCTATTACCCACTCTTCCAATCCAGAACATGTCAGCTATTGTGCAAGGGATCTGTACAGAAAGGCTTATGATCACCCAAGGTGAGATGAGATAGGAATGTCATTCTGGTACCAAAAGGCAGGAAGAATACATGCACAATTTATTGATGTTGATATGGAGACTTGTACTAAAACAATAGTTTTGTGTAGAGTGTCTTTTAAATAGTTCAGGGTAGCATAGCCATTATGGAAAATAAATAGCTGCTGAGGATCTGCGATATCTCTGTAAGGTGTGAAAGAGGGGCAGAGAAGATTTGGTTTTGATCTCTAGAGTAAATGCCAGCAGAAGGCCAGGAAAGCAGATTAGCTTGGGGAAGCACCTGGAAAAGTCAAGGTCGTGCAGGAAGGGCATCTGGACAAACACAGAAATAAGCAACTCTTCAGGAGACAGTACTACTGATAATGAACATCCCTAGAAAACTAAGCACTGTGTGCTGTGATGAGGACAGGAGGCCAATTAGAGACCACTGAACTATCACATCTGTCCTGCAGCATTTTACCACCTGGAAAAGGGAGAATTTACCTTCATGATTGACAGTAACATACAAGCAGTCAGAACTTCAGGCATGTTCCGCTACAGCTCTGTTGCGGTTTTAGTTTTTGTTGCTTATATTCAATTAATAAACTTTTTATCATGAAAAACATGGTAAAACTATCTCTCTGAAATGCAGCTTCCTCATAATAACATCAATTCCTAATTACTTGTTTATGCAAAGACAGAGCATTCATTTTCTTTCTTACAGTAAGGAATAATTTTTCCTACCTTCTATCCTGTAGATTTCAAGTGGGAGCATATGATGCAGCTGACCCAGATTCACCTACCATCTGGACTACCTTTTAGAAACACCCTTTTTCATTGCTTGTAGCATCCATAAAAGCTCTTTAGCTTTGCCCCTTAATCCATTAAAGGGGATCTTGGATATAACTGCACAGGGGATGAGCAAAACACAGCAGACATGTATGACAGACACAGCTATTGCTCACAAGCATCCAGCCTTCTCACCTCTGGTTTATTTCCTTACACGTTACTAGTTGCTTCAGTCTTACAAGTAACTAATTCTCTTTCACTGGAGTAAGCAGAGCTGAGTTTCCAAAGAGCCTGGCCTAAATGACCTCACTGCCACCTTCTTCCATGTTAATACATGCTATTTAGCCAGTCTGTGAAAAGCACTGTGAAAGACCAAGACCTCATTTCTCTTGTTGACCACAGAAGTTCATGGAGGAAACTGATGAATAAAGTTAGTGTTCAAACAAAACTGGAAATTGCAAGCAGGTGGCTGTTGCTTCTGTGAGATTGGCTATGTGAATTGATGTATCAGAACAAAACTAGTTAGCTGCATATCAGCAGCAACTGAAGTGGTGAATTTCCAGATGGCAATGACCAAGCTTAGCACAAAGTTAAGAAACAGCTCTCATGTTGATGGAGTAGCACTGAAAATAATTTCATTGAAGACATTTTCCGCAGGAGGTTTTGTTTTAAGTTAAGTTACCACAGACAGTCTCACAGCTTTAGGATGTTAATTTGACCAACAAACCCGTTCCGGCTGATCAAGCCTCAAAGTATTGATGACTGATGAAGTTGGTCTAGGAAAAGTTTTGGAAAATACACTTTTTGATTCTTACCTCTCACAGAGTTCCTCCTTGTTCTTGTAATCATTTCCTAGTTCATAAAACACAATGAAACTGCATAACAGTGAGGAACAGAAACTAATTTACTGCCTTAATGATGATCAACATTGGGAGGTACATTGGAATGGTATTGCTTTGCAAAAATGGAGATTACTAGTTGAGTACTACGCTGAAATCTTCAATTTCGTCCCAAGTCTGAGTTTCATCTGAGCACCCCACTGCTGGGTGGAAAAGGCTTTCATGTTTTATAGGCTGTATTGAAAGTTGATGTATAGTAATCTGCAGATTTTGAAGAAATCTATGTGGTAAGAAAAGGCAAAGTCTTTTACAGATATAATCTGTGTCATTGAATATCTTAACACAAATTATTTCCCTTACACTCTTTCTGTATTTTTTTGCTATGCACCTGAGATACTTAGGTATATATGTAGCTTCTTAAGTAAAATTATCCTTCTAAATTTTAAATGAATGTGTGGTAACTGTCCGTTTGCTTTTTAGAAAATCTAGTGTATGGGTTTACTGTCACAAATTGTCAGTGAATTAGCACCTTTGAGTAAAAACTGGATAAAATTCAGAGGAAAATATTTTGAAATTGTAACCTTGCATATTTGTGCATTACAGCTGACTTTGCTAGTTGTGATTGTTTAGTTAATGAACAGACATGATCTGTATGTCTGATTAAGATGGATGTGGCTGGAATGTTGAATTCAAGAACAAATATTTTTCTTAGAGAGTTGATAATGCAAGATTTGTTTGGGCTTTTTTGTTGGGCTTTATGTTTGTTTTCAAAACAAAAAAAATAATGATCTTTTTGTGGCAAAGCTTGAAAATATAAAGAGGTGAAATGCACTAAACTCTTTCAGGTTGTTTGACCTATTTAAAAAACTAAGAACTACAACTTTTGGGACTTAATTCTATCAGTGTTTAGTGTCTACCAAGGAGTGTGCTAATTATTAACAAAAACTATGAAACATCTCTGAAGTAGAATGAAGTTATTGAACAGAAAACAAAGAATTAAAGGTTCAGTTCACTGTCAACTGAAATGTGATTTGAACCTTAAAGTGAATCTCCCCCCATTAGCAATTGCCAGGGCTGTTCAGGATCATGAGGTAGAAATCACTGTTGTTTACTTTCCTGTTGTAAATTACATGATTCACACGTTCATGACATAGTATAACTGAGAGGAAAACAAAGTTAATATCTAAGAAAATCTGAAATGAAATAATATTGTGATTTGTGCCAGATGGGTGCCCGAAGTAATTGCAATGTCGGTGCTTCCTAAGTAGGGTAACAGTACAGACCTAATTCTGGTCAGTCTAGAGAAATCTATTTTTCATAAACTTTCTTTCAACTCTATTTAGCTCAGACATGTTGAAAGATAACCTAACTGATGTCAGTGCAATCTGTTTGCATTTCCCCAAGCTATTGAATACTCTGCTGCCATAATTATACTGATGATGGTCTGTACAAGTACTGAGATAAAAAGGCTAAAGCCTATTCTTTTTCTACTTGGTATGAAGCATAAATAAATAAGCTCTGTCACCTTGGTAGTGCAGTTTGTTATGAGCAAAACAGTCTTGACTTAGAATGGTTTGGGTTGGAAAGGACCTCGAAGATCATCTAGTTCCAGCGCCCCCTGCCCCGGGCAGGGCCCCCTTCCCCCAGCCCAGGGGGCTCCCAGCCCCGTCCAACCTGGCCTTGAACCCTTCCAGGGAGGGGGCACCCACAGCTGCTCTGGGCACCCTGGGCCAGCGCCTCACCGCCCGCACAGGAAATAAGTTCTTCCTTACATCTAATCTAAATCTGCCCTCTATCACTTTAAAGTTGTTAGTGCTTGTCTTATTACTACACCCCCTGATAACGAGTCCCTCCCCACCTTTCCTGCAGGCCCTCTTTAAGTACTGGAAGGTCACTATAAGGTCTCCCCAGAGCCTTCTCTTCTCCAGGCTGAACAACCCCAACTCTCTCAGCCTGGCCTCATAAGGGAGGTGCTCCAGCCCCATGATCATCTTCACGGCCTCCTCTGGACCTGCTTGAGCAGGTCCATATCCTTATTATGCTGGGGGTCCCAGAGTTGAACACAGCACTGCAGGTGGGATTTCATGACAGCAGAGCAAAGGGCGAGAATCCCCTCTCTCGACCTGCTGGCCACACTTCTCCTGATGCAGCCCAGGGCACGGTTGGCTTTCTGGTCTGGAAGCGCACATTCCTGGCTCATAGTCAGTTTTCCATCCACTAATACCTCCAATTCATTTCTCTGCAGGGCTGCTCCAAATCCACTCCTCGCCCAGCCTGTATTTGTGCTTGGGGTTGCCTCAACCCATGTGCAGGACCTTGCACTTGGCCTTGTTGAACTTCATGCGGTTCGCACGGGCCCACCTCTCCAGCCTGTTGAGGTCCCTCTGGATGCCATCCCTGCCCTCCAGCGTGCCAACTGCACCACAGAGCTTGGTGTCCTCAGCAAACTTGCTGAGGGTGCACTCAATCCCACTGTCCATGTCACCGACAAAGATGTTAAACAGCACCAGTCCCAATACTGACCCCTGAGGAACACCACTTGTCACTGGTCTCTACTTGGACATCAAGCTGTTGACAGCAACTCTGAGCGCAACCATTCAGCCAATTCTTTATCCACTGAGTGGTCCATCAGTCAAATCCATGTCTTTCCAATTTAGAGACAAGGGTGTCGTGTGGGACAGTGTCAAATGCTTTGCAGAAGTCCAGGTAGATGACTCTGCAAGTGTAGTAGACAGTAGTCACTCAAGATAGGGAAGTTCAGCCTCAGAAAATTGTGGTCCCATCTTTGTGGTCTATGAGGGGCTGTTTGTGCTGTTTTTGGAGGCGGCTGGAACCAGCTGTGACCGGCTCAGTGTTCTCTCTCACACAGGGCACTGCTGCAGCCCCCTGCCACCAAAACTCTGCTGTTGATGCCCAATATGCAGCTGTAGTGCAGGTTTTTCCACTCATATTTTAAAGTTTTACTCAGCAAAAAAGAATGCACATATAGACTTGAACCTGCAGTATTGAATTTTGTAAGTCTTTGGAGGAAATGGTTAACTTCAAAGAAGGGTTGTTTGATGAATAGGAGATAAAGAAACAAGACTTTGTAAAGAACCGTTCCATAAATCTTAGTTGTGTGTCTTAGTCCTTGTGTTTCATTGACATTGGAGTCATCTTTAAATAACAAGAGATAGCTGTATTTCCTTGTGGACTCCTTCAAGATTACCTCTGAGAGGTAAGCAGCATGCTCATTTACCTTAAGCTGCATCACGCTTCATGCCTTTGTTCTTCCTTTGCTGCATTTTAATATAATATTTGCCATACTGCTGAAACAGCCATTTAGCTCACTGGGATGAAATAAATTTCAGTGAGCAGAGGCAACAGAAAGCCTGAGCGCCTGGGAGCGAGCACTCTCTTGCATGTGTGCTCACACGCCCAGCAGCTGACAGCCATCTCCCAGTCTCCATAGTCTGGGATTTCGGCAAGGGTATGTGTCCAGTTCGCTGACTCCAGATACGCAGCTCTTCCTTTGTTTCCCACCTAAATCTTGATAGATGTATCACAGTCATGTCATCTGAAGAGCTCAGGCCTCCAGTAGCTGATGCTGGGCTTTTTAGTGTACCTATGTGAGCTTAGTAGTGTTGGTTCAAGTTACTGTCTGAAGCCTCAGAAGTGGAATGTCCTCTTGGTTAATACTTAATGCAGGTTTAAAAAGGTTTTTGAGTTTGTTTTCTAAGCAGTCTTATTTTAAAACTTATCTTCACTTTAAAGAGGAAAACTGGGATTTTCTGGGACTTGAATGTCTGTTTGGATCCCACATACTGAGTCGAATGCTTCTAGACTGCAGGTCTTCTGACCAACATATCCTATTCATCTGAACAGAGCAGTCTATTATATAAATTGTCCAAGGCCTGTTTTGTTCAAAATGAGCTATCATTCTGGCTTTACATAAGCTGAAGAAAATACTTTTTTACAAAGCTGACTGAAACTCGGTAGACCAAATTGTGTAAAAAGAGTTTGGTATTTCAATTTAAAATTATATTGAGGATAGAGGAGAAAAGGAGAGACCTTTTTGTGTTGAAGGTTATGATTAGGACAAAAATAATTCTAGCACAATGGTCTCCCTTTGGAAAATGGTGTTTCATTAAAATCAGCCTTCAGCTCAGTCTATCAGAGCTGTCAGTCACAAGAAGAGGCCATTAGGCATGAAACTCTATGGAAAGTTTGTAGGTGCACAGCCCGTCTGTTTATATCTTCCATGCAATAAATATCACCACACTTTTTGATTTGAGAAATATGATAATAGTTTATTTAGTTAGACATGCTGAAGCAATAAATATCTGAGTTAAGTTTCTTGGGGGGGGGCAGGGGAAGTATGCTACTTTATTCTAAATTCTGTGAAGACTTTAAATATTATATTTTTTCTGCCTTGTAGCTCATCTGTAATGTTGTGTTTGGTTTGAGATGTGATGTATACCTGTGATGTAGGACAGTGCACAATATTTGTGTGTTTTGGAGAATCTGTGACTTGGCAAGCCACTTGCGCTGATGAGGTTAGGAGGTTAGCTGCATGTTTTACTCCAAGAGTTTCTCAGCAATGAAACAGTAGGGTTGTCTTCATGAAACTAATAGTAAATAACTGCTAAAAATGTTATATCTATTATTGAAGTAGTATATGTCCCAAGGTGAAATTTTAAAAAGAGAAATATCTTTCATATTTGTAATATCTTCTATATTAGTTGAAGGAGTTTATTGCACTAATTGAAAATGCCAGAAATCTAAATGATAGTATTTATGTACAATAATTATTTTTGCTCTTTTACTTCTATTTCAAAATTTCTAGCTATTGTAATCATATCTTTCTGAATAATAGCTTACTGAGATTGCAGTTGCTCTATAGAGGGAGAAAAAAACCACAAGATCAGAATATTTTTCTTGTCTGTGATGAATGCTTAACATCCAACATTTCTGATATATATGAATAGATAGTAATTGACACTTACCAATCTGATTTTAAGTGACGTGCTATCAAACTTTTTCTGGATGCATGTAGCATAGTTTCCACAGAATGTGATGATACATTTTTGGATTTAGCTTTGAGGGCTTTTGTATCAGTTGCATTTTCTGATTTTATTTTTTTTTTTTTTTTTTAGTACACATATTCAAGGCATTAGAAAGCTAAAGTTCTCAAATTTATCTGTATGTGATCTGAGGAAACATAACACTTACCTCACCAGTCTAAGGATGGCTGTCAGCAAACAAGGGCTCTGTCTTCAAGAGAGTAACGTGACCAGGACACTGTTTACAAGAAAGAAGCAAGCCAGTATGAGTAGTTGCTTTTTGTAGTTTGTTTTTTTTTTTTTTTTAAAATTATTTTCTTTCTCCAAATATTGCTATATGCTGTGTTGCACACATAATTTATCACAGGCTACTTGGTCTTCCACTAACACAGATTGCTTCTTCAAAGAAGTTTCCCAACTTTTTTTCCTCACTTTCCCTCACTTTTATTTCCATCAGTCTTCACTCAGCCTCCTATTCCCTAACATCTGCAAACTCATCCTAAGATGAAAACTTTCTCTGGAGTAACAGCTGTGAGATGTCTCTGCATCTGCAGTCATTCATGGAGCCTTTTGTTTTTGACAATTATATATATGTGCAAATTTCAGCATGTGGTATGCTTTTCCAGTGCATTATGTGCTACTGGAGTGGGCAAAATCAAATAGAATTAGTACTATATATACCAGAGTAAATTTACACAAGCAATGAGTAATGGACAAAATAACTGAGAAAATTAACATTTTCTTTAATTATTAAAAAAAAAAAAAGCCTCCCTGATTTCATAGTCTCGATCTTCAAGAGAAACCACAAAAACCTTTAAAAATGAATGTCAGTGCTAAAAGTGAAATCTCATTAGATGCTAAGTGCAATAATTTTTCCTGAGCCATTCTCTAGGTGCTAAGTATTTATTCCTCATGCTTGGGAAACGTATTATGAGTTATTTCTCCTAGATCTGCCTAAAGTTTTTCTGCTCTGTAGACGCCTCCCCTTTTCTAAAGATTGTCTAATTTTTCTGGAACAAAACTAATTATATAAACCAAGAGTTTTCAGATTTTTACTTAGCTTGATGTTTGCTTTATTTTTTGAGTCTGCTAAAGTCTTTGAGTGTCAAAAAGCTTTTGTTTCCTTCAAAATCTCTTTATCTGCTGATGTAAGAAAAATATACTATCACTTCAAATGCTACTTCAGCTGTTCCTAACACAGTTATTGCTTGTCCTTGTCTCATCTGGTCAGTAGCTGGAAGCTGTAAAGTTTTTTGAAGGTTGTAAAGACAGATGAATTAGGGAGAGATTAATTTTATCCACCCTTGATGCAGTTAAAACTTTAGCATGTGGGTCAAACTAGCCAACAAAGCCTCCTCTGCAGTAGAGGAAAATAGGCACAAAGAAAAGATAGTTATGTTATTTTATTACTTCTCCTATTGTAGGAAAACAGGAACAAAATGGGGGAAGAAAAACAAAGCTGTAACCTTGTCAAAATCCATCTAGTTCCCATTCCCACTTTTCCCTTCAAAAATGACTGATTCTATAGCAGTGTTTATGCCCAGATCTCAAGGATACAGACAGGACCTCATGGTTTACAAAAACCAAAATTGGGGGAAGGCCCACTGACTTCTATGGTACTGTTCAGGTGAGAAAATTTAAGTATAGGAAAGAGATTAATAGAGCTGTAATTATTCTCAAGGATTTAGGATTAGGGTGCTGATATTTGATAACCTCTATGCAGAACAAAATGCCATTAAAATAGCAATTTTACTGTCTGAATTGCACTTTGTATCTGACTCTTTAATACTCTATTACAGTGGATTTCACATACCAATATTGTTTGCTTTATGTGGCTGACATATAATTTTGAGTGAAAAGTGGTGCAATTAACCTCTTATTATTAATCTTTTGAGACTTTTGTATGCTTTCCAAAACTGAATTACATTTGAATTTTTGTAGTGGAGTGTTTTAACTAACCTTTTCTTGGTCTGACATTTAAATGTGGCAGTTTTCTTTTTCCCTCACTGTAAAATAATGCGAACAACTTTTGATACTAACATTAAAATGAGAACTTTTACGCAACTTGGAATGTGTTTTGTAGTTATTGTAGACAGATTTTTTTCAAATGCTATCCAGGCTATCTCCAGTTTCTAAACTTGATTAAATGAACTAAAGCTCTGTTTTAATAGGTGTTAAAGAGAGATCTGTTCACTTCTCCCTGCATATGATGATTTTACCTGGAGCCTCAAGAAGATGCTTGTTGGAGATTAAAAATTGGATAAATTAATTTTTGAAGGGAAAGTAAGAATATACTAAAATATACATTTTAATATTTACTAGTGGTTGCTGAACTTTATATACTGAGTATTAATTTCTGTTTGTGAATGCTGGGCGTTTATTCTGTGTGTTGTTCTGGAAAAAAAAATGTGCCTGTTTGCCTGGTTATCATTGGAATGTACTTTATAATAACAAAGCAAAAACTAAAGACGTGGTAGGCAAGTACCATCACAGAAAGAGAGGAAGACAGGAAAGCACTAAATCAAGCTAAGCATGATGTACTTTCAGAAATGCTGCAGAGATTCGAGGTATATTAGTTATAAATTATTCAGTATCTATGCTTGCTTTCCTAATAATGCAAGTTCATGCACAGAGTAGTAGTATGAGGCAGTAGCAATTATAAGTATTTTTAGTAGATAAATATTAGAAGTTCTAAGAGTGCCATAAAACTATTATACATTTTCTAAACATTATATCTGAACTACATATAATAATGAAATTGTTTTGAATACCTTTAAGTTCATACACTTTTCAAGTACAGAAATTAAATTTTTTGGACTCCAAACACACATCCTATCTGCGTATGCACTGTGCAGTTTGTACATAGTATGGACCTGATTGATGGTATAAGTTGATCTGCAAATTCAGTCTCAAACAGAAATCTGTAATTTAGAGAAAATGTTGGAAATTTTCTTGTATTCTTGGTAAGAGGTAAAAAAGATGTAACTGATAAATTTATGTATATGTTTTTAGCTGATAAACTTTTGGAAACTTCAAAGATTTCAATCTGCCAGAGCTGTTGTATTTGAATGTTGACAGAATACAGGATCAAAATTTTATTTCCTGTGACTTTATAATTTAATACAGGATTTTTAACACTGTCTGTGTTCAGCATTTTTTTTTTCTCTGATTTACAGTGATGTAGTACTTTGTACTTGCATATTTGTCTTGGAAAACTGTTGGGTTTTTTTTGTTTTATATCTTATTTGGGAAATAGGAAAATCTTGTCATGAAAATGCTTGTTTATCCTCTTTTCTTATATGCTAGTGTAATACTTGTTACAGTTTGAATTACTGTTATTTTATAGAAATTCTTGGGAGGGAGGGATTTAAATGTTATGGTCTTATATCCAGTCTTTCATTGAAATAAAAAGTAAATGGTTTAGATGGTCTATTACTAGTCATAACATTTACATTAAATGAACTAGAAAATAATCATGCTTGAGATACAGTGTCCATAGACAGCATAGCATATGATTCTTGAAAACTGTCCTGCCATTTATGTTTGTTATTTATTTACCTCCCCCAGGAAGGTCAAGCAAGATGAACCATCTTTGAGTCAGTAAATACACTGGAAAGGGGTTAGTTCAGTGACAGTGCCCCTCTGTTCAACGTGGTTGGTTTTAAGTTTATTAATATTCACCACCCTGCATAAAAGCATTTCATGGTGACTGGGCAGTTGGCCATCGATTTGTTTTGAAATTCAGTTAGTTTTGCAGTGACTAAGGATGCACTCAAAGATCCACAGCTAAGATTTTGCATGTTTATTCCTCAGCAATTGGTTAGCAAAGTGAAGATAACATAGTACCTTGGGACAGCTTCAGGGCCAATGAAATGTATGGTTAAAGGCCAAACCATTTTTTTGGGCTGCACAACTTGTTGCTTTCATTACCTTTTTGTGAGCAAGGGGGTTTGTTCATTGCATTTATAAATTAGTATTGTCTCCCTCCGTCCTATAAAAATAATAATAGCAAATATCTGTATAACGATAGAATGTTAGTAATTAGCAAAATTATTTTCTGATTGATTTTAGAAAATTAATCAAAGATAACTTCTTGTAATTCAAGTCAAAAAAGCTGAATGATCTCTGTAGTCTTTTGACTGTAACTGAGCAGTGAAGAGTAACCAGTTCTCTAAAGATAACTGAAGTCAAAAGAGAAATTCCCTTTGGATAATGGGCTTTACATGAGTGCTGGAGAGAAACATGGAAGTAATGCAGTCCTTGCTCAACTTTTTTGAAATGTTTCCCAAGTCAGTTAGTGGGGCAACTTGTGCTGCTCCCAATTCCAGTGTCATAGGATGTTCTGTTGTACTCCATTTTCTATTTGCATTTTGTTAGCATTTGTGGAAAGCACAAAAATGGAAACATTTAGATAAGCACTCAGATACATTGTCACAGTTGAGATTAATTACGCTCACATATACAATGTGGCCTTGAATTAATAGCAAGACATTATTTGGGTTATTAAATTAGAGGCTTGGTGATAAAACACTTGCAAGTTTTATAAGATTTTTTTCAAATGACATGCAATCTGGATGACTAATTAAGGTTGCTAATGTCCCTGTGGCAATACTGTGGACTAGAGAAGGGGAGAGAGATTTTCCTTTGATGTCCATGCACAGAGAAAATTGCATCTGTGCCAAATGTCTGCTGTAGGTAACTGTGGACTAAATGGTTACATACATGCATACACACACACAAACAATGTTGCCTCTCTATGGCACATAGCCCACTGCAAGTGTGTGACGTGAACATTTCACACTGCTTATTTTCTCTTGGCATAGTACTATTCAGATCTCACCGCAGCCCATGACACTTCAAAGGGATAAAGAAGTCTGCCTGGTGCTGTTTCGTTTATCATAACTGATCATTTAATCTCTTAATTTTCTCTTGAAACAGTGAACGTTTTGCCCATTTTTATTTTTATATAGAAAGAGCTTAGAGTGTGTTATCTTTTTTCTTCTGTATTTTGTTCATCTCGGATCGGTTTTACTGGCAGCCTGTTGCAGTATAGTGAGGCTGTGCTGTGGGTTTCCAGGTGATGCTAGCTGAGATCTTTGGAAAGCTGGAGCTCTCAGAGGCTGTCACATAGCTGTTTGTGCTGCTGTGGCCTGTAGCCTTTTGCTTCTGGATGAGGTCCCTGTGTGTGCTGCTGCCAGTGGACACACGGACATCCTCTGTTACTCGGTGTCTGTTAGTGGGTGGGATCTTACTCTACCAGAAGGTTTTGGCAGTACCATCACTCATCAGACTGCATGAATGTATCAATGCCATTTGGGCATGGCAATTACTTGGGGAAGAAGAAAATAATATCTTTCCTTCTCAAGTGCTTTTTTTTTTTTTTTTTTTTTTTTTTTTTTTTTATAATAACATCTCAATATAATTTATTTTATTCATTAGCTTGTAAACAACCAAACAAATGTAAGTACCGTGTAGTGAAGCAGATAAACAATAAAACCTAATCATATTTTTGAGGTAATGCAAGGTGAGACCTTCACTCTTCAAATCAAACTTCAAGCTCTGTGAACAAGGCTATGCTTGCAATCATGCCCAGGTAACCTGAATATGTTTAATTTACCCAAGAGCTGTAGATTTCAGTGATCTTAAGAAAACATGATGAAAAATAGATTTAAGTAAATATTAAATATTACAGAACTTGTGATGGAGTCAAGACTTTCATAATTTACAGCAGTTCCATTTTCCCTGAATGGACAGACTGATGTCTACTGTATCTTCATTTTAAAGTGCAGTGGGGGTTTTTTGGTGTTTTTTTTTTTTTTTTTTTTTTTTGTTTGTTTGACTTAATTGAATACAATAAAAAGGACTGGGGATTCTTTATTATTTATTTTTAGGCAGATACAGTTAATTTTATTTTGTCCCCAATTTGATGTTTTAATTTTCTCTTAGCATTGTTGAAGCTCGTTCATAAATTTTCAGAATTAAACCTGAAATAAAGCTGGTAGTTGAACAAAGGGTAGCCAGAGTTTATTCTCCCACTGAAGTCACCCGATCCTTTCCTCTTCCTTGCTGTCTTTTTTCCCACACTGGGCTTTGGGATGAATTATTATTTCACTAGGTAACAGTTGGGGGCTAATCACATGAAGAGACTGCTTGAGCTTTCTCTCTCGTGAACGTTGTAGTTTCAAGCTGAGTGACACTTAAGACACAATTTGAAGTTTTCTCAGTGCCAGGAAATGGTAGGTACATACATTTATAGTTTTGCTGGTGATAAACAGGGATATATGGACACAGAGAAGTACTATTATAACTTCAGCTGGGAGGCTTAGGCGATGTATCCTTAGACAGATTTTTGTATTATGAGGAAGTACTAATAAAACCTTAATTAGATGTGGAGTCTGCTGTTACTCCTGTAAACACACAAATAAAGACATATTTATTTTCCATAGTGTAGCTGTGATGATAACATATGGCCTCCAAGCTTTTTAGATTTTTTTCCTGGAAACATTTATGCATCATTAATACTTAGCCCTTCTGGTAGGGAATAAAACAGCATTTAGGAGTATTCCCTTACCTATTGCCTTTTCTCTCTGTCTCAGCACATAGGCATGTTATTGGCCGAGGTGGTATGAAAAGCAAGCCAGAGCTATTTAGAACACCTGTTTTAAGTAGTGGACATCCACCCTTTTATGCATTTTTCCTAATATGAAATGTCACTTGCAATCAGCAGGTTTTATGATAATCTGATACAAAGTAAATGTATGAGCTTGCAAATTACATGGTCTTTTATCAGTGCTGTGATCTTGATGTATCAATATGATTCTTTAGTATTAAGTAGGATCTGCATTTTGGAATCCTGATGCATCTAAACACATGTATCTGTACTTAAAGAAAAATATACATCATAGGTACATGTAGGCAAAGTGCTTGTATTTGAATGTGTGTAATTTTATATCTTGTATCTGCTTTTGAAGAAGTATTTTTCCTTGGAAATTTTCTGCTTGCATGGACAATTAAGGGAAAAAAAAGCATTACTATTTTCTATATCTTTTTTTTTTTTTTTTTTCTGTCTAAACAAGGGCTTCTTTAATCTTTGATTTCATGGCTGCAGAAACTGTGGCAAGATTTACAGTTGTTCTCAGACATTGTTTTGTATTTGAGAGCCCCAATTCCTAGGCTTATCTTAATCCTGAGGAATTAATGGGGGACCGTGTGTGTGTGTAGGTGGGGATCCCAGGTGAGGGATGCCAGGTGAGGGCAGTTACTGTGCATGCAGCTGCACTTGGGGTCCTAGCAATTACACCAGTAAGAGCAGATGACACTGGACATTAGTCTGCAACCTTTCAGTCAGTGGAGAATCCAATTATATCTCTCTCTTCTATCCAGGTATTATTTTTTTTTTTGTTAAATTATATTAAAAATAAAACAAACATTTGTTTTGATAATTTGGTACTTCAGTTCTCTTGATGTAGCTGAAATTTTACGAAGGTGAGCTTTGGATCAGGAGCCTGGATCTAAGGTATGTGGCAAAATGTGGTTGTGCAGCATATTGTTTGGCAGAGTGGAAATTCTGTTGCAGTAGCTTTTTTTTCTTTTTTCTTTTTTTTTTTTTTAATTGTATATTTTAAGTTAAGTAAGTGAAATGAGAATAAATTCAGGCACTAAGACTATTACCTATTTTGATATTGAACCCTATTTTATATTCTCCATTTGGTTTTAGGCTTTGAATTCTTGAAGGTTTTTCTGTTGACAATACCTAAGTGTATCCTAGATACTAACAGGAGTAATCTTGGAGCTTTTGGAAGAAAATAGTAGGGTTTTCTGGGACATGGGAAGTTTCGGGAAGAGTTTGAAAGTGTTAAAATAATCTCATTAGCTGGATGTTTCGGCAGAAATGGTCGACAGTTAAAGTTAACAGTGGTGACATTTACATTGTTATCTTTAGGTGTTAAAGTTTATAAGATACTGAAACAATGCTGTGTTGCAGGCTGTCCCAGTGCTGTGAAGGCTGCGTTGCCCTGTGTTGCACTGGCTTTACTTCCAAGCATGGGGGTTAGAAACCTAGCTCTGTTTTTCTAAGAAATAAATAAATAAATGAATAAAAAGGCAGCAGAGAAGTAAGAATTGGATAGTAAAGCAAAATCCAGGTCTCAGGGAATGACAAGAGAATGGTTATGGGAATGACACCTGCTTCTGTTTTTCTGAATTAAGTGAATTTCAGAGGGCATGTTGTGCAAAGAGTTAATGATGTTTTAATCAACTTCTTTTTTTTTGTGTTTGTTTTGTTTTCGTTTTTTTTTTGTTTGCTTGTTTGTTTTTTTTGTTGTTTTTGTTTTTTTGTTGTTTGTTTTGTTTTTGTTTTGTTTTTGTTTGGTTTTTTGTTTGTTTGGTTTTTTTTCCCCTCTTCCTGTCACCTGCACCTCTTCATTAAATATTTAGGAAGATCATCTGAGGTTGTGTGTGCCATCAGAAATGTACCCTGGGGCTTGTAGGGATGTGTCCTGTAAGCTCCAACAGGTATCCAGACTGGCTGTTCAAACTGCTGTAAGTTTAACAACTTTTGTTTATTAGAGGAGAAAAACAAAGCAGTAGGAAGCTGCATCTCCTCCCTACAGGTGTGTTACTCCCTCCATTAGCGAGTAGGGGACAAAATTGTACCTTACCTAAAAAACATGGTGTTCAAGATTACCTAGCAAAAGCTCTACAAAGTTCAAACTGCTATCAGGAGGCATTGTAATTGTCTTCTATTTTCCTATTGAATTATTCTTACAGTAGCTTAAAATAACATAAACCCAGGGTCCTGAAAGACCTTTAAATGCATATTAGTAATTGTTTGAACTCCAAAAAACCAGGCTTTTTTAGCACAGTTGGATACCAAGACTTTACTCTTATAATCCTGCACTGGTCATTCAATTTGTTCATAGAGTTAAGGTACTTGCACAGCTGTGAAATAATTTTGAGGTGTATTTACTTAAAATCTTCTTTAAGACATAGCCTCCTGAGGTGGGAAACTTGTTTTCTTGAGAGCTCTGATGGGATACCAGTCATCCAGTGTTCCTTAAGCATCCTTCATCTCAACACAGCACAGGCTATATAATACATTGAAGTCTGTTTGACAGAAAAAAAAAAAAAAAGGACAAAGTTTTGAATGGGAACCGCATTTGGGCAACTTTACACAGCGGGGGCATCTGGTTTAAGGAGGCTGAAGTTCACTGTTTTTAACAGGACAGCTGGGAGGCACTGCATCAGAGCCAGGCCAAGTACATTAAGTGTTCAGGAAAGTATCAGTAAGTGTGTAACCTGCTGTGGACCCTTTTAGAGAGTGAAACATGTTTTCCGCTCTGCGGCACTAAGTGGAGATGTCCTTGTGTTTTTATGAGTGCCGATACTGAAATTCTATTTGGCTGTTGTGTTATAGCACAAGATAGTAGAGAAATATTACATTTGATGCTTCCCATGAACTTTTTTAATGCCTCCAGTCAATTTGAGTTTCAGTATCTCACCAACTGTTCAAATTTTTTTCAGAATTGTTATGTGCAGCACTCTCACAGCATTGTGCTTTGTGAGTGAAACTAATCCAGGCAAATTTTGGAAAGCAAAATACAAAAGCTGCTGCAGTCTGGTTATATACCAATTGAAGAGTTCCAGATTTCTATCCCAATGTTAACAGTGCATTTTATATGACAAATACATTAATGACATGTATGCGTTCTTGTTCTTCACTAGTGGATGATGAGCTATTTATTCCACCCTAGTAGTAAAGTCTTCTGTATTTTGGAAATGAAAATTGTGGATTCTTTTCCTTGAGGCACTGCTCAGGCTGTGTATAGCTAGCTATAGGTTTTGATATCACATATATAAACGTGTTTAAAAACTTATAGACACCATTTGGATGGCACTGTGTCTCTTTTTCTCTATTTTATTTTTTATTATTTTTCTTTTTAAACAGGCTTCCAAACTTCTGTTTCTCTTTCAAAAGCAAAATGTAATAATTTGATGCCTAGAGAAATACCTAAAGACTGTGCAGAAGTTTGCTGTTCTGATAATTTGACAGTGAACTTGACTGAATTTTTTCATATTTTTCATGAATAAAATTGTGTGTGAAACATAATTCCTGACCCTGTAGATTACATAATTTGCAAGTAAACAGATTTGTGTTCAATTATTGATGTTATTGTCACAGTTGAATACAAATATGGTGATTTTTGTTATGGTATTAGGTGAACATTTCCTAGTGAGTCTTCCCTTTTTTTTTTTTTTTTTGGTTATTCAAGATGGAAAACATTGTGCCACCTGATCTAATAGAGTCTAGTCAAGATATATTTTATAAAGATTCTCACTGTAATATTGTGAGCCATTAAGAAACAAATACACTTATGACAGTATTGGAAAATTGATGAATGATCACATTTTAATGGGTGTGGGGTTTTCTAGCACAAAGAGGAAAGAAAGAATAGAGAAAAACTGGAAAAGAAAATGGTGTAATGGCACAGATTTCAATATTGATGGTAACTGAAGGTCAAGTTTGAGGACTAATATTTGTTTTCTTGGATAGCTCAGCTCATTAAGTGGGACCTAAATGGATTCTTGTGGATCTCTTTGACAGGGGAGATACAGTAGTTTGGCAATGGCTAATATGTTTTGATCCAATAGCTGATGCAGAGGATGATAAAGGTGGTTAAAATAGATTTGCTGGCTGTAGGCAGAGAATAATTAATAAAGATTTTTAATTGTCATATGAGTGAGAATTTATACCTTGGAATTTATAACATGGTTAAAGTTAACTGTAGTTTTCTTTAAAAAAATATGACAAGCAGGAAACCATTGGAGTATGCTTACTTGGAAGCATTTAAGAAACCAAAAGCCAAATTCTTTGCTTATAGTTTTCAGAACATTGATAGAATAAAAATACTATAGAAATACAAAGGGTTAAGGTAGACAGATGCTGACTAATCAAGTTTAAATTAAAAAAATCCCAAAACAATTAGGCATACATAATCCAGCCCTGCATTGAGATCATTCTGTGTGGAATGTATTTTAAGTTTGTTATTGATAAATCTAACTTGTAAAGCAGCTTGAAATAATTTCCAGTGACTGTGATGAGTCTTTAATTATGAGGGCACAGCTAATCAGCTGAAAGCTGTCCTCTTGCTGAGTTCTGCAAAGAAATTGTCTTGACACCAGCAGATGCTTTTTTTCCCCTTGTTTTTTTTGAAATATGTATTTTAAGCCACTGAAAACCTTATGAACTTTATTCTGTCATCCATGGAACAAACTTGGTGTTGGTACAACTGTGCAAGTGACTTGTTTACACCAATACTGGTAAAGCAGTTGGCAGCTGTTGAAATGAAATTTTGTAGTAGTAGGTCATTGTACAGAAGAGGGTATTAGCTAGCTGGAGGAACAGTGAGGGAGAAGTCTTTATTGAGTACAAATGTATCAGGCCTGTTTTGTTAAATACAACATATATTTTCAAAGATTTATTGCATAATTATCTTGATTAAGTGAGAAAAAAAAAAGTCCTTGGAACTAATCAAAGAGCTGCAGTTCACTGGTTTTAATAATCATTATTTTTCCCCTTGTGAAATGCAGGTGCTTGGTTTGAGTGTGAGGATAGTGGTGCTTATCTTCTATGAGCTTTGATTAATATTTAATTCTTTGCATCATGGAAGGAGCTAATCAGGTATTCAATTTGCTAATCAGCTTCTCAATTTGATTAATCACTTAAGAAAATAAAATGTGACATACATTTAAGATTTTTGACTTAGTTACAACCATCTTTGAGGGTGGAGAGGCAGGAGGATCTGCTTATTTCTACCAGTTTGATGAGGTGCTAAGTTTGAGGCAGTTGTAGCCTCTCCAAGGTTACCAGAGAGGTGAAAAAGCTCAGAAGCAGATGCTGCAGGACTTGCTGTTACAGGCTGCACTTGAAATTCTGTCCCTGGTGCCTGCTCCTTTTCCTAGTCAAGAACTCTTTTACCTAGTCAAGAGTAAAAGTGAGACAGTGATGTCCCCACTGCTCTGCTGATTAATTCTGTTCTCAGTCTTGGTATTTCAGTCAGTGGGATTTCCCTTTTTGTAGATTTTTTTTTCTTTTTTTTTTTTAACATATTCTGACTTTGGAAAATCTTATTTTTAATATTTAGTTTTGTTTCATGACAGGTGTCACTGAGAAGGTGACAATATGTGAAATACTGAAATGCATGGCTTTTTCTTTTCACTGTTGACAGTCACTGCTACTTGGAGCAATGAGACCGTTTCTCTTTTTGTGTTGCGTCTTATCTTTTCACAGGAGAAGCCTTTGCTGGACATCTTGTGTTTCCTTTTTCTGTTCATTGTAAAACACGGTCTCCTAATGAAATTGTCAAAACTTGCTTCCTTTGTTGTTTTTTCTCTTAATGTTTGTCTTTCCTGGAGAGAATTGGACAGTGCTTTGCCACTACTTTTGTTGTATGTAAACTCCTTAATTTATGTTTGCTCATTTACTGATGCTCAAGGTATGTGTTACTAAGCCTGGACTCTATTAAAAGGGATGACAAGAGGGGAAGTACTTGAAGCTTTTGTAAACATGTGTCCAGCAAGATCATGGAGCAGATCATTCTGGAAACTATGCTAGGGCACACAGAAATTAAGGAGGTAACTGGTGACAGCCAACATGGCTTCACTAAGGACAAATCATGTGTGACAAATATGGTATGATGGCCTTCTACGATGGGGTTACAGCACTGGTAGATAAGGGAAGAGCAACTGATATCATCTACCTGGACTTGTGCAAATCTTTCGATGCTGTCTCACATGACATCTTTGTCTCTAAATTGGAAAGACATGGATTTGACTGATGGACCACTCAGTGGATAAAGAATTGGCTGAATGGTTGCGCTCAGAGTTGCTGTCAACAGCTTGATGTCCAAGTAGAGACCAGTGACAAGTGGTGTTCCTCAGGGGTCAGTATTGGGACTGATGCTGTTTAACATCTTTGTCGGTGACATGGACAGTTGGATTGAGTGCACCCTCAGCAAGTTTGCTGAGGACACCAAGCTCTGTTGGCACGCTGGAGGGCAGGGATGGCATCCAGAGGGACCCTGACAGGCTGGAGAGGTGGGCCCGAGCAAACTGCATGAAGTTCAACAAGGCCAAGTGCAAGGTCCTGCACATGGGTTGAGGCAACCCCAAGCACAAATACAGGCTGGGCGAGGAGTGGATTTGGAGCAGCCCTGCAGAGAAATGAATTGGAGGTATTAGTGGATGGAAAACTGACTATGAGCCAGGAATGTGCGCTTCCAGACCAGAAAGCCAACCGTGCCCTGGGCTGCATCAGGAGAAGTGTGGCCAGCATGTCGAGAGAGGGGATTCTCGCCCTTTGCTCTGCTGTCATGAAATCCCACCTGCAGTGCTGTGTTCAACTCTGGGACCCCCAGCATAATAAGGATATGGACCTGCTCAAGCAGGTCCAGAGGAGGCCGTGAAGATGATCATGGGGCTGGAGCACCTCCCTTATGAGGCCAGGCTGAGAGAGTTGGGGTTGTTCAGCCTGGAGAAGAGAAGGCTCTGGGGAGACCTTATAGTGACCTTCCAGTACTTAAAGAGGGCCTGCAGGAAAGGTGGGGAGGGACTCGTTATCAGGGGGTGTAGTAATAAGACAAGCGTTAACAACTTTAAACTGAAAGAGGGCAGATTTAGATTAGATCTAAGGCAGAAATTGTTCCCTGTGAGGGTGGTGAGGCGCTGGCCCAGGGTGCCCAGAGCAGCTGTGGGTGCCCCCTCCCTGGAAGGGTTCAAGGCCAGGCTGGACGGGGCTGGGAGCCCCCTGGGCTGGGGGAAGGGGGCCCTGCCCGGGGCAGGGGGGGTGGGACTGGGTGGTTTGTGAGGTCCCTTCCAACCCAAACCATTCTGTGATTCTATGATATTAAAAGTTAGAGTTATCTGCTTATATGCAGCTTTTTTCATTAGTAATGCTTTCTGTATGTTACAGATCTTTAGGGATATCTCTGCTAGGCCACGATGGCCATGTTTAAATCCAGACAAGGAAATAAACTAGGGATCCAGTTATGCTGTCTATATGCTTCCCATTTATAATGTTGTATACATTAATGAAACCAAAATCAGTTGAGCCATCTACTGAGGTTATAACAGACCAAACTGCATGCCTTTGTCTGAGAACTTGTTAAAATAGAGAATTGAATAGGTTTTATTACATTAATTGTTTTTTAGTTCAACTTTAAAAACATAAAATAGCTTTTTAGACATTCTTTATTACTAAATTTTTGCTTAAACATTTTTGTACCTTCAGTTCTTTAATGGCTTTGTCTCTTTGCTTGTCCATTGACTGGCAACACTTGAAGTTGTAACTGACTGACTATTGGTCCAAATAAGAATAGGGTGCCTGTAGTTGGATGCTGAGGGCATCATTGGGATGGCAACAATACCTAGGGCTGTGAATGTGTTACCTTTGTTTATATAATGAGTAGGGGATGTATATATCCCCATCTGCTTCAAGTAGATTTAATATCAGCAGTAGCAAAAAAATGTGCTTTTAATCTGTATTTCACTAAAACCAAACACATGCTGACCATGTATTTATCAAAATAATAAAAAGCCTGGGAGCTGCATCATAAATACTGTGATTATTGTTTTCTGTATGCTGCCTTCTAAATGCTAGTATGAGTTTGGACTGTGGATGATGGAAAAATGGAATTTTAAAATGTAGGAATATCAATCCTGAAGTAACAGTAGTCTTCAGCTGCCTCTGCCTGAAGTAGTTCAGGTTAAATATGATATTGTTTTCAGGTCTTCTCTAGGATATGGACATGCAGAATACAAGGATACACTTTAATATTTGATGAGTCATTGAAAAGCCCTCATTTTTTTTCCCATCTTTTGATATTATGTATCTAGATAGAAGGGTGAGTCAAAATTTACCTTGAGCTGAGATTCAGGAAGTCTGGGAGTACTTGTAGCTCATTCTGTATTTTAGTTGGATGACCGTCTGAAACAAAAAGGGGCCCAAACAATAGTCCTCAAACCAAAGTTGACTTCTGAGTGAATTCCCCGACCAGCAATCAGCATCTTATCAGCAGACTGAAGCAACCAGCATCTTATCAGCATGAAAATGTAACCCTGGGGACAATCCCTGGGAACTATAAGTAAACAATAGGAAGTAACTATAAATCCCAAATGTAAAGAGAAAGAGAAACTCCTCAGACGTGCCCGGATCCTGGCCAGATCCGGACACACCTGAGCGAGGCATGTCAATCTACCAGCTATCTCCCGTGCATTTTGTATAGGTTTGTTTGTTAACCTGTACAAAAGCCGGGCCCTCTCCCAGCACAGACGCAGACCTCACCTACGAGCAGACGCCCTGCGTGGGACTTCCCAGCTGCCGGGACAGGCTCTGCGACCCTTCGCTGGGATGGGGCTCCCCAGCTGGTGCACGGGGCGGGGGGGTGGGAAAGTGTGAGGGCAATTGGTGATGTACCTTTCTTAATCACTATAGCCAGCTTTATGTAGTAATGACTAGGTGCATTACCTTGCTTATTGTTTCTGCTGCTTTAAACAGTAATGTCTAGGTGCATTACCTTGCTTATTCTTTCTGCTGCTTTAAACTAAAGTAAAATAAGCCTATTTCTTTAGCTTGGTGTCTGTGTCCTTTGTGTTAACCCCATCAATTGGCAAAACACCCTCTTAAGTTGAAGAGGACAGAAGTGGACAGAGGTAGAAAGACATGACAAAACTGTCCATGAACTTTCCAGAAGTAACTTGATCTTGTTCTGCTCTGTAACTGAGGAAGACTTTGCTAAGATGGTGTTCAGATTCATGAACTTTAATTATTTTTTTGCCTCAATGTCCGTGAAGGATTAAATTTTTTTGTTAGAGAGAAGTTTGGATGTTTTGTTTTTATGACAGATTTGGGCCAAAGGACTTTTTGGATCTGTTTGTGTTAAGACAAACCTCAGGAAAGAGGGGACTGAGACTGTGGCTAGGGCCAAAGCTGCATCAAGGGCTGGCTGGGCGGTGTTTTGCTTGTGGAAAAAATATACTGCCAAGCACTGAAAGCAAACCCACCTTTGTTATGAATCCATAAGAGGATATTCTTCTGGGAGTATTTGACTTCATGAATGTTTAGTTTGTAATGTGTTTTGAATGAATTGTTACAATATTTCCATCTTAAATGCCACCATTAAAAAAGAGGATGGCATCAGTTAAGACAGACAGGGGAGTATGTGTCTTTATATATGCTCAATTAGCCTTAGAAACTACTAATTTATGGCCAGATTGTGGCATTAATACACACAGATGGAGTAGGATATTGTAGAAAGATTCTGTCCAAATGGCTGAGGCTGCAGGCACTTTCTTCTTGGAAGGAAAGATGTGGAGAGGATATTCCCAGTGTGATTCGGTAGTGCCTGCGGTGTGGCAAGTCCCTTACCTTTTAACTGCAGTGTCGCTAATCATGAAAAACAATCAATCCTGTGGTTCAGTCCTCATATTTCTTCAGCCTATTCTGCCTGTCAGTAGGAGCGTAGGGTGCTGATGCTTCTGGTATCTTTCCAGAGAGTATAACAGCTGGGATTCAGACTTGTGCAGCCTCTTGTTCTTTCATTGGTATTTCTGAAAGAAAAAAACAAACAAACAAACAAAAACAAAACAATCCCCCCCTCCCAAAGCCCAAACAAATTAAAAAGCCTACAACCCTTAACACCAGATCTGGGCATGTGTCACATGAGTCTTTAGCAAGCACTCAAAAGAGTATTCTGCTTTCTGGCATTTTCCTCACAATAAATATGCACAGTAGCCTACTGGTGCCCAAATGGTATGTGATCATGAATTTCCCCATAGAAATGGGAATGTTATAGCAGTCTTCTTAATAAAGGGATAGCTTTTAATAATACTAATATACTCCTGGTTTTCTACAGTAAGACAGATATTTCCTGTGGTTTTATGCTCAAAGAAATGTGGGACTTTCACTAGGTTTTAAATAAATCTGCCTGCTCCGAAAGAGTCAGAGACTGTGATAATGGCATTCAAAATGATGCTGACATCAGCCCAGTGGTTCCTGCCACCCCAGAAAGAGCAAATAGTTGCCATTTATTTCTAGTGCAGCAACATAGCCTGGAGCTAAATAATACATTTTTGTTAGTAATTATTGAGCACAATCCCAATCTGCAAAATAAATTTACATATGACTTGTCGAGTATCGTACTTAGAGGGTATATGGGAACACAGGAAGGAAAATGACTCCAAGAGGATGGTCTGTTTGCATTATTTCAACTGTTAACATTATCAGAAGCCTTTAAATAAAAATGAAATCTAAGTAAGTTACTGGTTTTAAAAATTAAGGACTCCTGCATGCAATATTTAACAATATTCCATCAAAGATATTACCTTTTTATGTGAAAAAGAATGTATGAATATGAAAACACTTTCCTGGGTCCTTAGGTATGGAACTCCTGTGGTTGTTTTTATGAATTGAACATACACAGTGAAGGCTGTATGAAATTCCTCATTCAGTAAATTGAAAAAAATTGATTAATAATAAATCTTTCTGGATTGATTTTTACATTGGTTGTGTTGAACTGAAGGTAAAATATGGCTAAGGTTTGTTCATTAGGCAGTGATGTGAGCCCTGCTTTTTGTGCTTGGCTGTGATCTTTGAACCTCTGTGCTTCTGAAAGAGCTGGACATGACCGGGAGGCGGGGCTCCTAGGGGCTATGAGAAATCTGGCCCTATTGGAACACCCTCCCTCCTCACCTGGACCTTGCTGGGCTATTGAGGGCACTCCAGCCACCTTGTCCAGTGGAAACATGCTGAAGATCTGTATGCAGCGTGCCTTAGGCAAATCCTGAAAATGAATGTACTGATGAATAAAGAATAACGTTTAACAAACTCTGTCAGTGGAAGGTGCTATTCCCAATTTACGCCATATTGCTCTTTTTTTAATTTTGTTTTTACATCTCAGTGGTTTGGTTCCTCCAAGCTGGTACTGGTTGCATCAGAATTGCAGAGCTTCTCCTGTTTTCTCAGTACCACAGTCCTGCATTGTCAAACACTGAAGCCACAACATGTATTAAACATGATAGTACAAGGTCACTTTTTTGGGGCACCGTTCTCAGACATGGAGCATTTTACCACTGACAAACATCTCTCCTGTGAGGGAAGGCTGGGAGAGCTGGGACTGTTCAGCCTGGAGAAGAGAAGGCTCGAGGGTGATCTTTTCAATGTGTATAAATACCTGAAGGGTATAAAGAAGATGGAGCTAGGCTCTTTTCAGTGGAGCCCAGTGACAGGACAAGAGGCAGCAGGCACGAACTGAAACACAGGAGGCACTGTGAACATCAGGAAAGAAGAACTGTCACAGGTTGCCCCGGGAGGTTGTGGAGTCTCCATCCCTGGAGGTATTCAGAAGCCTTCTGGACATGGTCCTGGACAACTGTCTGTAGGGACCTTGCTTGAGCAGGGAGTTTGGACCAGGTGACCTCCAGAGGTCCATTCTAACCTCAACCATTGTGTGAAATCCCTGGTCTGGTGTTACAGCTTTATAGTAATTTTTCATCTGTGTTTGACTTTGAGGCAAAAGAGAGAGAGGGAAAAAAAAAAAAAAAAAAAAAAGGCAGTGTTAAAACAAATCTAGCAGGCCTTGATTAAACAGGTGGATTGAAAAAGAAGGGAAACACAGTCTTTTGGAGCTGTAGATCTCAGTGCTGTGAGCATAGAGAAGAAGTTAAATCTGGGGCTCCCAAAGCAGCTTGTGGCCTGGTTTGTGTGATCTAGTCATACCCAGCAGTCACTGAGTGGTACTGGAAAGGTTCCATAGGGACCTGAGTGGATTATGCACTGCCTGATCGGGACAGAGCTGCTGAAGCTTCTGTGGTCACCTGCAACCATTCCTCAGCACATAGACTGTCTGTAGATAAACAGGGGGGGTAATTATGTTTTTGTAGTGAGAAGGAACTGAACAAAAAAAGGATGAGATGGTTCATTAGTGAAGAAAGATAGATGTGGAAAAATCTACCAAAAATACACTTGTCTTTCTGATTCTTTAGGTTTTGGTGACTACTCGTGTTTACAGGCTGGGATAGAAGAAACAGGGTGCTGTGTGCTCAGATAGGTCCTCTCAGACTAATAGATAGGTTGCAGGGGCTCTTATTGATTTGTAAAGTGCATCTTGACAGAGCTGCTTGAAAGTCTGGGAGTTTATTACCCAGCCCAGTCTAAAGCTGCGGGAGTTTGGGCCTGAAGCAGCTGCCTGTGTTAATTTCTGTCCAAATGAATTATCTTCTATTTAAACAAGAATCAGACTGATAATGGCTTTTCTGAGATGAATTATCATGATCTTTATGGTAGTGTTGTGTAGACTATGCTGTGTCCACTCAGCAAGTAGGCCATAGGTCCCACCATCTCCTTCTTCACCTGCAGCCCAGCTGTGCGTTGTGGCTGAGCAGATAGCTCTTGAATTTGAAGCAAGGCCTGCATGAATCTTTTGTATGCTGCTTAGTTCTAGTGTAAATGACCTTTTTTTTAGAGAGACCTTTTTGTTCTGCAGTGCCTTAATATATGCAGCATTGGTTGCTCCATTTTCCTTTGGGAGAGGTGATGAGAATGCTTTTATCTTTCTGAGGCAATCTAATGTAAAACAGGTGAGAAGAATGACAGCAATTACAAACGCTTCCTTTGATAACCACTATTTTTGTTGGTGATGCTTAAAATTTACATGTGGAATAATGTTTCTGTAATTTTCTGTTAAGACATTGAAAGTTGAGTTTCATTTACAGGAAATTTCATATTGGGGAGAAGAGCTTTTAATGTACATATGCTAATTTTTAACAAAATTTCATGCATCATTAAAATATTCTGTTTACAGTGACAAGTGCGTGCAAATCGGGTTGTAAAGTTGCCAAGCCGAATGTTTTGGTTTTAAATATTATTTTGGAGTGGTTCATTCTGAGGAAAGTGCTTATGAAAGAGATAGTAGCTTCAACCACAATTTGAATCTATCCCTGAACTGTGATTTACAGTAATTAGATTATTAACATTTGCTATTAAAATATGTACAATTGTATTCAGCTTCATTCATCCTTAAGATGGCCCATTAGAGAGCAGGCAGACCTCAGAAAGCTCCTGGGGGTTTCTGGAAAGAGATGGTATTTTATTGTAATGCAGAGGACAGGGGAAGCACAGCATGGTTCAGGCACCTGTATCATCGTGGCAGTTGAAGTCATCTTTTAATTGGCTAGCCTGGGATTGACTTGCTTTTCAAGAGTCACATTTGGGGAATAAGGGAGATAGATCATCCTCGGATTGTGACCCTCAGCATAGAGTGAAGACCTGGAGCTATTCTCCATGGGGACAAGGCAGCCATGTAGGGATAAACTGGGAGAGCCCGAGGTCTGTGTCTCAGTTGCTTCACCAGTCAGCCACAGTACTTGATAGGTGTGGGGCAAGGGAATTTTTTTTTTTTTCCCTCTAAAAAGCCTAGACAACTTAATCTTTCAACAGAATAAAAATGAGAAACAGTTCACTCTGGTTTTGTCCTCAGTATTGAGGTTGCATGTTATTGCTGACTTGGAAGTGTAGACTTGCTGATGGTGTGCACTCACAGGGTTGTGAAATAGTTTGGGCTCATCAGTCTGATCTTTAGCAAAAGTGAAGATCTGAAAACGGTTGTTCTTTAACATAACTAAATCATACACTGATAAATGTTTTCTTGCACAGAATAGCTGAAATTTATTGCTTTAGATATTTTGACTTCCTGAATTGTAACCATTTAACACCCTGAATTTGTGTTTTTTTCTGAGATTGGCTTTAATTCATGGACTAATAAACTTTTTTTAAATGGCATGTTACTGGGTTACCACCTAAAACATGCTTCTCAAGTACATTATTTATGAAGTATGTTGTTTCTAATCGATTACATGCCTTTCTGCATACTAGTAATGACTTCATAATTAGAGCAAATAAAGTACATTAGATTTCAACATGTAGTCAATAGTGCTATAGCATTAATATTGACTTCCACCAAAGGTGTTAAACCCCTCTAAGGAAGTGAAACAGGGACCTGAATTACTGAGATCTTGGGTGATATCTAGTAAACTGAGAAACTGAATTCTGAAAATAGACCTAAGTGACAAATGTAATTATTAATTTTATCCATAATACTCTGTTAAAAGCCAAGGAGCTATCAAAAAATTGACTGCTGAATAGTGGCCTTCTGTCAGGCCTTTCCTTTCAGTAGCTTTGGTGAGCTTCCTGGGCCTAGGCTGAAGTAGAGACGAACTGTACAGAAGCTCTCATCAGCCAACACCTGCCTCTAGAGGTACAGAAAGATGACATAATTTATCACAGGCTCTACCATGGGTAATGGTTTTATTGTATGAAGTCATGACCAATTGCCTTCTCTGGCTGCAGAGTATAATCTCTTAAATGTTGCTGCATGGTATACCACATGGATCTAGGATCATCAAATTGTATGCAGGTGGGTTGATTTTTCACTTGCTTGACAACTAGGAAAAGATTGAAGCACTGAAATTGAGATAAATGGTAAAAAAAAAAAAATGATGTTATTACAAATATTATAAGTAACCTTGCTTTTTTATAGATACTACCAAATAGTAGAAACATGTAGAAATAGAAATGTGAGAGTTTAATGCCTCTTGTAAGCTTCTGCTATTCTGTATTTCTGTGCTGTTGTCATTTGAAGGCTGGTGCTAAAAAGTTGAGGGGAATGAAATTATATCTTAGGCTAATTTATTCTTAAACTTTTTTTCCCCCCTCCCAAATCTACGTAAACTTTTAGCTCTTGGTGTTTTGAGATAGTACAACTGGAACCAGGTCAAGACAGCATTGTTAATGTACGTGTCAAATTTATCAACCTACCACAAGAAGATGAATCCTTCAAACTTCTAGATCCACAGCTTGTTTTCAGGTGATATCAGAGTTATCAGGGATATCTGTGTCGATTTATATCATTGATAAATGCAATGGATATATTTGCAACATATTTCCAGGTAATGGCATTGGAAAATTTTGGCACTTCCAGATTTTTGTCTGCTCTATTTTCTTGCCTGTGCCTATGTGAAAATATGATCATGGTTACGTGGCAGATTGTGTTATTTGTTTAGTTCCAACTGGTAAACAGAAATGCACAGGCCTGCGCAGGGCTTTCCCCCTGTGGAATGGTGTTTTCTGGCCATGCAGCTTGCTCATGCCGAGGGATTCAGGGTTGTCCAGGGCAGCCCACAAGAGGATCTTACCAATGTAGCATAACTCCTATTTTAGCTGAGCTCCCTCAGCCTGTGTCAAACTGGGAAACACCTGGAAATGCAGGACCAGACCTGTCCAGTTATGTCCATATGGAGGGACTGAATGGCTCTGCTCACTTGCTGGGCACTGCAGTGTACCCTCTGAAGGCCCATATCAACCTGGGGAGAGGCTGAGGGAGCTGGGTGCTGCTGGAGGTTTGCGTTGAGCTGCCGCCTGTATTCATGGCCATTCAGCTAACACGCACCCTCCCATTTCTGCCTTCAGCCTGCTGCCTGCTCTGCTCCACTGCAGAACGTTGTTGCAGGAGGTAAATTTAAGAAGTCTGATGAAAACTGGAGACTGAGGATAGGTGACAGATAACATCTTCCAGGGTACCATCTCCAGTTGTTGCTTGGGAATGGGAGAGTGTTACTCACATAATGTGTTTCTTCTTGTCTGAGGACACCCTAAAAAGGAAAGGCTGTGAGTGTTCTTGAATTAAACTATGGCTTGAAGAAAGATTATTGTGGTAAAGATTTACTCTCTTCCAATGTTTCAGCTGCCTTCTGTTCCAATACCATCTCTGGGCAGCTGAGGTTTCACTCATTTTTAAATACATTTCATCAAGATGCCTTTGGGATGCTTCTTGAGATTTCCTGGTAATTTCATTAAATAACTCTGCTGTTAGTTATCTCCAGGTTTCATTTTGACTGACTTTAATAAATAGACTTTGACTTTCTTGATATTTGAGTAGAAAAAGCTTTTCCCGGCACTTGTAAATGTTCAGGTTTGTGTAGGTTTGTTTTCTTTTTAACTTTGTAATTAAGTTTTATGACAAGACTTGCAGTTGTTTCTCTCTGCTATTTGAGTTTGTGTGCCTAGAACTGCTATCAGTGTTTTCCTTTTTAGTTCCATTATTTTAATTTCGGTACTTTAAAATTCTCTGAAAGTTTTCTCAGACATCTTGAATGTAGCTGTTTTAAGAGATTCTTTGGTTCATTTGGTAAAACTGAATTATTTTTAAAGTACCTGTATGGATTTGCATAATTGGCTCTCTGGAAGGTGTCTAATCTTCAGTGTTGTTCATGAACAGCACCTCATACAATTTTGCCTTCAATTCTCATTTGGGGCTTTTAGACAAATAATTTAAATGTCAGATTTACATCTATTAATTGTAAAAGTTAAGAAAATGTAAATTTTATGTGCCTGACGACAAACCTGACATTTTTGAATTCCATGTTCTCAGCAAATCTCAAATTTAGTGAGCAGCAGTGGTGAAAGTGACAAGTCACTGCTAATTAAATTAATAAAAACTAAGCATACTTCAGGCAACCTGAGTATGTGGGCTATTTTAATGACTATTTGATGGTATGTATGTATTTTATTTCCCTGGCAAAATGTTGCATGTAATTATGGAGCCTGAAGCGTTGAGTTTTACTCCCCCCCAAAAATTAAATTCTGTAGCAAAAATGAAATGAAGGTAGGTAAATATAAATTAATAAATAAATATTAATAATTAAAAAAAATACAAAGGAAAAAAAAGATGATGTGATGATTAAAATATTGTACATAGTGGCAGAGTATATTGTAGAAGGAAACTGAAGAAAGGTAGATAAGAGTGTTAGAGAAAAACAGTGATTTCTTTTTCCTCCCACAGCTAGATCAAATATACTTAATGCATAATAACAGAATGAGAAATGCATGTAAGGGGGGAAAAAAGCATCTGGCCTACAGTAAGATCCAATTCTGCAAAAATTAAGAGAAACCAAGGATCACATCATAGTTGGAGTTAGTGTGAAGAAAATAATTGTAGGCTATGTCAAATTTAACAAAATGAGGGAAAATAAAAAAGTTTTTTGGTTCCTTTTGTAATGTATTTGGGCAAATATCCATTAATTCATGTTGAATGTTATGAAATAAAATTGAGGGGAAAACAATTGCAAGTTTGCTGAAACTTCAGTTTTTAGTGAGAAATACAGCTAGTGAATATTTTTGTGAAACAATAGGTGTGTCTTTTTTTTTTTTTTTTCTTTTAACAGCTAATGTTTGAGGAAAAATACCATCCTCACAATAAATACGGATAAATGGGGAAAAATTAATTTTACTTTTAAACTTCCTTCTGACCCTTGGCTCATTCTGGAAACTGTAGCTCCCACCATATTATGGGAAACTAAGATTTGAGTTTGCATCCCAGAAAAATGTGCTTAACCATATAGATCCTCTTGTGATGACTTGTCATGAAAATTGTCTGCCTATTTATTATTAATATTCCTATCTTACTGGAAAATTCTAAACCTTCCTGTGTTTTGTAAAACCAAAGTCTTGCAAATGTCCATACAGGACTTTTGAGGTTTTCAAAAGGGGAAATAGCTTTTATTTACTTGTGTCTTTACATTTTGTTTCTCAGCTGTTCTGATCCATATTCCTGTAGAACAGTAGTTCCCAAATACAGACGCTCTTCAAAGCCTTGGCCTATGTACATAACCTTCTCTGGGCAACCTGTGTCAGTGCCCCACCACTCTCACAGTGAAGAATTTCTTCTTATATTTAATATAAATCTGCCCTCTGTCAGTTTAAAACTGTTACCCTTCATCCTATCCCTACACTCCATGATAAAAAGTCCCTCCCCAGTTTTCCTGCGGGACCCCTTTAAGTACTGGAAGACAGCTATAAGGTCTCCCCAGAGCCTTCTCTTCTCCAGGCTGAACAACCCCAACTCTCTCAGCCTGACCTCATAAGGGAGGCTTCAGCCCCCGATCATCTTCATGACCTTCCTCTGCACCCTCTTGAGCAGGTCCATGTCTTTCTTGCACTGGGGGCCCCCGAGCTGGCCCCAGCACTGCAGGGGGGGTCACACAAGAGCAAAGCAGAGGGGGAGAATCCCCCCCCTCGACCTGCTGGCCACACTTCTCCTGATGCAGCCCAGGACACATTGGCTGTCTGGGCTGCGAGCACACATTGCTGGCTCACAGTCAGTTTTTCATCCACTAACACCCCCAGTCCCTCTCCTTGGGGCTGTTCTCAATCCACTCGTGGCCCAGCCTGTATCTGTGCTGGGGATGGCCCCGACCCACGGGCAGGACCTTGTACTTGGCCTTGTTGAACTCCATGAGGTTTGTCCGGGCCCCCCTCTCCAGCCTGCCCAGGTCCCTCTGGATGCCATCCCTGCCCTCCAGCTTGTTGACCAAACCACAGAACTCAGTGTCATCAGAAAACCCTCTGAGGGTGCACTCAATCACAGTGTCCATGTCACAGACAAAGATACTAATAGTTTTCCACCCACCAACACTCGCAATCAATTTTATTTATATGAATGAGAAGAGGGAATATTTGACCCGTGTTGCTTCATAAGAAAGTGTCAAACAATCAGCTGTCAAATTTTAATATCTTCTTGCAAACCATGAAAATACATTCCTGTGGTGTTCTCTATAGCTGCGAAGTATCGTGTCCTTTTGGAGCTGAATGCCCTGTATTTCTTTTTTATTTTTTTTATTTTTTAAAAGCCATTGCTATGTTAGGAATTATTAGGAAGAAGTAGAAAATAGAACAGAACGTCATTATGACATTGAATGATTATATGGTGTGCCTGTGTGTTCAGTATTCAGGCCAATTCTGGTCTCCATCTCTCAAAAAACATGTGGTAGAAATGGGGTAGATTCTAAAATGGGCAGCAAGTACGATCAAGGGTATGCAATGACTTCTGTGCAAGGAGGGACTAAATTGGCTAGGACTCTTTATCCCGGAAAAAAAGGGAGCTTATTTTAGAACACTATAAAATTGTAAGTGGCATGGAGAAAATGAATAGGAAAGAAATGTTCGCTGTCTCATCTAAGAAAAGAACAAGAAGAAATATATGAAACTAGCAAGAGCTGGCTTAGAGCAAACAAAAAAAACCTACAGTTCAGTGCATATACTTCTTGCTGCAGCAAGCTGTAGGTAATAAAAGTTGATGTGGGTTTAAGGTATGATTGGAGAGTTTCAAAGAAAGAAATCCATGAAGCACTCTTTCAAAACAAAAACAAAGCCCACACAAACCCCCCAAACAATGAAGCAAACAAAAAACCAACTCTAAATAAACCCCCAGCACTTTAGTCTTGGAAATCCACAAACTGTTGGAGGCAGAGAAGCTATTCTAGGCATGTGTGGTAGATACCTGCTCTGTTTTGAAACTCTTCCACATCTCCAGTCGACCTTTGTTGTAATAGACATGCTAGATGGACTTCTGTTATCTATTCTACTCTTATGGTCTACCAGCACATGAGCAGATAGAAGAAAGTTATTTTTCCATATGCTTTATTTTAAAATAATACTTTGTGAAGTGTTTGTTTACATACATGTCTAAAGATACCTAAAAATATGTCCATCACAACCAAGTGTTATTCAATGCAGTTCAAAGTAGTATGCTAGGATAGGAGGTTGGTTTGCCAAATTCTGCACTTGTAGCAGTGATAAAATGCTTGCTACTTATATGAAAATATGCAGAAATCTGTTTTGGGCTTTATGGCATTTGTTTTAAGGCTTTATGGTTTAATTTTGTGCATATATATTTTGGAGTAAAAACTATAAATTTGGTGATACATAGCAAATACATTTCAAAGAGTATATGTTTTTTTGAGAATGAGTGGTTCCATCTATTCCATTTCTATAACCTTTGCTTTTAAGTAACACTTGGTGGAAGAGTTTAATAGTTTCATTTTTTTTTTTTTTTTTTTTTCCTGTTATGCTTGGTCACTTTATATACTAAAGAAATCCTTGTCTTTCAGTTTCCTCCAGCAAAGGCATACAGGTATGCAGCAAGGAAACCCTAAAGTTCTCACAGATATTTTCTTAAGGGAGATTCTTTCCGAAAACCATTTTGGCAGTGCTGCAAATGTGCAGCTATGAGCAACACAATTCATGGTGTTTGAACCAGCTTCTTTGTAGAGCTCCAGTGCAAGGACTATTTATCAGGTAGGTAGCCCACCAGATTGTGCGAAAGACACAGTCTCAGTTCGTAAGCCTCTTGCTTTATTTTATCCTTCCCAGTGCTGGAGGAAGAAGGGTGGGGTGAGTGGCTGCGTGGTGCTCAGTAGCCCTCTGAGCTCAAACCACAACACCCAGCCACCTTCTAGTGATAATAAAAGGGCATGAAGGCATTGTGTAATTTGCCTGTGAAAAGCATTAGGATCCTGCATGATTTATTGAAACAGTTTATCTAAATCATCCTTGAAAATTTTAAAAACAGTATTTTGTTATATTTTAAGATGAAAATTTGTCAGTGGGTCCTGCTTTTGCATTTTAGTTATTTATAGATGCCCGCTGAGATTCTTGAGCTATGCATGTAAAAAATCACCTTGATATAAAAGGGACTGGCCGATTCCTTCACAAGAGTCTTTTGCATGGTACAAGGCAAAAAAAAAAAAAGTTTTCACTTATAGTGCACATCTGTGATACTGTGTAACTTAAATTTCTCCTGCTGCTTGACATTTACTTACCCAGAGTGTATCTCAGAAAATGGTTTGTCATTTTGGTGACTTTTTTTTTTTAATAAACATGTGTGTTAAACACAAATAACTACATTAATGTGGCATTATTGCTGAAATTTATGCGTTAAGTCAGGAAACTCAGAATAATGATTCCCACAACTATCATAACTTGTCCTCTTTCTTCTGTGAGGTGTACTCTTTTCTCTTACCCTCTATCTGCATTTGTGTCTGGTTAAACACTGAATGTTGTTTCTTTGGTCAGACCACTGCCTTTCTCATATACAGCTTTGGATTTTGCTGAGGTTGTAATTGTGTTACAGGTTCCTCAGCAGTAGTTTAATGTCACTGAAATAAACATGGTGAGAAAGCAATACCCTTTAGTCTGAAATATCTTTCCTCACAGATTATTTGTACCTGAATGGGGACAGTGCCAGGTACTGAAATTATGTAGGAGTCCTGGCTACGTAGTGAAGGCCAGTCATCAGACCTTCAATGCAAACCAAGCAGAATGAAGCAATTTTGGTTTTGGTTTTGTTTTTTGTTTTGTGTTCGGTTGGTTGTTTTTTGTTTTTTTGTTTTTTGGGGTTTTTTTTTGTTTGTTTGTTTTTTTTTACCCTCAGCACATATTTTGACTTGACTTAGTTCATCTTTATATAATTATATAAAATGTCTCTGCTGTAGGTATTCTGTAGCTCCGCAATGTTAGGCTGTTGTGGCATGTTCCACTAACAGGTTTTCTGTTGGCACAGTGACATTATTTTCTTAGGTGAGATCAATTAACACAACACACAAATGCCCTAGAGTTAATGTAGTTGAATCTAAATCAGTTATGCCAGATTTTCTGTGCTGGCAGTAGGGTATGAATCTTTTCCTGAGAAAAACTGTGTCAGAAATATTTTCAGCCAGCATTACTACAAAATCTTGGAAATAACAGTGTGAGTTTATACTTAGTTTGCTTGAGAGAGAACTGTAGGTTTGGGAAGATAGGTATCAGCAGATCCAAAACTTTTTCTTGAAAAAATGTGAACCCTTTGGAAATAGAATATAATCAGCACAAAGGGAGTGACTGCAGGAACAGCATCTTCTTTTGTTTTTGTGATATGTGTTTTTACTTACCTAGCTAAAGTAAAACTAAAAATGCATTAAAAGCAAGAAACATGGTGTATTTGCACTCTTGGAGGCTTTGTTGGCTTTATTTAATGAATAAACATCCTTCTAATTCTCAAAGCACACAGTGTGGGTCTGTAATAAGAATGCCGTTTTAAGGGCAGGCCCCACAAAACAAAAAATCCATTAATGCTATTATTAGCAAGTGTTTTAGCCAGTAGCAGAGGGCAAGATTGCTAGGCAGTCAGCAAATGTCTACAGGTGAATTGCTACATTGGATACCTACAAGCCTGGCATCAATAGTATAGTTAGCACTACACCCTGCAGTATTTATGCTGGTCTTCCCCTTCAGGGTGGCATCTCCACAGGCTTCTCTGAAGGTCAGCTGGCAGCAAAATGTTTTGGTTTCCTATTTGAAACTAGGCATTCTTCATAGTTTGATTTGTGTGTGGTTTGTTTGGTTTGTTTTTTTTTCCTTTTTTTTGTTTTTAATATCTCTAGATATTGTAGGTTTATATGTATGCACTTGAAGTCAAAATTTGCTCAATTAATCAAATGTTTTGCTAATTGGCCTGATATTCAGTCTGACTGGGAGCTAGCTGAAACTTATATAAAGCTTATTGTTTCACAGTGTGTGTTTGGAGTTACTGGTGTACAAAGATTTGTGAAAAATCTAGTGCATAGTGAGTAATGCTCTATAATGCATTTCCCATATGTTGAAAACAAACAAAAAGAGCTTTATCTAGCATCCCCCAAGTAAATTCATACTTGACCTAGGAAATTTCATTCTGAGAGTGATTTAATAATTTACAGAATTGGCTCATTTGCAGGATCTTCACCCACATGACTTCTGCTGGTGGCACAAAGCTCCAGTGTCATCAGCATTCTGTGCCTAAACCTGCCATCTGCTGAGGAGCTGCCAGGTACATTAACTCTTGTCACCTGAACAGAGATTTGTTGTAAGAGAAGCTGCCTTCTTTATAACAAGTTCAGACTGAGCCATGACACTTAATCTAAATACTGAAGCTACAGGGATTTTCCTGGAGGTAATTTTGAGTGATTATTAGTTGATTAAAGTAGTTCTTTGTGTCAGTTTCAATCATGAATTGGCCTTATATGTGTCAAAGTCAGCATTTATCATGCTGGTGTGCAACTAAGTGTTTTTCACATAAATTGGAAAGAATAGTTTGGTAATCCCCTTTCACAAGCTGTAACAAAATCCCTCAGAACAGCTCTGCAAACATGTCCATCTAATGCAATAGCACTAAGCAGCTAAAGGTTAAATACCCTTTTCACCTTCTTTTTTTATAGGGTAGACTGTCATGTGTGCCAAATCTGTTGTGCGCGACACAAGCTCATTTAAATATAAATAGGCATTCTCTGATAATGAAATTTTAAATGTGTCAAAAATGTAATATGACAGAGTTGGATATTTATCCTATCAATTATAAACAGAAGAGCTGATTGTAGCAAATACTAAGTTATTTTGAATTTGCTATACTGAAATCAGAAGTATGTTTCATTTATAAACCTATAATCACAACATATAATGAGCTCCTGTGCCATGCTCCAAGTACATCATGCTTGGAGTTGTAGCAAAAGATATGTCCAACTTATTTTCTGCCATCTTTGCCGCCTCTTGCTGTAAGCTCTTCCACTAGTTCTTCTATATGGTTTGCCCTGAAATATCAGGCTTCAACCCTTCACCAAGTTTGAGTGTCTTTTCTGAAAAGATAATCTATTTCATTGGGCTCAAAGTAGATACTTTACTATTTTAATACAAAACTAGAAATGGTTTACTAGTTTGATATGAATGCAGGAAGGTGCATTCAGTTACGAAATAAATAAAAATTAAATGTTTGTCCTCACAATTTTTGTAAAATTAGTAACATTATGATGAATTAATTCATTTAAATAAAAGAAGAATCTCATTTGCAAGTCATGTATGAAAATCGTTTTTAAATTTCAGGATTTAGCATGTAGTAGGGATTCTAATTTCCAGATTTCTTCAGGTTTCTTTTGTGAGCAGTTGCCATTAATTTAGAATCTGGAAAAGTGACCATGTAGTAATCACATTTCCATCTGCATTAACTTTATCAACATGCTTAACTGCCAGTTCTTGTTTATTTAGATTTAGTCAGAGTTTCATATAGTTTGGTGTGATTTAGCTAACGTACAATTTGGATAATACATGAGTTTTCCTTCTTTTAATCTTGGAAAGCTAGTGATTGGAACGGCATGTCAGAAAAGATTTCTTTAGTGTACAGCTGCATGGATCTGCAACTTGCAGAAACATTCAGTGAGGAGTCTGGTGGGGCTGTGTCACCTCACTAGGAGGAGATCTGGCATAAGAGGGGTCTTGTCAGTGAATCCCTGCATCAAGGAGGAGAGCCAGTGGGGCTTCCTGAGGCCAGCCAGCTGGCATGTTGACTTGGGCTTGTGTGCATATCCCATCCCGTGGGGTAGAGAGGGAGATTTCTGGAAAACCATTGCTGGCTACTGCCTCTTCCTGGAATTTCACATTTTCTGGCTCTTTTGGGGTTGCAATGTATGTTTTGTGTTGTGTGCGAGTTCTGATATGCAGTGTATAGAATCAGGAAATGTAGTCAAACATCCTATACATACTGGCCTGCTTCAGGCAAGTCTTCATTAAAAAAATAAAAAAAGAAATTAATATATCAACATTAACACGTCATTTCTATGCCCCCATTTTTCCAATTTCTTGGTTTTAACTTCCTTCAAATTCCTGTTTGGCATTGTTTCTCCAGGGTTCTGTAAATTCCAGGTAACTGTACTGATATCTCCAGAGATACGTGATTAAGATTCTGCTTATCATATAAGGTTGAAAAATAAAACCATTTAATTTTTTTACTGCTCTTGTTGAATAATGCAGAATTCATTATTTTTAAATGATGTGAAAGGTTGCATTGATTCTGTCTTTTACTTTTTATTTTTTCTCTCTTCTCTATCCATTTTGTCATTTGTACTGTCCATAGCGCTCATGTTTTGGTTTTTTTGGTGTGTTTTTTTTTTTTGTTTGTTTGTTTGTTTGTTTTTTACCCTGAAGTTTCTGTGTGAGTGAGTAGCAGGGAGGTGATTCAGGGTTTTGCACAAGTGTCAGCTAAATACTGGATATTCGGTAAATCTTGATTTTTCCATTTTCATATTTTCCATTTTATATGTTTACACATGAATGATCTCTGCCAATTTTGATAGAGAGAAAGGGAAGGCTGAAACTCCTCTGCTGCAATTTTCAGAAGTAACACTCCTGGTATTAGATTTAAAGCTTTTTATGTGCTTTCAAGCTATTATCAAGGTAGGAAGTTGATAGGGGGGACGGAGATCCTTAAGAGGGTATAAACTTTTATCAGGCATTTATAATTCTTTATAAATTTTGGTACATTGCTTACTAAACACTGACACACCAGATTCATGGAATTTGTTGAAAGTTATCTGTATTTCTGTGCTGAATTGTCCTCCATCTCGTATTGTAGACCTGAATCTTCTACTGATTAAAACTTTTAATAGTTGTATCTTGTTCAGTGAATATTGGGGAAAACTGAGATTTCTGGATGCATTGATTTATACGAGAATTTCCAGAGATTCGTTTCCTTTGAAGGAGAGTTAAATATTCTGTCCATTTTGAAATTAAGGTATTGCAATACCAGCTACCTTTAAAAAATCTTCTTTTGTATATAATGGACAATGCATGGTTTAGACAGAGGAAGTAAATGTGGAGGCACAGAGGCATGTTTACGGGTTAAAATACATAGTGGTTAAAACTTAAATTTTCTTCTACATACACATGCACTCTGGTTTTCCTCTTCTTCCCCTCCTATCCCCTGCACAAACTCTGTGCTATGAGTTTGAATACAGTGCTGTGGAGCAATACTGTTGTCTGGTTTTGATTTATTTTTTTGTCTTTTTTTAAATGAATAGTGTTTATATATGAAGAAAGCAAGTATTCTTTGCAAGTAATGGCCTTCTTTATTGGCAAATGGTAATGGAGACAAATATATAGACTTATTTTAAAGGAGACTGATCCAAGGAGATGCCTCTGAATCAACTGTATTTTACATCTGTTCCAGTTCTGCTTCGTGCCAGCTTTGGGGTCGCTGACCACTGAAGGATGCCATAGTCTCTCTGATTCTTTGAAATTATGATTATTTGCAGTAGAATTAGGAAGAGAAAGAGAAGGGTCAGTCTGAAAACTGCATCAATTTTTGCAGTTCTGTTCTCAAGATAAATGTAGTATGAGATCATATTGTGTGTGGGAGTAATATTTCTGTTTCTGCTCTTCCGTTCTGGTGGTGTTTCTTTCCCCTCAGAGCAGTAATTTGCGGCCACTGCATGACCCCACTTGGCAGTTTCATGTGGAGAAGAGAACTGAATACAGCCTTCTGCTTAGGTATAAGGGGGATTTCAAACTTGCCTTGAAAATTCGACCAAATTGAATAAGTGATTATATTGGTTAGATAGATGATAGTGAAGCTGTTTGAATAAACTGGCCCTTTTTTATCTTCTTCCCCCCAACCCCCACTGTTATCTTTTAGGATAAAGAGAGTAAGTGTCATTCATTTGAACTGCAATGCTTACAGTTGTGAAATTATACAGGTGGCTCTTCAGTTTGTTCACAAGTAAGGAAATATTGTACTTGGAGATGTGCTTTACCCACCTGTATCACTCAAGTGGTCTGCAAGTGAAGGGATGTAATTGATTTAGCAAGGATGCACTTCTAAATACTGTGATATATTTTTAATTAACAATAAATAAATGAAAAAGGAGATTACTTTTACTTTGATAAAAAATGAAATCAAATAAAAAAAATAAATCAAAACCAGACATCATTTTTTTTAGCATTATAAGCTTACTTTCAGGTATTCTTTATTTCTGCGTGTGCTGATCTTTGCATCAAAACAATCTATTGGGAAGTTACTCAATTCAGACATACTTCTAGGAAGCAGACTCTTTTGAGAGTTTATTTTAAAATAAAACTTTAATAATTTTTCATCAAGATGTTAAAAGGTTTGATGTGGTACATTTTTACTTACTAGAATTTTATTTAGAAGTTCCCATTGTTTGCCTTTGGAAACTATAGTAGTTTACCACAAAAATATGTCTTGGTGTTCTCAACACAAGATAATCTTCCCAACTGGTCTCCTGACTTACCAATATGTGTGCAGTTTGAAGATGTTTCCATACAGAATATCTGCTGCTATTGATATTTTTTAAGACAGAAAGTTTGAGTTGTTAGCCAGAGAAAGAGCAAATGCTTAACACATGCTGTTCTTGCAAGCCGTTGTTTTGACCACCTTGCTGTACTCCTCCCTGCCCACTTCCCCTCTCCCCTACCCGCACTTGAAGAAATGTGCAGAAATAATTACAAAGATTAATCCTTCAAAGGCTGGGCCTGATTCTTGGATATATTAATTGCACCTTGTTAGAATTTAATTGGTTTATTTTTGCATGAACACAGTATTAGAGCAGTGTACCATGAGCATGGTATTGGAAAAATCTCTTGCAGAGATTGTGACATTTCTCTACCAAACTGATGGGATTTGCTTATTCTTTTTTTATGAAAAGAAAAAAACAAAACAAAACAAACCAGAAACCTTCAACCCATCCAAACTCCAAATACATTGCCTTTTCTTATCTCTATATACTACTTAGACTTGTAGATCCTGGGGAATTCATAAATAATTTGGCCTTTTTTCTTTACTCATTAATTCAGCTGAAGAGGAGTATAATGGAATGATACCATGGATACTCATTTGTTCTTTATCACAAATCTGTGAACTGTGTAACTATTTCTTCCCAGCTCTTGTATTCTAATTATGGAGATGTTTTTCAAAACCAATAGCTGGCTTCCTTTGTTCATCCTAGGGGTTTGTTACCAATGTTGGATCTTTTAAGCTCTATTCGGTGCTTTATATAAAGTAAAGATACTTGGAACAGATTTTGATGCTTTTCTCCTGCAACAGACCACGTAAGTCAACTGCTCAGACTGAGGTCACTTGGCTTGTTCAGCCAGGAGAAGAAGAGGTGGCCCCATCACAGTCTACAACTTCCTCCTGGGGACAGTGAGGGGGGAGGTGCTGATTTCTCTCTGGTGACAAGTGATAGGACATGAGGAATTGAAGTGAAACTGCTAGAGGAAGTTCAGATTGGACGTTAGGAAAAGGTTCTTCACTGAGAGGGTGGTCAGTCACTGGAACAGGCTTCTGAAGGAACCTGGACACCAACCCTGTCAGAATTCAAGGAGCATCTGGACAATGCTCTTAGTCATATGGTTTTGTTTTTGGTAGTGCTTTGAAGAGCAAAGGGTTGGACTTGATCATCCTTAAGGATCCCTTACAACTTGAGATATTCCAAGATTCTAGTTTGCATAGAAGTGGAGGATGACAGTGGTCATTAATATTCCTCTAATGAGAAAATGGCAATACTCATCATATTCTAATATAATATTTGTAAACTGAGAATTTAAATACATATAAAACATTATATCCTTTTTGAGGAAAAAGGGGGGACGTATTGCAGATTCATAACAAAAAAAAAATTATAGATTTAATGTAATGGTTTTACTTAGCTGCAAACCAATGTTATAGTCAATACAAACTGATCAATATTAGCTTTTCTTTAAGAAAATAAGTATAAAGTGCAAATGTAAAATAAGCTAAATATTTTCAACAAATGCTTCTTACTTTGTTCATTTAATCTGAAGAGAATTAATGTTTTAGGCAATTTAATTTACACTGATCTAGCTGGTCAGAGAAACATTTTGACAAGAATTCTACTCCATGGGTGCTTATCATTCTCATTGTAGAACATCTGTCTGCCTTAAATCTACTGAACTTGCCTCTGAAAATGTCATTGTAAATGGATTCTTGTTAATGGCTAAGATACCTGTAGTTTCTGTATTTAGCTTTAATATAAATGCTTTATGTATTCCTTGTGTCTTCAGCAAAGTAATGTTATTTATTAAAATGTACCTGTGTCTAAAAGCAGGTTTGAAAGTACATTTTGCTACATTTCCAAAATATCTTATTTCCTAGTTGTCTTTAGAGTAATTTCTCTGTGGTAAGTCCTTTGTAAAAACAGAGTAGGAGCAGAATCAAATAGTTTTGAAATGCTGTATGGGTTTCATTTATATTGATTTAAATCTTGATAATCAAACATACTGCTATATACCTGCAGAGTGTTCTGCAGTTCACAGAATCACAGGATGCCTGAGGTCAGAATGCTCCCCCAACCCTACCCCAACTGGGTATTTATACAAATTGTTAAGATTCCCCCTGAGCCTTGTCTTCTAAGTTTACATTGTGTTTTGCTGTTTGTTCGCCTGTGGCCACTTGTCTTAGTTATGTGTTGGTACTTTATAGTTTTATGCAGACATCTCAAGGGATATTTTTGGAAACTTTCTTATGGGACATATTATGGAAATGTCCAATGCAACTTCAGTTCATGGAATTTATGGCTGCATGGTTGATGCATTAAAACATCTCTATAATCCAGCTTGTATGTGTATTGTACACCAAACTCTTACTAATTAATTCCTGTGAAAATGCATTTCATATATTTTTGCATAGCTTTTGTCCTCAGATTCAGAATGTGAAATACTATTTTGAAATCTCAGTTTTTTTCCATGAGTTGGAAATGCTGTCAGAATTTTGGTAAACCAAAACCTTAAGTTTACAAATCTTATATTTCATTTACAACATTAAAACTTCTGGGAAAGTATGCAGATAGTCACCAAACAAGGATATGGCCCAGAAAATCTACAAATATGTAAAAAAAAAAAAAAAACAAAACACACAAAAAAACCCCCGTAATGGTAAATTTTAAAACAATAAAACAATAATTCAGTTGTCAATTTACATTTAACCACAATCCCTGGTTCTCACTTTCATGTCATTTTGTATAGTTCAAACATGGTGTTTCTTGCACAGAGTACTGTAATGCACAGTGGGGAAAAGGGAATTCTTCATGGCTGATGTGCAGCAGCCCACAGTACCTGTCACTCTCACATTTTGCATTGATTTTTTTTCATTCATTCTTTTCTCCTGTTTTTCATCCCATCCTGCTCCTGGAGTTGTCACGCTGAGATTTTATGCTTTCCAAAACCTTTATCACTGCTGAATGCCTGTGTATAATTTTTGTACCCAGCTGTGGTGAAAGCCATGGACTATTCAAATACAGAAGAAAGGAGAGGTTTCCTTGCTGAGGCAAACCCTTGAAAAAACCGGAAACATTATACAAAATGAAATACCTTTTTGCAGTCATTAACAACATTTTAGATGGGTGGGGGGTTTTGTGTCTTTTGTTTGTTTGTTTTTTTCTTAATTAGATTTCCCTGTTAAATTTATCTTCCTTTGGAAATTTGTTTCAGTGTCACAGTCTTAAGTTGATTATAGATGTGTGAGAAGTTTTACTTCTATACTCTTTGTGAATGAGTTCTTGTTTTCCAAACTCTGTCTGTTTTCAGTGCAATTTTTCACATTTTTTCACAAAAATGTAACAGGGAAATATGAAGGATTTTTTGATAGATGATGTATGTCTGTTTAATGAATGCCAAGATAAAAGTGAGGTAAATCTGTTATGCAAATCTTGAGAATGAATGCACTAATAGTATGGCAAGAAGCATTTGTAAAACCATATGTATTCAAGATACAGCCTATAATACAGCCTAGTTCTAGTGATCTCTGACAGAAGTATGAAGAAAGGAGACTTAAATGACCCAGAGTTGTAACAGAAATAGAAGAAAAAGCTCTTGCACTGTGATATGAGGAATTCCTACAAATACGTTTTCTGTCCCCAGAGAAGGGCAAAATACTATTTCTTAGCAGATGACAAAATAAATGTTTCTTACTTGACTACGGTTTAGCCTTTCATCTTAGAACAATAGTGTTTCACACAGTACTATTAATTTAGCGTGATAATTACACGTTCAGCTTGTGATCTATTCTAACTTTCATATTCTTTACTCTAAAACTACAACATAACTAGCTTTTGCCCATCTTGTATTTGTGTGGGTGATGATTTCCATTCCTGTTTTATGGGATCTGATTCTTAACAGGACTTTTATCCACCTTGTCAATTTAATTTTGAATTTAATCTTTGCCTCTGATGTGCTTTCCATATCTTTGTGCTTGATGGAATCTATCTGTTTAATAACTATGTACTGCATTGTATCATCCTGTTGTTAATGAAACTAATGAATAATACTGGACAGAAAACACATCCCAGCAGAGCCTGCTAATACATTTTTCTGATTTGGAGAAATCATTGATAGTTACAGCTTGGTCACTGTTTTCTCATCACTTAATCATAGATGCTTCATTTAGACTGTTTTGTTTTGGTGTTTTGTTTTTGTTCAAAGCTCACCTGTGAAAAATAATGGGAAATGGTGTCAAATGACTTTAAGCCAAGTTAGTGTCTGGTTTTCAGAGCTCAGCCTCTCACAAATCTATCATAGTTATTCAGTGAGTGAAGGAGCATTTTGTTGTTCTCTTCCTAACAAGCAGTTCTCAAATCAAGGCACAGACACTAGATTGTTGTAGTGTTATGAACATTATTAATTATATTTTCACTGTATAAATATTCTCTCTATAGACTGAGGCTGATTAAAGCTTATTTGTACTTCCTGTGTCATGGCTATGCAAATCACTATGGAGAACTCACCACAGGTCTATTTATTGCCTTTCAAGTCTAACCCGGTTATTGGTGCAGGGATGTGCTGAAGATCCTCCAGGGCAAAGTTGGCCCAGATCTGCCGTCCTTTCTGAAAATTGAGAGCTTGGAGCAAGTGATAAAAGTGTTATAAACAGACTAGTATCAGTAAATAAACTGATATTGGTATGCAGTGAACCTCTGCAGTGTATTCAGAATATTTTTTGCTGTGCCTGGACTGGCTTTCTTAGCTGGAAATGATTCCTTGCTTCAGACTAGAACCTGTTTCACAAAGCACTATCCCATCACAGGCTTCACAGTCTGCTCTGGAAACAAGCTCGTTAGAATGAGGACACATGAAATTCAGGTTGCAAGGCATGTTAGGTAATTACTTTCTTTCCAGTTGTTATTTTTTCCATGTGAATTAGGCCAATTAAAGCAAATGAGCAGAGTGTTAGTTTAACTGGAGAGATTTGTTCAGTGTCTAGTACCATAACTCTTCACTTTCCTTCTGGCTGTTTCTCTTTTTCAATACTGTTTTTATTAGTTTCTGCAAAAGACAGTTGTCATCGTTTGAGCCTGGATGGCAGCTAAACGCCCCACAGCCGCTCACGCACCCTCTCCCCACTTGGGAACGGGGAGGGAATCGGAGGGGCAAAGGGAGACTCGCGGGTTGAGATAAAACCAGTTTAATAACAGTAACAGAGTAATACGCTGACAGCAGTATCAGCAGGTGATGTACCATACAGCTGCTCACCACCTGCCGACCAACACCCGCCTGCTCCCGGCCGGTGATCCCCAACACAAAGGCCCCACAGCCACACTCCCAGAAGTGAGAGCCCCTCCTGGCCCACTCCTGCCTTTATATAGTGAGCACAATGTCACATGACATGGACTGTCGGCCAATCCGGGCCCAGCTCTCCATCTGTGCTCCCCCCGCCCCCGCACACAGGTGAGGGCACTGGGACCTGGGGAGCCCCTGGGGTCTCAGGGTGCTGCAGCTCCTCCCGCTGCCAAAACAACGGGAGCTCTAGTCCAGCCCCAACCAGGACAACAGTGTATGTTTATGCGTAGTATTTAAATTTTTCCTTGCCAAGCAAGTTCATAAGAAACAGTTCAGTTTCTTATAAGATAAAGGTGTGATACTAAGGTGAATCATAACTCTGATTGGTGTGCAGTTTGTTAGGTAAACTTCACAAATTGTCTGAATACAGGAACATACCATTGGGTAAGGCCATGGAGAAGCGTGGGCCACAGCAGCAAGCATCTGAGAGTTCTCCACTCCAAATATTAACTGAATTTATGAATACTTTGCTGAAACAGGTGCACTGTACTGTTTCTATACATAGTGACAATTTGTTGTCTGTGTTGTTGAAAGTCTCCTTTGAACACCTCGCTTCTGTCCTTAAAATACATGTATGATTTCAGTAGACCTGTAGATTACTGAAAACTCCTTTTTAATGATCAAAAAGAAAACCAGAAACAAAAGACGTTAAAATCTCCCTTTTTGGAAGTTTTGGCCAAAATTATGCATTTATAAGTACTTTCTTCAAATAATATGATATGTAGTGGTGATTTCAATGTCTATCCTAAATATCCACTTTCTCCTATGATATATAATCTTTATAATCTATCTCTTAATGGTACAAAACAACAACTCCCAGTAATAACAAAACCATTATTATGAACTTGTGTTTCATTTCCGTGTTGACAAATGGCATGCATGAGATTTTGTATATGAACAACTGTGTTGTGTAAAGATACAGGCATAACTTTTCTTTTTTTTTCATATTTTAAACCATTTACAGTGCAAAAGTTAAAAAATGATTGAGATACTGCATGAAATATGATGTATAAGCTGATTTGATTATAATATATTGTAAGGTGCAGAAAGCTAGTCCAGACATCTAATACAGGCAACTGCATTTTGCAGATGCAACTTCCTCTTGCATTTTTGTTTAGAGACTGTCCACTTCCTTATTTGCATATGTAAGTTCTTGGCTTTCCTTTCTACATTTTAATGGATGTGAAAACTTCTCAATGAGCTGCTCTCATTGGAACTATGATAGGACTATACACTGCCTGTTGAGAAATCCTTCTCCACAAATTAAAATGAAGGAAACTAGAAAATTGTGGTAAATTATAATCACTTTACAATTAAGAATAGATCTAAAAAAGAAGCTTCTTTTTCTGATATAAGACCGACTAACTACCCCGTATAAACATGAAATTATTAACATGTTAATGTTCTTTTTTTTTTTTCTTTTTATTCTGACCAAGTCGTAGCCAGCACAAAAATTGCCAGCAGTTGACATTCAGAAATGTATTTGAATTACTAAGTGGAAAATTGAAGATAAATTGCTGTTTTACAGTAGAGTGGATCTTTGATTAAATGTTATATGCAATCATTGGTTTTACCAAAAATGTATGGAGTGTAACACACTTCAGAAGGTTTTGTGCTAGTACAAACATTACGCCTTAAGTGAGTGTATTTTTGGGGAATATTGGCTAATATTGTAGTCTCTGCATCAGTATTCCCACTTTCAATATCACTTCAGATCCTCTCAAAAAGAGGAAGAACAATAAAAAATTGCCAGAAGGAGGAACAATACAACCCAGACTTGTGTCTTAAGTGACTGTGTTATTTTCAGTAAAATAAGAAAGAACTTGAGGAATGAAACAACCAACCAAATTCTTGGTTGCAGGAGAACCCAGAACACATCTGTATCTGCAGGATTATACTACAATGTGTACAGTTAAATATGCTTAAGCTTAATAATTTTCTCATATTTTCATACTTTTCTCACAGATTTTATATTAGTTCATCTGAATTTATGATTTAGGGGAAGAACCCTTCTTGGTATCTTGATTGGTTGGCAAATAATTAGTGGAAATGTATTCTAAAAAGGCAGAAAAGGGCCCCTTGCTCCTTGGGATGTTTTAACTATAATGCCAAGGCAGAGAATGAAATGCCTGTCCTTGAAACTTCCTGCTAGAGTACCCTGTGTGTTCAATAAGATGCACAAAACAAGTGTGTCACAATTGTTGTCAAGTGCTGACATTGAAAACCTAATATTTTCTGAGATATATTGGATGTCTCTAAAATTTGAATAATATGACTTAAATTTCTTCTGATCCTTTTTGTTAGACTCTGGTGTAGATGTAATGTATTTTAAATCAAATTGCTGCATTCAGAGCAAGGTCTTTAAAGGCTTTTATAATGAAATGCTAGAGCAATTGAGTTGTGTTTCAATATGAAACAAGCCAAGCCCAAGTTCACCAAGGTTTATGAGCCTGGAATGAATTTAATATACTCTCCATCTGTTCTTTTTATGTTTTTGATTTGGAAAGAATTCCTGCATCAAATCAGAACTCTGAAGAAGTGAAACCATGGAAATTAAAGCTAAATGTATGCTGGATCCCAAACTCCGGAGTTTCAGTTTTTGAAGGTTTGTGTTCACCAGTTCTGGGTTTTTTCCAGCTGATTTGGAGACTTTCACATATTCAGTAAAATTTGATTACTGAATTCTAAGCAAAGAACCAAATAAACTTTCAGAGAGAGTGAGCTGTTAGAAGAGTGCTCTTCCACCTCAGTTCTTGTCTCTGACCTGTATTTCTGTTATAAAAAATCAGAGTTAGGAAGCTGGAGTGTAAGATTATTTGCTGCTAATGTCGCTCCATGTCTCTGTTTTCTCACCATTGCCCGGGAGATTTGGACTTTATGCCTGTGTTGGGAAACCTGCATGTTACCCTGTTCTGTCAAGTAACCATATTTGAAACAGTCTCTCTAGGAGCAAGCAGAGTTGATCTGTCTGTGGAAGATGATTCTAAGTGCAATGGTGGTATTGATTTATGCAGAGTTCAGACAACACACACTGGAAATACTGCATACAAATACAATTAAGATAATTCAAATTCCTGAGTAGAATAGAAAAAATAACAATCATTCATCAAAATAACTCTATATTTATCGAAGGCCTAAAGTAATTAAGATCGGAGGAACTCCCAATTGTGGTGTTATTACTAGGAGGAGGCCTGTTTGCTTTGTGTATATGTGGTGTGTGTGTTTGTCTTCAGTAGGTGGTGTTGACAACATTGTGAGCAGAGAGTAGTGGACAATGGAAATGACTGAGAGGGGCTCAGGGAATGATTCATCTGCTAACCTGTGGGCTGCTAGCTGCCTGCCCTGGGGCAGCGTGGTGCGGGGTGGGTAAGGAGTGAAACGCATGGACACTATAGATCATGAGTCTTTTCATGTGGCTAGTCACCTCTTTGTTCCAGCAGCAGTTTTGGTTAGTCCCTATGTGCACTGGTTTTAGTTTTCAAATGTTAGGAATGCTTTCCTCTTTGTAGGGCTGCCTCAGCCTACAAAATCCTAATCTTAACTCGGATTCCCGTAAAGGCCAGTCAGATATTCTACATTTTCTGTGCTTGCACAAGAAGGGTACAGTTTTCACTCAGCTGGGTTGAAGCATATTGTAAGCATTCAGAAATAGGGTCAAGTCCATTTGGAACAGATGATACGATACTTTACCAAATTTAACCAATGAAACAAAATCCAGGGAAATAGTGTAGAAGAAACAAATAGATTATTTTTCTAACAGTATTCTAATTTTGGTCCATAATTCTCATGGAAAAATATTTCCTGTCAAATATCTATACTCTTGCTATTGCTCACCTACAACTTACTCCTCAGTCATTGAATAATCCTTAAATATCTGAAAAGACTCATCTACCTGTGGTCTACAAAAGTCTGTCCCACGCTGTTTTAGTAACAGCACTCAGCTGTTCTGGAGAATGTTGCATGTTCGAAGCGCTCAACAAATATTAGCTAATTTATCAATTAAATTAGATATTCTGCCAGCAATGCAGAAGAATCTGCTTAGCACACATTACAGTACCAATAGATGGATTACAAATGTCTAGTAGATTTAGGAGGCACACTGTACTGTTGTCTGGTGAATACATTTGGATAAGTGTCTTAATCTGATAATTTCACACAAAATGGCCAAATACAATGTAATTTTTTTTAAAGTCTATGTGACTACTGAGAAGTATTTGCATGTTTCGATTATGTAATGAAGTTTTTACAATTAAATAGTTTTTGAACTATTATATAGTGATTGCTTTTTAAGAAATTGAAGAAATACCCATATAAATTAGACTAAAATGATCAACAGAGCATACTAATTGCAGGGTTTTTTTGTTTGTTTTGTTTTTAGGCTCAGTTTGGACATCCTTTAGAAAATCTTATCCCCTAAGAAGAGATGATACGAAAAATACAACCATCCTGTCAAATCTTTATTAGTGGCCTAAAAAATTGCACTTCAGCAGATACAGATGCTGTACTGAATAATACTAATCATAGTAATTATTCATCAGTTTCCTGGGGAGGACCACTGAAATTGAGGAGTAAATAATTTTTTCAGACAGAAGAGTTTCCTCCTGTGGTGTACATGCAGTTTCTAAAATATGATATGCAAAATTCAGACATTAACCTTTATCTAAACATATGCGGTTGTGTTTGGGGCATTCCTAGAATTTGTTGTTCGTTGTAGACAGAAAGCACTAGATTACAGTGTTCATGAATTTACCTTCCATTTATCAGGGATTGTTGTGGTATTTTTTCCTCCTGAATTCCCTAGAGGCAGAAAATTGAGTAGTCTTCTAATGTATTTTTGCTTTAAATAGCAAATGAAAGGGCACAGGAGATTATGAAATATACTGCTGAACTTCCTTTCGTGCTAGTCATAGTATCATGCCAACAAAAAATACTCTGACATTCAAATAGAAAAGTTGTCCGTTTTCCTTAAAAGCACAATAATGTCTGAAAACTAAAGTTGGGTAGAAAAGGAAGAGAAGCAAAGTAGAGGGAGGTTTGAAGGAAAGGAGAGAAATTGACCATTAGCATTAGAAACTGCAATAAGTTAGGAGACTAGAAAACATGAATTCAAGTTTCACCTCCTACTGCACTTGGCAATTGCATGATTGACTGAAGTGTTTTTGTCTGGATGCAGACAGGAATTGTACAAGATTTACAGATACAGTAAAAGGCTTTCAACAAGGTCACTGCTGGCAGTACTGTATGGTGTTCTGTAAGGTATTTTCCTCAAGCTCCTACAGGTAACGAAGGAAAATATGATAGTACATGTATCTAATCTTCCCAACTGCACTGCTATTGTCAGTGCTAAAATATTACAGTACTTCATAATGTTATCTTGGTCTTACATTCTAATAATGCATTTAATTTAAAGACACTTCTGCTATACTTATGAGTTGAGAAAGGTGGTTGGTTTTGTTTGTTTGTTTGTTTGTTTGTTTTTTTGTTTGTTTTTTTATTTTTTTTTTTTTTAGATGGCACATGTTTCTTTCAGTATACTTTGAGAAAATAATACCTTTAGCAATGGCAATGAGAGTTCTTTGGCCTTCACAATAATGCAATTCTAGATTATATGTTCTTTATCTGCTTCTAAACTGTGCCTTTCGTGCTGGTACAAGATTAAAAAAAATATGAGTATGTTTTAATAGGACTGTTTCTCTCTAAAGGCAGTACTTGTTCTGTGTGATGAAGAGTTCTGTGTAATGAATCTGCTCAGAAAAGGGGGATTGTACCTCACAGTATGGAAGGTAGTTGGGGCTGTTGGAGTAATTTGAAATTGGTGGGACGGGACTGTTCTGCAGCCTAATGTAGATGGTCAGCTCCAGATGCAGCCATCTGATATGAGGAACTGGGAGGAAGTATGAAATACAACTGCTCCAGGAATAAGGCTATCTTTGCAGTGTTTTGGGGGGAAGGTCATGTGAGTGATTTAGCAGCACTGAGTTGGGACAAATGAATCAGTTGAGTGAAAATGATGTAAAAGTAGAGTGAGGAACGAGTGTGGAAACAAACGTGAGAAACTGATGAGCTTTGGTGTGTCATATACCCAAGGACACTACATTTGTTAAAAACGCGGACTACATGTTCTGGCCAAGTTTAATACACTGTTGCTCATAAAGAAGAAATCAGAATCAAACTGAATATCTGCAGGGAGGCAGCCCATGGGACTGTCAAGAAAATATGAGTTTGGACTTCATGAGTTTCTTAAAGGTCAGCCTTATGGTCCTTTCCTTTTTGTTTGTTCTGTGGCGTAATCATGAAGTACAGTTCTAAGATGTGAATGCCCCACAATTTACAGAGTTACTGTAATTAAAATGGACACCAAACCTTACCAAGGTAACATCTACAACAGCAAAGTGGATTTCCTCTAATTGTGTTTCTTTTTGTATATATATATACACACACACACACATACCTTTTTATTTTATTTGCTTTCACTTATGAACTGTTAGTTAGAGTGGGTTCTTGTTCCATATGATGAAAACAAAAAGTCCTTGCATGCATGCTTAGAAATGTGGCTGGCTATGGAGGTAGGTAATATTATCAAGTGGCTGCCTCCAGGGTCCTCTGCTTCTTTCCTTACTGCTGCAAATTAGTGGAGACCAAAAGTTCAGATCTGAAGGCTGAACTCTGAAAAGTCAGTTCAAGAGGAAATCTCAGGGATGGAATGACTTGTTTTCATTACATTGTTTTATGTCACAGTTTACCATGTTTGATTGCACATTTTGTCAAGTTTGCTGGTTTTTATCTCTATGGTGAGTGAAAGTCTCCGGCAGGCAAAAATAAAAGGCTCTTGGGTCACCATTTGCTAGTGCTAATCCCTCTGTTGAAAAATGCTATCAGGAGAAGAAAATCCTGTGCTATCTTCACAGGTGTGACAAAATACTGTGCCACTGTGAAACTTACTCATGTTTGGGTTGTTGGCTGCTTGCTTTCATTTCATATTTTGCCACTGGGGCACTTGTGCTTCTTGTAGGCTTGCTCTCAGAGAAATTCCACCCACCTTCTGATGTCTCTTTTGACGGTTGAAATGGTGACAGCAGGAAGAGTGGTTGCTGCTTCATCTCCCTCCTTAAACCCTTAACAGTGCTGAATGCCTGTTAGTAGGTGATTGTGATACTGGCTGTACTATGTAATCTAATCACATTCTTGTACAGATCAAAATTTGAAACATAATGAGTTAGTGTTCCTTGGGCCAGAACACTCAGAGGCTTTTGCTCTTCTTTCTCATTGAAATTTAAGTTTGTGCAAGGAAAGTTTAAAAAACGTTGTCACCTTGTTTGTGTGAAAAATGTTGATTTTGGCCAAGTTCTTTGAGAATAAATTTCCCATGATTTTGACTCCAAATTATTTACTCAAATGACCCTATCGAGATCTCTTTTAAAAGCCTCAGGTATCTATAACTACATATGTACGTATTTATATATAATTTAAGTATACATAAGTACATGCAATAAATGAAACTTTCTTGTCCTCCTTGAAGTTGTTTATCTCACACAAGGGTTGAGGTTAGTTGGCAGGACAGAAAGAAGTGTGCTTTGTAGCTGACTAAGTTTTAAAAAAACTACTTGTAGTCTCACAAGTGGCTGGTGGCCATTCAGAACAATTACCTTCCTAAAGCCATGTAGTTAGTTATTTATGTGTTGTAAATCTTTGAATTCTTCAATACTGAAAAAACATGTCTGCTATAAAGTAGTGAAGATATAAATCATAGTGTGCAACAAGATGAAAAACAACCCCTCTTGCTGCTTCTGGGTAAAGACTTTGCAACTGTATTGGGCAAATTATTTTTTGTCTTAAATAAATACATATCACTGCAGAAAGTCTTGATGTGCTAAGAAGTATTCAGTGTAAAGGATCGCTGCCCTGGCTTGTGTGTGAATTCTCCTTGCAATAGAAGTTTCAGAATTTGCTGAAGCAGCAGGATAGAAGCAATGAGGAATGAGGCTCAGTCAATGAAGAGCGGTAAGTGTAGTGATCAATAACCTGGTGATTTGTGAAAAGCAGTTGATGACAGTGAGTGTATGTTGGTTCTAGATGTGTATGTACTGTAGGAGCAAGGCATGCTGGAGTGGATAACACTGCTGTACTGCAATGTGAGGGAAGGGAGAAGTAGGATGGAGTAGTCTCTTGTGTGCAGTGACTTAGGGGAAAGTCACTCATTCAGTTGTTTGATTTTAGGCTGTGTTTTTTTTTGATGCCTTCACTTACATGCAGTGTTTACTCTTCATATGCCTCTGTGACAAACAAAATGAAAATGTGACAAAAATTTCAAATGGATTGCCATCAAAATGAAACAAAAGTAAATGAATGTTTATTGAGAGGTGTATTTTTTAGCTTGGTTGCCTATAGTTCAACAGTTTTTCTTCTATTAAAGAATACATTTTTCGGGGAAGAAACAAACCTGGCAATATCAAGGTTTACAAGAGGTAGTAACTAGAAACATTGTTTGTATTTTTATTACCTTACAGATCTTCTCAGGAAATGAAAAGCAGATGGTTGGTCAGATATTCATTAAATTAATAGCGAATGTATTGCAGCCTTGTGAGTCATACAGTAAACAATGAAGTTTTAGCTGTTATAATCTTTGTACTTTTTCATCATTAAATGTTTCCCCTTTCTGATTAGAAGAGCTTTGCAGACTTGCAAAGATTTTGTCATATAAATTCTTACTCATGCAGATAATCCCATTAAAATTCCCTGAGACTGATAGTGTGAATAGTCTGGTAGTCTGGGTCTAAATTAATAAAGGAGTCTCATTTCTATTCTTCTGGAGTGGAGGTATATCAAACACTGAAAGTGCTTCAAGTGTTCTTTAACCCAAGCTGTAAAAGATACCATAAATTTAAAAAGTGAGAGTTTCTATAATGCATAGCAAGAACAGCAGAAATTATGGTGACTGCTGAGATGCTGAAATCACTGTATGAATTTCTAGGTAGAGGAAAATAGGGATCTGATTCTGCTTTTCTTGCGTTGTTTTTATGACAATATAATGTCCCTGACTTCAGTGGCTGTCATCCTGACTTGCACCTGTACAGGAGTATATTTATCTCACCATTTTAGGAAAATGGCTTCAGATAGATATCTTTTAGCAGAGGAGCACCATATTGAAAAGGTCGGTCAGTCGCTAAAGGGTCACTACTGTCCTTGTATTTAACACTTCTCTAGCTTCACCAGAAAATTTGTTTAGATTGAAGTCTTGTACATGTCCAGTAAGGTGCAATGTTTTAGATTGTGATCTTAATCAGAGAAGGTAATTCTGAGATAAAAAGCCTTGAAATACTGGGGCATTTAATATTTTGTGAAGTCTTCTAACCTTTTGTCATAATATCATGTTTCAAAATTAGTTAATTCTCAAAATTTCATATATATATTATTCAGAAGTCTTAAATGACCTTCAATGCTGACGAATATTTTAATACAAAGTTGAGCTGTTATTCTGAAAAATTAAGTGGTCAGACAAGTCCCAGTGATTTTATAAACTTGTTCTATATTTAATAGAGTTTATAAACTGCTTCGTCTGAATCAGCATGGCTGAAGGAAGAATCTTCATAGGTCTTACAGGGCTTTAAATTCTAACATGCATGACTTCTCGGAGGTTTTCAGCAGCTTCAGCCTACCCTGACAGGTTGAGAGAGAGATTGCAGATGGCCAGAGGAGCTGGAAAAATTTTACAGACTCAGCAGCAGTAGTTTTCACAGATCACAGTGGCTGAGCAAAGTGCTCAGGCTTCCCAAGAGCAGCAGTTTTGGGCCTGCGCTATGAGCATTGGTCACAAAGTTCCGGAGGAGAAGTACTGCTGTGAAGGTCTCCCAGAGAAGGCTGGAAAGCGTCAACTATTCTACTTTGTGTGTAGGTGTGGTGTTATTGCCATACTTTCCATGATTATTTTCCAGAAATACATTGTTTTTAGGACAAAAAGTGACTTCCAATCATGTGAGGGTGTTTCAGAAGCAAGCACTGATGCCTTTTAATTATTAGCAACGCATGTTGTATAAAGCCTAACAAAAAAAAATACCATGGTAGAATCTTGAAGATGGTGGTCCAAGACAACTGTGCACAGAAAAGATATATAAATATATATTTTTCTGCAAAACTGAAAAACTTTTCTTATTTTAGAAGTCTATTTTCTACTTTAGCAATAGTAAGGCACTGTCATTGATTAATGTGTCCAGTAAGCTCCTGGGACTCTCTGGTAATTTTCTAGTTTTTGGAATATATTGCTGGAATACTTTGTAAAATCAGCAATTTCAAACAGGCTGATTTTTACATGCAAAATGAAGCAGCAGCATTCCCTGTGCTGGAGGGGAGGTATGGGCTTGAAGACTCTACTTTGTCCATGTATTCCTGTATTTCCATATTTTTATTATTGAGCTGTATATGTCCAAATTGTAAATAGGTAACATATTTCAGAGATCTTGGATCAATAAAAACTTACAGAAATAATTTCAAGCTCCCCCCTTATACTTACACTAAAAGCTATTTTCATGTGTGTAACTTGTAAAAAAATATAAGCAAATTTTCCCCTATGTCCCCTACCCTAATTTTCCACAGAAGGTTCAAGAGAGGAGTGAATTACACTCATGGGAAAGTAATGGAAGGAATAAGTTACTGCAATAAATATCTTATTGCCCAATAGGTCCTCTTAGGTCCTGATATTCTATGATACATTTTCCTGGATCTACACTGGGACATAAACTCACCCTATGGGTTCATAGCAATCATAGCTTGAAAATACATTTGCATTCACTAATAGTGAATCACCTCCCAGTTTATCTTTTCAGTAATTAGATTCCTTTTGCACATTTTTATTTTTGATGCATAAGCATTTCTATAAATGCATTACATCTGGGTACTGTGATTAAAAGGCTATTAGAAATGTGACGCAGACAGATAGGCTTTGTGTTAAAATCATTTCCAAGCTGCATAAGTGAAGCCTTACGTTGGCCTTGTGTGACTGTAACAAAAGGCTTCAGCTGCTGCTGTAGGACACTGTGTCATCCTGAGGAAATATGAAAGGTCCAGATCTCCCAATTTGTCTTGCAGATTTTTCACGAATACATGTCAAGAGTAGTCTGGTTTGCTAGACATTTATCTCTAAATCCCTAATAATGATTAAGAGATTAAGGTAAATGTGTAGTTGACATGAAAGAATATTATATCAGCCTCAGATACAATAACAAAGACATTGGCTGTCAAGACATGTCAGAGATTATGCTTTTCAATATACATACAATATGTTTAAATTATATATACAATATATTAAATTATATACAATATATTTATACTTCTTAACTAAAACTGCACAGTCTACCTCAAAAAACACATGCTGTAAAATAGCAGGGGTTATGTTCCTATTGCCATGAATGCAGAACTAAATGCATCCTGTTTGATAAAGAGAATGCAATCCAGAGGTTCAAGAATAAGATAAATGACAGTAGTTTTCTCATGCACTTGCAAAAACATCTGCTAACCTTTCCAAACACAACAGACTTTCACCTTGATGTGTTTACGTTGCTTGGAAAATTATCTGCTCTCCATTAAATTCAACATTAAGTGGGCCAGTGGGTGTAATGAAGCAATAAAAGAATAATAAAAAAATCCTTACACTTGTAAATGCTGCCAGAGCTACCTGCATTTTTTATAATGAGCAGATAATCTAAAAAAAAAAAAATACTTTTGTGAAAGTATAAATGATAATATTCAAATATAAATCCTAATACCTCAAGCTTTTTTTAACACTGGTGTTTGTAGAAGTGCATTTACAGGGAGACTAAATGTACACTATTTCATTTGATCTGGAAATCTCTTCCAAAAGGTAACTGATTAAAGCACTAAAATTGCTCTTTGGCTTTTCTGTGGTTCTTTTGTTTTAAAGGCCTTTTATTTAAAAAATATCCACATAGCAACTCCCTAAAACAAAATGAGGGGAGAAATTGACTTCTAAATTTTGGCTGTTTTTATATGTGGTAAACATTGCTATTTCCTAGGGCTTGAGAGGGTTTGAGAATTCAAATCATAAGACTCTGGCAATCTTGAGAAATTACCTTGCAAACTACAAGAAAATAATAATTTCTGAAATTGCTTATATGAAGGATAAAGTACAAAACACAAAATTCTGACGTCCTTCTTGAATTGAAAAAAAAAAAAAGTTTTCCATTTTAGTAATCATTGTGACCTTTAATTTCCTCTTCCCCACCATAACTACACTTATTGACAGTTTATTTTATTTTATACAGTGTCTGATGGCTGCATTTTATATTCATAACAAAGACTGTAGGGGATGAACTCTCTGTCTCAAATTATCATTCTTTATTCTGCAATAGTTTTTCTGGGGGTGGTAGTTTTTTTTTAAGCAGAATTCCCACAGAGCTCATTTATGTGACTTGTCTTTTAATTATTTTTCTGTTTCATTTCATAGATGTATTTGCATCAGTATATTGGTGAAATACTTAACCACAAAAGAAAAACAAAACAAAACAAAAACAAACAAACAAAAAAAACCCAAAACAAAACAACACAAAAAAACAAATCAGTGGCTTGTGTTTCTAAAGAGATAACCTATCAACAAAACAGAAACAAACACTAATTGAAACTTAATTTTAGAAACTGCTTATTTGGATACAGTGGTAGCTAGTGGTTGTATTGGAGTATTAAGAACAGAAGTTACTCATCTGCAAAAATGAGTTGCTTGTTATGCCCAGTCAACTGTTCATGCTTTTGCTTTCTGCTGAGACACAAAGATTTGACTGGATATTTAGGTACGAGTAAAACTAAAGATCTTTAAGGTGAAACATGGCACTTATCAGCCTACAGCCTGTCATCCAGATATCCTATTTCACATCAGGGAGCTGATCCAGAGAGGCTGAAAGAGGTGGTTTTTATCCGTGAAATCAAAAGTAATATTCTTGTATAAGAAATAGTCTGGCCAGCAGGACTAGGGAAGTGATCATCCCCCTGTACTCAGCGCTGGTGAGGCTGCACCTCAAATACTGTGTTCAGTTTTGGGCCCCTCACTACGAGAAAGACACTGAGGTGCTGGAGCCCATCCAAAGAAGAGCAACAGAACTGCTGAAGGGTCTAGAGAACAAGCCTTGTGAGGAGCAGCTGAGGGAACTGGGGTTGTTTAGCCTGGAGAGAAGACTCAGGGGAGATCTTATCCCTCTCTGGGTGGTCGGTCTATTCACCTAAGTAACAAGCCATAGGATGAGCAGAAATAGCCTCAAGTTGCACCAGGGGAGGTTTAGGTTGGATATTAGGAAAAATTTATTTACCGCAGTGGTTGTCAAGCATTGGAATGGGCTGCCCAGGGAAGTGGTGGAGTCACCATCCCTGGAGGCATTTAAGAGATGTGTAGACATGGCACTTAGGGACATGGTTTAGTGGTGGACTTGGCAGTGTTAGGTTTTCAGTTGGACTCAGTGATCTTAAAGGTCTTTTCCAACCTAAATGATTCCATGAGTCTATGATTCTAACTCCAATACCTACAAAATTTCAGTAGTTTTGTTGAAAAAGGTCAGTTGTCGTCTTTTCCTTTCACACATCCTTTTTTCTTTAAAGCTATCTCTGGACCCTGCTAAATGGTCTAATTTATATGTTGCTCAGAGGTAATAACTTGAAAAATTCTGCCTTTTTTTCTCTGACCTTTAAAACCTGTACTGATGGCCTACCTTCTCAGAAATAATGCTAAACCTAGGGTTTTGTCTAGTAGTGTCACTCTGAATTGCAGTTGGACACTTCTGTCCCTTCTTTTTGAGCCCAGCCAACTCAGAGTGCTGTTGACAAGTGTTTTGAGGCTGAGTGGAATTCCCAAATGTGGAAATCTAAAATATGGAAAAAATAATGCACTTCAGGGTGCATGACAGGAAAAAAATTTCTTGGTAGGCTGAGCCTTCATAGCTTTGCTAGATATCCCTTTTGCCATTTTAACTACTGTCTTCTGTACAAGGTTTGTACCACAAGATACGACTGGTGGAGGGAGACATGAGGCAATGCAAACAGTTGCATTCCTTTATGGGAATGGCATCCCTTGGGGCCTAGGTACCAGACATATAGCTGAACCTGTGTTTTTATTTGGCCCTATTTATTCAGAAACCTTTGTTTTCACCAAGACCATCTCTGAAAATGGATTGAATAAAAAACAAATGAGGGAGTTTTCGTGGCTTGGCTCTGCCTGTAAGTCACCACAGTAGCACTTCTCAGATTTTAGAAGCTGATGTTTGTAAATTAATTACTTGGCCTTTAAATAGTTCCAAACCACCCAAAGTGCTCCATTATGTTAGCACAGGCTTGAGAAATAGATTTGTATTACTAGCTAATTGAATAACATATGGTGTTGATTAGTGCGTAGCTCTTTATAGAACTCAATTAAAAAAATGACTGCAGTATATTTTGAGACTATGAGATGTCTGTTGGTTGCTTCTGGCATGAGGGAACTGCTGAACCAAGAAATTATGAACCTTTTAGTTCATCTCTACCTTCCTTTAGGAACCCATGGTATGCGTGGCTGTGATGGGAGATAGGCTGAAGTCTGTTCATTTGCTGCAGTATTGAAATGCAGCCTTTCCTGAAAGATTTGAGTGCTCTCCCGGCAAAACAAAACAAAAGCCCAGGCTTTTATTTTTTGTGCTATTGCTCTAGGTATACAAATATACAATGATCCTATTTCAAATGGATAAATATCTACTTTTATGGGGTTCAGTTTGTGGAGATGTATTTCTTGGGAGGAGTCCCAGGACATAGACATTAAGTTATAAAGTCCTCCAACCCCAAATAACCTCAGTTTCCTTCTGCCTCATCCCCCCACCCCAGCAATAAACATGTGGGGAAAGCCTGCCTTTATTTATTTCACTTGACGCAATTTTCACTCAAGAGATTATTTTCCTCTTAAACTTCACAAAAATTACCTGAGACAATGGTTATGATTTTCTTATTATTCACATGGATGATTGAAGTAGTATAACAGCTAGCAGCAGTGATCAGACTGGGAGGAGGTACAAGGATAGAGAGAAAAAATAAACAGGAAAATAAGGTGTTTCTCTCCCTGCTTTAACTTTTTTTCCTCCTAAGCTACCTCTTCTACTGTATTTTGTGTGGATTTTTTGAAGAGAAAATTTGGTAAATAGTGGCTTCAAATATGATGTGATGTGGGCTGTATGAGACAGACAGCAATAAGAAATACTGACTTCTATCCACAGTTTTATCACTGACTAGTAATTTAGCTCTTGGGTGTATGACCTGACAAACTCTTCCTTGTTTTTTAAAAGCAAGTGGTGGTTATTCTTGAGGTCTTAAAACTTAGTAGAAAAACCTGCCAACAGTGTAAAAATACTTAATGCATGTTTTTTTCCATATTTTCACATCAGCTTTTATTGTATTATAAACTATTTTGTGCTTAATTTTCATCTGAAAGATAGCAAAATCTGAAAGACTCAGAAAAAAAAGGAGGTTCTGAAAAATCAATTGTTTTTAAAAAAAGCCTTTCCAATCACAGTAGGTTCCCATTCCTTGGTAGCTCTTCCACTGAAATGATGTTTATTCTTCCATCCAGAGAAAACAGATGAGTTCTGCAGTGTATACTGAAGGTTACTCAGGTCATTTGGGAGGGAGCTGCATTTCAGAGATGCAGTGCTTTCACAGTGAGTGCCCTTTCACCGTTTTCCCGATGTTTGTCATTGTGTGTTTGTAACTGCACACAGCAGCAATGTGTAAAATACAGCAGTGTGTAAAGTTAGACTGTGCATGACTTAAATCAAACCCATGACCTGGGATCAAAACCAGGATCAGTTTGCAACCCTGATCAAAACCAGGAGGCTACAGTGTTGGGACCACATCATCCAGTGGTAATGGGGGTGAAAAAAGCAAAAGATATTACATTTTTGTATTCCTGATCCTTCCCCCAGATTGTTCTGCCTCCTCCATCCATGTATAAAATAGATAGCAATACATTCATTTTAAGCTTCTCCCAGGAACAAATTTCTAGAGCCAACTTTATTCAGTGAGGTCAATCTAGAGGTTGCAAAGGCAAGTTAGCTGTCACTGGCTTCTTGGTAAATGCATCACAAGTACCTGATGCAACAGGGACTTTTGAGTAACATAATGGGTAAATAGGAAGAACTTAGCATACAGTTACCAGTTTTGAGAAGGGTCCTGTCGCATATATTGTCTCACAGTGTGGAAGAGATTCGTAAAAGGCTGATGCAGAGGTCACCCTGCTACCATGATTGTCATCAATCAGTAATATCCTATCACCTGAAAGCTATCACATCAAATTTATGAAGTTTGAAACGATTTGAGGATTCCAGTTATTACCAGAGGGGTTTTTGTGTGGTGTGCTGGTATCATTCCATCAGGACATGAAAACTGACAAGGTGATCGTTAAAGAGAGGTTCTTGATAAGTGATGGATTTTTTTAGTTTTTTAAACACAGAGCTAGCAGCAGTTTCTTTGAAAGCAGCTGCTATCTGTTGATATCTGTAATTTGGGTTTTAGTATTTCCTGCAAAAGTTCAGTTCTTTTAACATTTGAAGAGGTTATTATGGCAAGCAGAGTGAGAATCATCCCATCTAACTTGAGATCTACAGCATAGAAATCTGTAAAAGAAGAGGAATACGTGTTTCTAAGAACAAAACACCTGAGTTTATCATTTGAGTCTATTTCATAGTGAGATGACTCTTCCCATAGGCCCTGCTGGTGAGATTTCCCGTAAGTGCAGAGTCTAAGTGTGACTGAGATGCAAGCATCTGCATCTCTGATGCTTGTCACTTAAATGTCTTTCACAGTTTTGGATTGAAGTACTAGAAATGCCTCAATATTGTAATTAGTGAACTTTTGTCCTTAGCGCCCTGTCTGTATTTTCTATCCTTCAGCTATTACAGGAATGTATTTGTTACACCAGCCTGGTGGGAAGAAGACAGGGAGATATTTAAGATGTACTGTGTCGTTCATCAATGGCAAGCGGTCTCCACTGAATACAGCTGACGTACCTGCATAGCAGTCTCTTACTCTGGGATTCGTATACTCTGTTGGCCTCTTAAATGTGCCCAACGTACTTGACTACTATGTACACAGGGTCAAAGTCACAGTGACTGGGATAGTTCTACACTGACAAGACAGTCTGGAAACAAAACAATTATCGTAATACAAATGAGTGAAGTTTCCTTTTGATACCCTTGAATAGAAAGTATGCTGTTTTGCAGATAAGAAGGTGAGGATTGTTTCATGGGAAGGATGTACTTTCTAATCCCTTACATTCAAGCACATTTCAGAAGAGAAATCCCCAGGCAGTAGCTATGTTAGCTAAGCCAGCAAGCACCACAAATTGTCGTTGTGCTGGTTTTCCACATGGGACAGTTTTCTACTTCAGAAAGCTATAATGTCATTTTACTGGTAAGCATCATTGAGCCAAAATTGAGTTCAGAGCTCCAGGGAAAATAAATGTAAGCATTTATCCACAGTGCTATTTAAACTGGCTTGAAATTTTGAGTTCTTGGTTGCATTGCTCATTCATCTCTAGTTCACTGCAGTCTTTATGAGGGCTCCCAAAGGTTGAGAAGTTACCTTTTTTTTCCCCCTAAAAGACACTATCTGCAAAACTGATTGCTTTCTAAGATATGTAACCAGTATAGTCAAGATGAAGTCTGTAATATAATGGCAGAAAAATAGGATTTTCATTTAATGACCATCCATTTCCGCATAGGATCAGCTGTTTAAGCCAATAGGACATTGATAGCAATTAAAAATTGCTTTTAAAATTAAGATTATAATGTTTTCTTCTAATCATATTCCTTGTAATTTCCCAGTAGAATAAACTAAGCATTATTTTCCTTACCTCCACAAATTGAAATTGCTGCCTAAACATTCCACTCCAGAAAATACAAATATGCAATGATGCAGGCATGAACTGAAAGTCTGTTGCTTTACAAGAATTAGTCTTCATCTGTGTTAGTTTAAACAGTGGTGAATGGTGGATCTTTACAAGATTTCACAAACTTGATTTTTTTTTTTTTCTTTTAAAATACTAGTTAGAGTGGTAAATTGTATTTTGAAGTATCTCAGCAAGCTAGCTATACTTGGTTGGATATCTCCCCCTTCTTTGCCCTTTGCTATCTTTACTTTCATGTCCTTTAAGGAATATTGAGTAAGAAAGACTCACAAAATTTTGATCCTAAACTGCTTTTGTTTTTCCAAAATTTTTTGTCTTTGTTTGGGATTTTTGTTTCTCAAACCATTTGTCCAATCAACATACCAAGTACTGCTGTGTAATGCTGATTTACAGCATCAGCTCAAGTGGTTTTCACAGGTGTTTAATACTTCACCTTACTCCTTTAGTAGTGCCATTACGTATTTAGAAATCACTGTGTATCTGTAAAGGAAATGGTGGTAGACTGTAGTGTAATATGTATTCCTGAAACTTCTGTTTTCCTAACTGTCACCTAGTCTGCAGTTACAAATTATCCCCTTCTTCCTTTAGATTTGAGAGACATAGCAATGGGCAAAAATGTATTGCAGCTCTAACGCCACCATGGATTTCTACTGAAAGCACAAATTAAATGGTAGATGTTTGTATCATTTCTTTCCAAGATGGAATTTCCCTTATTATTTTACTGTGCCTTTACCTAGTGTGCATTTTATAATTTATTTTTCTGAAATGAGATTAGGATGCAAGACAAAAGTATTCTATATGCCAAAAATAAGACTCTCGTAGATTAGTCTGTGTTGACTGGAATATTAGAGGGATGTAGTAACATGCTAATATACTTTATTAGGCTGCCAGCTTATTTATGTAAATGTTTCAAAAGGAATTAGACATATGTACACATAGTGTACAATGTTTGTTTAATTCACTAGATTATATTTGCTTACAAAGTCTTACATCTTGGTTTGAAGATCTGTTTTATTATTGTAATCTCATGCCTATATGACTAGCACTATAGATTGAGAGATATATTGACCTTGTAATTTTAAATTCATACTGCTCTCTAGTGGGGAATGCTTTCAATGCAATATAATATATAAATTAATGTACAGCAGGTATATAAACTGGGATTTCTGAAAAGTTACTGTCATGTAGAGCAATTCAGTAAAATTAGTGTTATTATGCTAGCATTTTAATCCTTGTAACGCTTTGATGAAAGACTGACTTTTGTAATTTAAAAGTATTTTAGACAGATGACTAAAGCTCTCTCTGGTGTGAACAATGTCACCAGTAAAGTCCAGAAGGCTGAGAGGTTGATGGATTGCTTCTGCCTCCTCAGGAGAAACCTCATTTCCCATTAGGAAAAATATGATCTAGATCTGCTGTAGAAAAGCCTCAGGTTTTCTCCTAAGTTTCCACAGTCTCATAATATCTTATGGGATGGTTGTGATTTGTCTATAAAAGTTCCTACTATCACTGTTGGTATAATAGGTTTGTTTTTAATAAATAACTTCTTTTATGCTGCTTCTTTTTCTCTTTAATTTTGCTTTGGAATGAAATGTTTAGTCTGCTTTCTCATGTCTTGCTTTAGACAGTTAATATTCTAGATAAGAGTTGAATATGCACAAAAGCTGAAATAATAATACTGACTGAACTAGTTGTGTGAGGTTTTAATCTATGGGAAGTGCAGACCTGCTCTCAGAACTGGGTCTGTACTTTCCTAAATGAAATAAGGTTTAGTTAGCATAAAAGAACACAATACTAATTACATAGCAAGCAAATCTGAAATCTGAGATTGAAACTATTTTGAATATTGATACATTTTAGATTTATATCTTCAGATAATTTTGTCTTTATGATTTGATTGGAAAGCAGTAAATGTGTTTAAATCCTTTGGAGGGCTAGCAAAATGTTTAGCTGATGAAATTTACAATATTTTAAGATCTCAAGAATAATTTGCAGTATTTTGGTGTAATTGGACACAAATCTGAAGGCTTGTTTAGATTTATTTTTGGATACTGAACCTTGTCTGGATCTGGGATTAAAATCATCTGTAGCCCATTTTCTTGTGTTGCTTCAATCGTCTTTTTTGTCTCTAGGTTGACTGATTTGTCAGAGATCAATTAGTATCATCGTATATAAGGCTGTAGTAATTCTGTCATTCAGAGTACAGATTAGATTCTTTGGCTGGATCGCCATTTATTCACAAAGTCTGGGAGAACAAGCAGTTTAAAGATTTATATGCTATATAAAGGTCTCATCAAGATGCTAAATTGGTATAACATTTTGCACTCCTTGAAGAGTAAATTAGGTTTGCAGTGCACAGAGCACTACTTCACCTGTGCCATTTCTGCTCACCTTTAATCACAGGAACTTACGTTCACATTGGTTTCACTTGAAGTTCTGCAGATGGAATTATCTTCTCGTTTCTGTAGTTGATACAGTTTGGTATTAGCTGAATCTAAATTAACTATCCTTGGATTATAACCTTGGGTAGTTAAGATAAGGAACTAATAGAGCATGTTTATTATTTGTCTTTGAACTAGTTTGAACCAGACAAATTATGAAATTATTAGGCTTGGACTTGAAAGCATTCAGAGGAAGTGGAAAGGGGGTGACTAGGGGTTGCTAAATACCTAAGTAATTAAGAGTTAGATCTATGCATTTAAGATTAGCTGACTAAAATATACTGATTTCATTTTTTCTTCTATTAATTGCAACTCACCAAAATATATAAATATGGGAAACGGAGACTGATACTCTTCCCCCACCCCCCCTTTTTTTTTTTTTTTTTTCTTTTCCAACTTGAAAAAGGCATCTTGCATTTCAAAGTGCTACAACAGCTATGAGTTTGTAGCAATTAGTGCAGTATTTGAATGTAAGAGTGCATATAATGGAATGTAACAATAGGTTGTCCACATATAATTTCACTGACCTATTTATTTTGTAGTTTCTATAAAAAAATCAATATGTGATACTTATGAATTTAATCACAGAGAGGATTATAAAACATTCCTGCTGTAATAACTACTTGTATTTCTGTGGTGGATTGAGCCTGGCTGGCTGCCAGACCCTTGCCCAGCCACACTCTCACTCCCTTTCTACACTGGGGCTTGAGTTGAGATAAAGGCAGGGAGAGCACTTACTGGTTACTGTCATGGGCAAGAGAGATTCACCTTGGGGAAAATGAATTTAATTTATTGCTAATTAAAATAGAGTAAAATGGTGAGAAACAAAGATAAAACACTAAAATACTTTGCCCCTCTGTGCCCCCCTGATCCCCCCTCCCTTCTTCCTGGATTTAACTTCACTTCTGACTCTTCTGCACTACTCCCCTACCCCCAAGTGGTGCAGGGGGATGGAGCTGGGGATTGTGGTCAGTCCATATCACTTCATCTCTTCTGCATCTTCTTCCTCATGCTGTTCCCTTGATGCAGTGTGGGGTCCCTCCCACGGGATATAGTCCTTCACAAACTGCTCCAGTGAGTGTCCTTCCAATGGGCTGCAATTCTTGAAAAACTGCTCCAGCGTGGGTCCTTTCCATGGGATAGTCCCTCAGGAGCAGACTGCTCCAGCATGGATCCCCCATAGGGTCAGAGGCCTTGTCAGAAAACCTGCTCCTGCGTGGGATCCTCTCCACGTGCTGCAGGCCCTGCTGGGAGCTCTCCAAGGGCTCTCCAAGGGCTCCAGCTTCCTTCAGGGCGTGTCAAACTGCTCCGGCGTGGGGTCCACCTTGGGCTGCATGATGGATATCTGCTCCACCATGGGCTGCAGGGTGGATATCTGCTCCGCCATGGGCTGCAGGGTGGATATCTGCTCCACCGTGGTCCTCCATGGGCTGCAGGGAGACAACCTGTCTCACCATGTCCTTCACCATGGGCTGCAGGGGGAATCTCTGCTCCAGTTCCTGAAGCACCCCCTCCTCCTTCTTTTCAGTTGTCTACAGGGATTTTTTTTCTCTCATAAATTTTCAGCTGCTGCACAGTGGTTTTACCCTTTCTTAAATATGTTATCACAGAGGTGCCACATCTGTGGCTGATGGGCTCAGGTTTGGGCACTGGTGGGTCTATTTTGGAGCTGCCTGGAATCAGCTGTCCCCAGCATGGGACAGACTCTGGCCTTGTCTCAGAGAGGCTGCCCCCCAGGCCCCACTGTCAACACCTGGGCACCTGCACCCCATATAGTTTCCCACAGAAGATGACAGTTAAGATGTCATGAGCTTCATCTAGAC